>NC_060138.1:39038364-39348864 GCF_021461385.2 Schistocerca piceifrons | reverse complement strand
GTGTGTGTGTGTGTGTGTGTGTGTGTGTGTGGTTGTGTGTTTGGTTGTGTGTGTGTGTGTGTGTGTGTGTGTGTGTGTGTGTGGTTGTGTGTTTGGTTGTGTGTGTGTGTGTGTGTGTGTGTGTGTGTGTGTGGTTGTGTGTTTGGTTGTGTGTGTGTGTGTGTGTGTGTGTGTGTGTGTGTGTGTGTGTATGTGGTTGTGTGTTTGGTTGTGTGTGTGTTTGGTTGTGTGTGTGTGTGTGTGTGGTTGTGTGTTTGGTTGTGTGTGTGTGTGTGTGTGTGTGTGTGTTTGGTTGTGTGTGTGTTTGGTTGTGTGTGTGTGTGTGTGTGGTTGTGTGTTTGGTTGTGTGTTTGGTTGTGTGTGTGTGTGTTTGGTTGTGTGTGTGGTTGTGTGTTTGGTTGTGTGTGTGTGTGTGTGTTTGGTTGTGTGTGTGTGTGTGTTTGGTTGTGTGTGTGTGTGTGTTTGGTTGTGTGTGTGTGTGTGTTTGGTTGTGTGTGTGTGTGTGTGTGTGTGTGTGTGTGTGTGTGTTTGGTTGTGTGTGTGTGTGTGTGTGTGTGTTTGGTTGTGTGTGTGTGTGTGTGTGTGTGTTTGGTTGTGTGTGTGTGTGTGTGTGTGTGTTTGGTTGTGTGTGTGTGTTTGGTTGTGTGTGTGTGTTTGGTTGTGTGTGTGTGTGTGTTTGGTTGTGTGTGTGTGTGTGTTTGGTTGTGTGTGTGTGTGTGGTTGTGTGTGTGTTTGGTTGTGTGTGTGTTTGGTTGAGTGTGTTTGGTTGTGTGTGTGTTTGGTTGTGTGTGTGGTTGTGTGTGTGTGGTTGTGTGGTTGTCTGTGTATATATTAATGTTCGTGATAACGGACATTCTTGTCTCATTATTTGACAGACGTTTCTCAAAGATGGACTTCCTTTTTGTACTTTCTACATCTACATCTAAGTCTACCTTGGTACTATGAAAATCACGTGTAAGTGCATGGGAGGAGGTTGAGAGAACCAACCTCACAATATTTGTTATTTTAATCACTAACACTGCACTAAAAAAAGGAAAGTGAAACCCTATATTGTTCCATGTCAGCTCTTATCTCCCTCATTTTATTATGATAATTGTTTCTCTCTATGTAGGTTGGCATCATGAAATAATTGCATATTTGGAGGAGAAAGTTGGTGATTGAAATTTCTTGAATGAATCCACTGCAGCAAAAAAATGCGAATTTGTGTATGTCAGTGACACACTCTCCTCTATTTTGTGATAATACCAAATGAGCTGCTGTTCTTTGAACATTCTCAGTGCACTCTGTTAATCATATCTGGTACGGATCCCAGACTGCACTGAGGTACTCCAAAAGAGGATGGACAAGTGTTGTGTAGGCTTCTCTTTAGTAGATCTGTTACATTTTCTAAGTATTCTACCAATAAAACACAGTATTTGGTTTTCTTTCCCCACAATGTTTTCTATGTGTTTTTGACAATTATAGTTGTTCAAAATTGTATTTCCTAGGTATTCAGTTGAATATACAGCATTTAGATTTGACCAATTTGTCATGTAATCAAAGTTTAATGGATTCCTTTTAAGCACTTATGTGGATGACCTCGCACTTCACATTATATAGGGTCAGTTGCCAATTTTCGCCTGACATAGACGTCTCTTCTAAACCATTTTCCAATTAATGAACATAGGCTTCTGTGGCCATTGTCACATTCAATAAAAATTTTCTGGGTTTATTTTGCATTGTCAATATATATAAAACTATCAATGTTTCAGTCCCTATTGCAAACTACCTCCTTCGGGGACCTGAAGGAGGTCACTTGCAATAGGGAGTGAAATGTTAATAGTTTTAAATATATTGACAATGCAGTCTAAACCTCAGAAAAATTTCATTGAACATTCGGCAATTTGTTTTGATCAGCTGATGACTTAACTAAATTATACATTACAACATCATCTACAAGAAACCTAAGGCGACTGCTCAGATTAAGTCCTAAATCATTTATATGGATACAAAACAGCAGAGAACCTATAACAGGACCTTGGGTAATCACTTCTGTTTAACTCAATGACTTTCCATCAATTAGTAAGAAATGTGACCTCTCTGACAGGAACCAAAGAATACAATTTCGTAACTAATTGTTCCATATGCGTGCATTTTCATTACAAGCCATTTGTGTGGTACTGTGTCAAAAGCCTTCTCAAAATTTAAAAATATGAAATCAATTTGAAATCCCTTGTCATTAGCACTGATCACTTTGTGTGTTTCACAAGAATGATGCTTTCTAACTCTTTGTTGACTGAGCATCCATAGACCATTCTCTTAAAGGTAATTTATAATGTTCAAACACAATATAAGTTCCAAAACACTGCTGCATATTGACATTAGTGATATGGGCCTGAGACTTAGTGGATTACTCTTACTATGTTTCTTGAATATAGATGTGACCTGTGCAACTTTCCAGTGTTTGGATATGGATCTTTCATCAAGTGAGCAGTTGCTCTGAAAGAAAGCTACTTGGTATGCAGTCTCGACAGGAAGACTCGCTTTTATTAATTGATTTGCGTTGCTTCACTACTCCAGGGATAACTTCTTATAAGTTACCCCTGTTGGCAGCTGTTCACAATTCAAGTTCTGGGATATTTACCTAGTCTTCTTTGCTGAAGGTATTTTGGAAAGCTGTGTTTAGTAACTCTGCTGGCAGTGCTGTCATCAATAGTATTTCTATTGTTATTGCACAGATTAGCATTGATTGTATGTTGATCTTAATGTACTTTACAAATAGCCAAAATCTCTTTTGGTGTTCTGCCAGGTTTTCAGGCAGTTTTGTTCTGGAAACTCTAGCATTGAAGTCCACACTAAAATTTGGACTTCTGTAAAAGATTGAAAAAACATGCGAAAATCTCCCAGATTGGCATTGTGTCTGCAACAGTGTTCTGACCTGTGTAGTTTACCAAGGGGATCAGCTCCATTGTTTATTAATTTATTTGTTGTAAATCTCTCAACTGCTGTCAATGATATTTCTTTCAATTGTAGCCACATCTGATCTACACATACATTATTAATTTGGAAGAGTGAAGATAGTCTCTCAGGAATGTATAATGTGAATTTTTATCTGCTTTTTTGAATAGGTGTATTTTTAATTCATTTTTGGAGGATTTGGGGTTACATTGTTCAATCTTGCTATGACAACACTGTTCGCTAATCCCTATATCTATTTCGATGTTCGTTATTTGCTGAGGATTACTTATTGTTAAGAGGTCAAATGTGTTTTCACAAATGTTCATTATTCGTGTGGGTGCATGAACTATCTGCTAGAAATAATTTTCAGAGAATGCATT
Source organism: Schistocerca piceifrons (assembly GCF_021461385.2). Lineage (NCBI taxonomy): Eukaryota > Metazoa > Arthropoda > Insecta > Orthoptera > Acrididae > Schistocerca > Schistocerca piceifrons. Next base: position 39,345,547 of record NC_060138.1, on the reverse strand, counting down.
TAGCACCATTTCAGATGATGATTTACGTTTATCTCTGGATTTAAGCATGTAGTTTTGCCAACGTACTGCGGATAAATTAGGCACCACTAACAATAACCGTACAAGTTGTGTAAGTGTTTGAAATTAAATACAAGTTTTTTAACCTTTTAGTAATTGTATCATCTGAGTTTGGAGGTCAGCAAAAGGATCCAATTATTATTTTATTCCAGTTGCCAACAATGACCTCTTTCCACTCACAGGAGCACTCTCGTTCAATTTTGGTACAAGATAAACTACTTCCAACAGCAAAAAAAAAAACACACCCCCCACTGCCTCTGGTACTGGGCACCATGGAATTTGAATCCTTGCCAGACGTCATGCACTTCGAAGACCCCTGGAGGTCTCTGCACGATCGGGCCGTAAGCTGTGGCAGTCTTCACTTCCTGACCTGCTTTTGGTGTGAGGACACCACAGTGGAACACATGGTTCCAGCAGCCAATAGCGGCGTCCCCGATAGAGTACTTAAGTGCCTGCCTCTCACTGAGCCAGCTGTATGTCTGTGGACACATCGCCTCGCGTTAGGCGGCTTACTTACTATGTTCTGTGTATGAGCGGACGTGTTTGTTAGGTTTCCTTGTGACTCCATTGTTCGATCTTGTTGTTGTTCATTCTGTCCTTCATTGTTCATGTCTGTCCCCTCCTATTTTGTTGTTGTTTGTGGGCCTTTCTGTGGGTCCCACCACGCTTTCCATCATTTCAACCCTGCGACTGTCCCGGTCGCAGTTAATATAATGTTAACTGTGTTTAGCCTATCCATTCTGAACACCATTGGGTTCTTTGCAAAAATTATGGTTCAACTAATATCCAATTTTTGCAAGCTTTCAGTGCCTATAATGATATGAGCAGCAGCACTATTAGTGCTTAGAGCTCTGGTATTTTGCCAACACAGCTAGAAGAATTTGCAACTGTTGTACTGATGGTTTCTGGATCTATGTTCTTCATGTGTTTGACCTGCACCCTTTGAGACTGAAGCCCTTCTTGTGTTTCCCCTAGACACTATAGCCTAAAATCTTTGGTTTTGTTATGTATATACATGCACTGAATTACACTTATTAGATTCTGGGATATACCATTCGTTTCTAAAATTTCCCATAATTCCTCACAATTTACTTTTCTTCATTTTATCAAAAGCTTTTGCATATTCAGTAAATGTTATGTTTGTCGGGCGATTGTAGTTGTGAGAAATGGGTTACAGACAGTATGACAGCATATCAGTTACACAGCATAGAGATGTGTTTTCCACATCTTTTATTAGTAAGCACATATGCATAAAAAGTGTAAGGGTTATGAGCATGCAAGGCACACTAACTCCTGCTGCCTCACAGGGAAGTAATCCTTATGCATCGTATACAGTGTCAGAGATGTTATGCTGCCACAGAGGCCCTGCCTCCCCTCCCACCTTAGTGCGGAGCTTGTGAAAAGATGCTGCAGCAGGACATTGTCTGGCTGAAGTGATGTAGATAGCTGTATGATGTTGAATTCAGTGAAAGAAATGTAATATCAGCAAAGTGCACCAGGGGATGCAGCCAGCCAATATTGGTGGTGCAACAAATGCGTTGCTTCCGATGGCATTAGCATATATGTCATTAATTATTGACTGCTCAGTGGCAGCATTTGAAGAGGGAAGCATGTTGGAGGTATTGCCTTGCATTTTTGTGTCCACAGGAGGCACTGCAGGGCCAGCCAGGTTGGTGGTGATGATTGTACCATCTGCTGAAAAATGGGAGGGGAGTCCTGCCGTGTCGACTTCTGGTGGGACAAGAGTGGTGTGCCCAAAACTGTGAGAGTGTGCTCACAACCAACCACCTATATGTGTAGGTAGCAGTAATTGTGAGGTCATTATCATGAAATGTTACATATGTTAATAGGCAGAAAATTGTGCAGAATCGCACACTTCCGGAAATTTGTTAATGGTTGCATAGGAGGTGGAGGGTCAGAGTGTATCTTTTGAGATGGGAACACTAAAGTCGATGCCGGTTTAAGGCAGTTCACCAACACTGTTGTTTATTTTCCAACAATTGTGATATCAAAACTGTTTGAATCTTGTTTCAGTATATTCCTGTAAACATTGATTGTAAGACCGGTTTCACTTAGTCGGTATGTAGTGTAATATGAGAACATGTGACTAGGTCCATATGAATAAAAAGTTAATTATGTCATGTGATGGGATGGGCAGTGGCACATGCATGTTTTTCTTATGTGCACACACGTGTGACCTAACCTGATCGATGGGGACTGTTCTGTGTTCTGCAAATTCAGTGGATAGGAGGAGGAATTTGTGGTAAAGTAGTTCTGCAAGTGATGCGTCAAGATCATATTTATGTGATGTGTGAATGCAGAGGAGAACCCATGAAAAGGCCTTCACGAATGATACTGAGTGGCACAAGAGAGCAGCTTTCATTGTCCAATGACACAATTCCACGAGGTCATTGGATTGGGTGTAGTACGCAGTTGTTTCAAATTGTTGGCATCCACATATGTCGCTCAAGTTATTGAAGAGTTTGAATTCAAACTCCTCACCCTGGTCCAATGTTAGAGGCCAGGTGGCTGAATCTGGCACTGCAACTACTGGAAAAAGCTTTCTCTACTGTCTCTAGTGATATGTCATAAATGGGCACACACCCCATCCAATGTGTTATGTGATCTATCATTGAGGGAATGTAATGGCAACCATGTGATTCAGAAGTAGCTCTACAATGTCAATGTGCTGCAACTGCTCTTTGGAATCGAGAATATACCAAAGGGGGCTGAGCATGACAGCCAGTTTTTGCCTGTGGCACAATCCTTTTTAATGTCAGACCAGACAAACCATTATGTGATGAGCCACACAGTAGAGCACACTCCCAGATGTGCAAGGTTGTGGAGGAGGTCAAAAATGATAATGCAATACATTCTGGAACAACTGGTCAATGTCCTTAAAGCAAGATAGATGGACACAGGAGAAACTTCTCGGGCAGCTTGCGAACCATTTGGTGAAATCAGTCACAAACTCCGTACTAGCTGGTTTGGAGGTGGGGCAGCTGATTGCCCGGCTTCTGTGGGCAGTTTGAACTCGTGTGCCCTGTTATTCCACACTGAGAGCAATAAGGTGCATGGCACTGCATGGCAGCATGGCATGCCTTTTGGCAGCATTGAAATGCCTGCTCATGTTTCAAAATTGGATGCAGCTGTTTGTCCAGGCATGTCGAACTGGCAATAAAATGCACTACCTCCTCCTGCATCATCGTAAGACATGTGGCATCATACAATGAGGCGGGTGATGCTATTTATACCACACCTCCCACATAAAGGTCGATTCCATGTATAAATATGTCAGTTGACCGGGCTTGCACTTGCTCAACTAATACCTCGTTATGTGCGGGATCTAAAAGCAGTGTGTAAGTGCAGCAAGCCACAGCGCAGATTCACTCAGAAAATGCTTCTACGTCCTTGCCTTGCTTCTGGCAGAGGGTGGATGACATGACCCTGCAATAGCAAGTGTCACGTCTGTCCAAATACCTTTCTTTCAACCCAGCTTCTAACTTGTTGAAAGAGGTGGTGTCTCTATCAGTGTGCACCGATTTAGTATCGGTGTGGCATCATAAGACAATTTAGGGCGGAATACATACCATAGGAAATCTTCTGGCCAAGTGCAAGCATGGCCTGTATCTTGGACAGTTTGCAGAAAGGAGTGTATTTGTTCATTGGGTTTCCCGGAAAATATCAGGATAAAGTTGACTGAAGGGAAACTGTTAGCCAAGGCTGGGGTACAATGCTACCAGAGGTGCTTGCAGCTGTCATTTGCAGTGCAGCAGGGTGTGTTTCTAGCACACTTAAATTGACAGACTGGGTTTGAGCCAATTTTTGGCACTCTTCCATTAATTTTATCTTCCGTAATAGTAACTTACCAATATCTGCTTGGAGGGCAGCTACTGTGTCTGGTTCTCCCATAGGTGGGTAGTTGTCTTTGCCAGTGGAGGTACAATGGGTTTGAAGCATAGTTACAATGTTAGGGCACCTAGAGCTCACTGGGAACTTTACAATTGGAGAGCGAAAAGAAAGTGCCTATATTGGATGGGACGACAGTGTAGCTGACAGCATGGAGGTGGTTGCGTGGAAAAATGAAGCGACAAACTTTCAGAAGTTGTGAAGTGGTGCACTGGGTGATGGCAGTAGGAATTGACAGTGAAGGTGACGTCAGCTGTGTCGGCAGCCGGGTGCTGTGTCTGTTAGCAAGGTGGAACATGTGACTATACTGCGGCATGACATGGAAGGCGGCTTCCTGCTGCGTAGCATAGCCTCAGACTGCTTGGGGCAGCCGCAGCATGGCAACTGGTGGAGATGTGTAGTGAGGCACCCAGCCATGCGGCCTGGCATTCTCTGCGGCAGCTGCTTGGGAAAAGGTACCGATATGGCAGAACGCTGTGTGGTGAACCACGAATTCATGTACTTGTTATCGCATGGCGCATCTGGCACAGCAAGCGTGAAGTATTGCTGGCAGCTTCATTAGGTATGGCTGGTTAAACTTCAAATGAGGCGGGCCTAGCAGTGATCTATCCCACTTCTGACACCAGTTGTTAAAGCATCAGGAATGGCCAGGAGCGGAAAGCTGTAGGCATGAATGTTCAATGCCGTAAACAGGCAGGCCTAGAGAAGCTGCTGGAACTGAATGATTTACCGCCCAAGACAGCAAGAGAGGTGGGCATCTGATCGGTTCAGAAGCTGCAAGCAGAAGAGAGCAAACAGTATGTTTGCTCCCAGCAGCTGGCCACAGTAACACCCCACTTGACCACTTCCAACCTCCCTATTGGTAGGCCAGATCGTAAGACAGGCAGTTCGATAGCGTTACCTTGTAAGCAACATGTGAACTTAGCTGCTGATGGTTGAACATGTGAAATACGGAGTGGTTCTATCTGGTTCTGGGCAACGTGACTGAGACACTGCAACTAGCCACAAGGCAGAAGGCACTGACGAACATACAGTGGAAAATAAAACCAGATTTTTATGCAAATAAATCCATTCAGTAATGGACCCCACTGTACACTATCAATAAATTTTAGTCTACAGGGCATGTAGAGTAACTCAGAGAGCAAATGGTGTGATTATAGCATTTTTTGGTATGTCTTTGTCTGCCACCTAAATTTGTTGATACGCTATTTTGCAACTGACAATGATGGCAATTTTTTCCCCAGCCAAGACTTAAGAAAAATGTACAAATTGGGAATGGGATCACTGTCAATGATTCTATGGGCATTGACATAGTGGTAGTCACTGTGTAGGCACAAAGTACCATTCTTTGTGGAAACTAGTTCAATTGGGGAGGGCTGAACACTGTTTGATGACATGACTTTACCAGCTCACAAACATTCTCCTGCCACATCCTTAGCCACTTTGTTTGTAGGGAACTCGCCAGTGGTGCCAGCAGCAGATAGGGGGACCTGGTGTGATTATAATGTGGTGGACTGCACTGTCCATATGGCAAGAATTGTATGTGGTTTAATTGGTGAGTGTGTAAGTCCAGGAAGTGGGGCATGATGTGATTTATCATTGCTGTTAACGTCACATGGCACTGTATCAGGTGTGCAATTGAACAGGGATTTGTGGCACTTCAGTAACTTCAGAAGTGTCCATAGTAGTGGTGCCATGCCACTGGTCAGTGTCGAGATGACAAAGGCTTTAGAGATGCCGTTGGGCTGCATGCGGTGATGAGGTGGCATCCACAATTCATCTCCATAGTTGTTTGTTCGTGAGTCACGTAACCCCATTGTCATGATGGTAATGACGAGTACTTGGCTGCCCTTAAGAGAAGCTGGTTGAAAAGTGCTTTGCTTTGAAACTTCAGGTTGAGTTGTGTGTTGAGCAGCAGCAGCATAACTGAGGGCTTTGTAGTGCCAGCAGTTAGTGTATTACTAACCACACCACAGGTGGCCTTCTGGCTGCCCCATGATAATAGGAGTGTTAAAGCCCCTGAGGGCTTGGCATTTGGTTGCTGGGTACAGTATTGGCAGCCCCAGGTTCCTGATCTGCGAACTGGTAAGCACCATCAGTCCTCTGTTATTGTAAGCTCTGGGCACACTTCGGGCGCCACCACCTGGACCCCTACAACAAACCCCTCAACCTTGAGGTGTGCTATGTGCTGACAAGGTGAATGAGTGTTCAGGTCAAACAGTTTCAAGTGGGCAACCTCTGGGGCACATGCCACCCCCGCCAGAGGTATAAGGATTGTTCAGGCATGCAGGGCTCTGCCTGGGTTGATAATTGTGTTCCTAACATCTCGTGGGATCCCTCTGAAACATTTTCATGAACTTGCAACTACCAATGTGATGGGTGTATAGTCATGTAGTACTTAAACCCACTCATCTATAAGAGCTCGATTGGTCAATCCTCCCAAAAAGAAGCCTCAGAATTATAGAAATAGGGCACTAGTGTGTCATAACACATTCATTGTAATCAAGAGAACAGGGGCAATATTTGAAAAGGTCTCGAGTTTCTATATTTGCATGGTGTTGGAATGTATTGCTGGGTCCCAAAAAGTATTAAATGACTTTGTAATGGAACACTTCCAGATGAAACTGTTACTTCAAACCAAGTACCTGACCTCCTGGGATGTAAGCCTTAGTGACTACCCAGTTGAGGCTGAGTTGCATACCACCCTTAACTTTAGGAAGGCATGGTTACCTACTCAGATATGATTGGAGGTGGACCCCACGGAGTTCCATGAAGTATGGAAAAATATGGACATCACAGAAGTGCAGAACTACATGAGAAGAGTCAATGGAAAATTGGAAAAATCTGCAACTTTCTCTCTAACCTTTAGTAATGCAGAGTTACCTGAACATACTCTTGCAGGCTATATCTGTTGTGTTGGCAGAAGAGCCAACACAGTGTTGGAAGAACTATACTGACGTGAGGTCTGGAACATGACAAGGAATTAGAATTCAGAAAGCGGATGTAATTAGTTTGGTACTTAACTTTAATCCATTAATGATGAATGTCGCTCTTGACTGTATATGAGTCACAATAATATCTGTTCAGAAGACATAGTAACTGAATATGGCGCCTTGCTAGGTCGTAGCAAATGATGTAGCTGAAGGCTATGCTAAATTGTCGCCTCTGCAAATGAGAGCGTATGTAGTCAGTGAACCACCGCTAGCAAAGTCAGCTTTATAACTGGGGCAAGTGCTAGGGAGTCTCTCTAGACTAGGCCTGCCGTGTGGTGGCGCTCGGTCTGCAATCACTTATAGTGGCGACATGCATGTCCGACATATACTAATGGTCCGTGGCCGATTTAAAGGCTACCACTTAGCAATTGTGGTGTCTGGCAGTGACATAACAATATCCATCTTGGGTTTGCCCATTCATTCCTAATGCAGTGTGATGCTTCAAATGTCAGAGATTTGGCTATACCAATATGGGATGTAGTGGGAGTGTTACATGTGTCAATTGTGGAGGTTGACCTCGTAAATCAGACAATACTTTCACATTCCCTCCAAAATGTGTAAACTGCGCTGGGGATCACCCAGTGTGGAGCAGAAAGTGTGAGGTTTACAATGAGGAAAGGAAAATCCATGAGTTGAAAGTCAAGAGACACATACCCTATGGTAAAGCTCAAAAACCTTTAAAACCTTTCAAATCTTTGCAACCTCCAGTTTGTGCTACTTCTGTGGCATCGGCCCTTAAGACGCCAATCACCAAGTGTGATGCCTGCACTCAAAATAGGACCACCGGTTCAAGTAGGAGCACGTGCACTTGTCTGTATACCTGTATGGGAAATGCTACATTTAAAACATAAGTCATTAAGAAGCCATTGGCAGTGGGCTTATCACCTAAGCCACATATCACTGCCAAACATCAGAATCCTACTAAGCAGGCCCCTCAACCCAAGCAATCACCTCCTCCCATAAGTAAACCAAAAGTCCTTCAAAAATTAGTTCCAACTCATAGAATGTGGTGGTTAAACCTTTAGATTGGCAAGCTCACTCCTTCTCTTATGGGGACTATGCTTTTGAGGGTATGGACTTCCAACTGGAGGAACCAGAAAGCTGTGAACTGAATTGGCTGACATTCCCCCTGACATCCCAGATAAATCACCACCTCCAGGGTAGAAAGAATAGGACAACAGTCACTGAACAGTGGCTGCCACAAGGATTTCTGTGGTGCAGTGGAATTTAAATAGATTCCTACCACATTTGGAAGAATTACAGCTCCTGGTCCAGGAGAAGCCACCAACATACCTGCATTATGGGGTTACCACCCCTACAATAAGGACGATATTACTGGAGACAGTGCTAAAGGTGGAGTGGCAGCTGTAATTGACAGATGCCGCTCTCCTGTCCCTCTTACCACCGCCATCCAAGCAGTAAGTGTGTGTGTTCTAGCACCCTTTAATATCACAGTGTGTTCTTTGTATCTTCCACCTAATGATGCTCTCGATGCAGATGCACCGATAGAAGTCTTCCAGGCACTCTCACGCCCAATCCTCCTAGTGGGGGACTATAGTGCACACAATGTACTCTGCATCTCGGCTACCACTTGAGACATCTGCAGTCTGAATGTAGGTGAGATGGCACTTTTCCACAACTACAGAGTCTTTATCAGCCACTGACTTTGTTTTTGTTGCCCAGCTAGTGCAGACTCTGTTCAGTGGGAAGCAGGTATGGATCTACATTGTAGTGTTGACTTCCCAGTATGTATCTGTCTGCTGACAAGGATTATGGATGATACAAAGTTCAAATTTAATGCAGTACAGTCAACAGGCTATTTTTAAACAGAAGGGCTGTACACAGGAGATGGTGACCCTTATCAATGGACTACCACAGAGTCCATCCCCCGGTCTTATAACCATCTCACACGATGACCTGTAGGTTGTTGGAATGATGACTGTTGATTGGCAAATCATGACCAGACAAACAGAGCTACAGAACTTAACACTGTCCAACTATAGAAACACTTCAAACTTTCAGCTCTGTGAGAGAACATGTGAGGCGAGTGATAAAAGAACAGAAGAGGGCTTCCTGAAAGGAATTTGGAACTTCCTTGATTTCCATTTATTGGTCCACTTCCACTGTGGAAGCTTGGGACTCACTAAGGCAGATTTCAATCAAGGGCAGTACTCGTACCTTCAGATTTGTCAAATAATGGGGCCTTGGTGGACATGTCAGAAGGCATGTTCAGGTTTTAGCTGAACACTTTTCTACTGTCACTACATCATCCAGACAAGCTCCTGCTTTTCAGGTGTTCTATTGGACTGTGGAGATGACAAAGCTCAAGTTGTTGTTGCATAATGGGGAAGTCTACAACCTTCCATTTGCCATGTGGGAACTGGAATTAGCTTTGTCTGGAGCTGGAGGCACTGCTCCAGGAACTGGTGAGATCCATTATGCCATGCTTCATCTGTGCCCTGAAATGAAAGGACATCAATTAAAAGGTTTCTTGTCTGTTCAGAGTTGCATAGTGCACTACAAGCACTTCCCCAAATGGAACTAGCTGATCAGTTAATTCAGCTCATCTGTGACTTCTTACAGCGGGTCCAGCACTGTGGCAAGGACGTGATTGTTTGCTTGCGTACCTGGTCACACTGGGATACAGTAAAATGACATGGCTGACAAAGCCGTCGAGGAAGTATGTCAGAATGGTGCTGCCTGTCAATGTCCCATCCCGCTGAATGCCATCATCTCGTTTTCTGATGGATGCATCGTGTCAGTGGGACACTGAATGTTTGATGTTAGCCTTTCTGCTGGAATGAGGTTCTGCTTACCAGGTTGTGCGATGGGCATAGCCGTTTAACCCGTGGCTTCCTTCTCTGGTGAGAGGATCCACCACTGTGTGAAGTGTGTGATGTGCCACTTTCAGTTCAGTGTAGTTTGACAATGTGTGTCATGTATACTGATTGTAGGGCAGCCGTGAATCTTGATGGAGATCTGCCCACCATCCTCACCGATACTGGTTCCAGTGTTAAGAGTGGTGAAGTTTTGTGAGCTGACAAAACTCATCCCTCAATTGGTGTGGAAGGTAGGGAGACTTTAAAACATTATAAAATGCTCCACATGTGGAGCCGGCCTTTGTCCCCACCCATGAGGTTTGCATGCTGACTTTCCATCAGGGTGTTGACAAATGTGATGTTGAGCAGCCATCATCTCAAATAACCACCACCACCATCATAAGGAGGATTGCACCATTTAAATCTGGCAGTAGAAGTTAGTTCTGTAGGAAGTAAACTTGAATGGCTGGTTTAACTTTCTCTGGCACTAGGAATGTCAGAAGAGTTTCTGTATCTGTGCCGTGTAGTGTGCGATGGTGATCAGTCATTGTCCACACACATTTGTAGCAGTGATGGCATCAGTGTAGCAGGTGTGAGAGCAGGTGGTAGAGTGCTCACTTACCATGGTGTCAGTGAGGAAATACACATGCAGGCACCTGTTTTGGACAAATAGTTGGAGACCAACTGCCCGTCAAAATGTTCTGTCAGTACTGTTTCATTGTGCTGTGTAGAGGTGGCTCATTAATGAAGATCAGCCTGATGTCAGGTCACCATAGAAGTTTCGGTAGGCATAGGGTTGTCTGCAGCGCAATGAATGCTGCCCAAATCTTGTGGGGAAACTGGCAGTAGCATAGTTTTGTTTTGGGTGTGGAAACAGATGGTGCACTTGCTCAGTGCAGCTTATTTTATATGCAGTCATGACAGTGGCCATTTGGGAGGGTGACACTCAGCTGTCATGTTTGGTGATTTCTGTCTGCTGGATCTGTGAAAGGTGCTCAGGGTGGTAGATGTGGGGGACGTGGCAGAGTTTGGGTGAGTCCAGCCGCCATCAGGCTCTCTGTGGCTGTGCACAGTGTCATGGCAGCTCATCCAGGATCGTGCGTAATTGGTTTCAGGGCAGGTGTACTGCACGTTTACTGCTATGTTCCACTGTCTGTTGTCAATGAGAATGCAGTGTTGTGATAGTGCTGCATTTTGTCAGCCAGTTGAAGTTTAAGCTCCAGTGTTGCCTCCTCATGCACTACTATTGCTGCTTGTACGTTCTCTGGGAATATTTGGAGCCTAAGTGTCCATGAGACATCATCAGGTAGGAGTGTTGGGTTAATTGGAATTTGCGTGTGGTGCCAGGACAAAGACAGTATGCTATTGGCTAAAGAAGTTACTTTGATCAGGAAATGTAGCTGCTGCTCTTGGGTCCATGTGATTCTGTGTAGCACTGGTGTCTCGGCAGACTTGCATGTGTGAGAGGCCAGATGTCCAAAAGCAAGTCGCTAATAAGGTCTGCACTATTTCCCAGGTGGTTAAGACAAGTGGTGAACTTCTCGTCATCTGCAATGGTGCCACTCGCTGACATCAAATGCTCACGGAGGGCAAAACACCTTGCAGGAGAAAAACGGTAGTTTAGGATGGTGGTGGATGATATGATGGTTGTCAGTGGTTACAGTGTAAGGCACCGCTGTGAGATGGGCACGGCGCGATGCTGGATTTGGAGGAGTGTCAGTGTGTGCGGCAGGCAGGAAACGTGCCTTTACAAAGGGCTGTGCATGATGAGGTGGATCATGTGTCAGTGCAGATAGTGCCAGCATCACAAAGCAATGTGTGTGGAACTCACATGGTTGTTCGAAGAGTATTTGTATGAGTCAGTGAAATTCTGGGGCCAAGTTGGTAGAAAAGACTTTCCTAATGACCGATGTCTGAGACGGTGGGAAATGTGTGTCAGAGTGCATGTGATACCCTCGTGTAGCCCATTTAGTATCCAGCAGCACTGTGTGTGTCTCCTGGAATTTGTGCAGATGTGCAGTCGTTGACGGTGTGGCTGCCGTGGGTGTGACATAACCCGAACAGGGAGCCAGAGCTATCTGACCTTGCCGAGACAAGGTCACGAGAAACGTATTTTCGGAAGATGTAGTTGCTTTTAGTGCTGGTTGTGGGTGGTTCAAATGGAAAGCACACTGCTGGATCAGAAGTGAGATGGTTGTGAGGCCCAGTGTGGCTGGGATATGAGTGACTTTATAGTATCTCTCGTGGAACTCATGATTAGTCACTATGGGTGGCACAGGATTTGGAAAATTGGAATGCCCATGTACAGAAATGTGATGTAAACCTGGATCCTGCAGTCTGTTGGCAGGTAGGTGATGAAACAGAATGAAGTAGTGGTATGGCATGGGCCATTGTTTGTAATGGCACTGTGGGAGAAGTCTGGTTCAGGTTATCAATGTGAGTGTCATAATGCTCGTAATCACTAGTACTGCAGCAATTGATGTTTTGCCCTGCATGATATTTGAAGCCACTTAGATTAACATACATTATGGTGAAACTGGCTATTGTTTGTTGTGACTCGCTGCTGCAGTATTGTATGAAATACAAGGGATGGAGTCACTCTGTATCAAATCTGGACTGTTTAGTAAGGAGTCCCTAGATAAATTCGATACTTGTTTTGGCATATTAATATGATAACAGAATAGTGGTCTGGTGTTGTAGACCAGATTTCCACACTATTTATTAGTAGTACATATATGCAACATTCTTAAGTGTTAGGAGTGTACAAAGCATACCAACTCCTGCTGCCTCATATGAAGCAACCCTCATTTACACAGTCAGAGATGTCATTTCACTACATATTCTCTTTTTGTTTCTCAGTAATTTGACAGATTGGAAAAATACTGTCCCATTTTAATACCCTTCTGTTCTTCAGTAAGAAATATTTCCAACAGTACCTTCAGTATGTTTGTTACTGTTTGTGCGTATATCTTGTATGCAGAGTTAAGAAGACTACTATCTCAATAATTGTCACATTTTCTGTGATCTCCTTTGATTTAATAATGGGATAATGCTGTTTGCAGATGTTTCAGTACTTCATTGAAACATTTTTTCTATAACCATGTAATTCTTCGATCTCGTAGCAAATGTATTGTATAGATATCTCCTTGTGTGTGTCTTTTTACTGTGTTTTTATTCTTTTCAAAGCTAAGAATGCCCCTCTATATTACAAAAAAAAAAAGATCAGTTGTAACATTATATCCTCTTTAGACTCTGATGTCTTCTATAAATGGGATGGCTTTATGTGCAATAACATAGCCTCTTATAGATGTAGTGCCCCTAGTACTCGATTTAATTTTATGAATATCTCTATTTACGGGGAGAGGGGTTGTATTAATTGTCATTCTTAAGTGGTTGAAGGCAGAAAAAATCTCTCGGCTGATATACATTATTGTTTTTAGTACGTTCTCCAAGTGGCCCTACTATGCCTTTAATGGCAGATTTATCTACTTTGCATTGAAATCTCCAGCAATTATTAAATAATATGCTTTAGGTATTCTACCAATCATTGTCGTATATGCATTTGTAGGCTGTATTCTCAACAATAATATTCACCAACTTATCCCAGCGTCTTAAACCGTAAGTATATCAATCCTTAATTTATGAAAACCTATGAATTTACCTAATTTTATTGTACCTGCAACTCCAGCTCTTGCCGGTTCAGTTCTACTTACTCTGGTATATTTCATAATATAACGACTAATTTCTTTAGAGATTTGTAGTTCCTTCTTTGTTTCTGATATTACAACTATATCAGTTATTGAAATGTTTAATTCCCTTGTTATATGTTGTTCATTTCTGCTTATTCCTCTAACATTCCATATTGTTATTTTCCTTATTTTTTTTTCACTCCCCATATTATTTTTTCCTCACTGGTCATTGTCAAAAGTGTTTTTTGCCACTTGATTTTTGTTAGTAGTGCTGTAATTCCCCATTAAAAGATACAGACCTGTAGCCTGGTGGCAGGGCTGCCACATTTGTGTGTCCTAGTACACCTGCTTTTTCTCTGGGGTTTTCTCTCCTTAGATGGCTGCCTTCACTACAGCTATGGATTCATCTCTCCAGGTTTTGGAGGGACTCCTTCCCTGTTATTAATCAAGGTTGACCCCTCTAGGAGTGTCTGTTTCTCTATGCCTAAGACAACCTGTCTCCCCCTGCCCACCACTCCTATATTGTGGACTGGTCTTCATCTGATTCATAACCATAAGACCTGTCCCGCTAGGGTGGCCCTGCCAGTAGCTTGCACTCCCTCCAATATAGCTATCTGCTTTATAGCAGAGCGCACAAACTTCCTTGCCATAGTTAGGTGGCTGTCCCTGAGGAGATATTTAATACATATTTTTATTTTTCTTTATTTTCAGATATACCACGAGACATATTACACCATTTCCTGGCCGGAATGCCACGAAGGTGGAAGATGGTGGCACAGCAGTGGCGGCAGTGCATTGGTAACTACTACTACTACTACTACTACTACCACCACCACCACCACCACCAATGCTATTATTATTATTGTTATATTACTATTATTTTTATATTTCTTTCTTTTCTCAGACATTATGTCTGGTTAAAAATGGAAAGTGACACGGACCTTGATCAAGCGTGACTTCCTTTTAACTGAACGGTATATGTCCGCCCCTCGTGGTCTCACGGTAGCGTTCTCGCTTCCCGAGCACAGGGACCCCGGTTCGATTTTTGGCGGGATCAGGGATTTTTCCTGTCTCGAGATGACTGGGTGTTGTTGTCATTTTCATCATCATCATTCATCCTCATTACGGTTGGAGGAAGGAAACGGCAAACCACCTCCATTTGGACCTTGCCTAGTAAGGCGGTGCGCGTCTCCCGCATCGTTCCCCTGTGCTCTGTAAAGAAGCAAGGGACTTCATTTCCATTTCCATATGTTACATTGCATTTAGGAACTTTTGGGTAATTGAACATGTATCAATAATTTCAGATTTCTGTAGTTGTACATATAAGTTTGGCTGTAGCTGTATTGTGTTGATGTACTGGTAGATATTGTGTGGTAGGACTCCTGTAGTTGATAGTATAATTGGTACAATGTCAACTTTATCCTGATGCCACATGTCCTTGACTGCCTCAGCCAGTTGGATGTATTTTTCAATTGTTTCTCCTATTTTCTTGTGTATATTTGTTGTATTGGGAAGATTGGGAAGGGATATTTCGATTAGTTGTGTAAATTTCTTCTTTTTACTGGTGAGTATGATGTCACATTTGCCATGTGGTGTTTTTTATTTGTTATAATGGTTCTGTTCCAGTATAATTTGTATTAATGATTCTCCAGTACATTTTGTGGTGCATACTTGTATGTGGGAACGTGTTGCTTTATTAGTTTGTTGTATGGCAAGTTGTTGATATATTATTTTCGCTACATTGTCATGTCTTCTGTATTTGCTAGTATTGTACAACCACTTGTGATGTGATTTACTGTTTCTATTTGTTGTTTGCAAAGTCTGCATTTATCTATTGTGGTATTGGGATCTTTAATAATATGCTTGCTGTAATACCTGGTGTTTATTGTTTGATCCTGTATTGCAATCGTGAATCCTTCCATCTCACTGTATATATTGCCTTTACTTAGCCATGTGTTGGATGCGTCTTGATTGATGTGTGGCTGTGTTAGATAATAAGGGTGCTTGCCATGTAGTGTTTCCTTTTCTAATTTACTTTCCTTGTATCTGTTGATGATGTTATGTGGTCTAAAGGGTTGTAGAAGTGGCTATGAAATTTCAATGGAGTATCCGATGTATTTATATGAGTGATTGCTTTGTGTATTTTGCTAGTTTCTGCTCATTCTGTGTTGTATGTGTCATTAATTTCTGTGTAATAACTGAAGTTAATATTTTGTATATTGTTGGTAGGCATGTTATGGGGGTGATATTTAGCTGGGATTGCTGTGTCTGCTTGATCTTTAGGTTTCAGATAAGTTATTTCTTGTGTAAGTGTATCAGGGAATGTGTATGGGTCTGCAATGTATCTGTTAAATAATTTAGTTAGATGTGAATGTGTTGAGGTGAACTTCTTTAGCCAGAAATTTGCTATTTTATCTTTTCCACAGGCTTTCCAATTGTGAGTGAATTAATTGCTTGGGTGAATTCATGTTGCAAAATTATCACTTCAGGCATTTGTGGTATCATCTTGTATGTGTCTGCTTCTGCTTGTATCCACCATGCATGTCTGTTAAGTTGTACTGGGTTTGACCATATGTGTTCCATGTCTGTTGTATTTCGTGGGTTGTCTATTTTAATATGTGTGTTATCTACTGTCTGGGAAAATTTCATTTGGGTTGTGTTGAATTTTTGGTTTTTTTCCTTCTATTTTCACTTTTTTGTATCTTCCAAGTTGTTTGGCCAATGCTTGTAATTTCTGCTTCTTTTCATCTATCTGCTCTATCGCTTCTTGTTGTGAGATTTTACCTAACCTTTTTCTATTTTTGTCTGATATTTCATTTCTTAAAAATTGTGTTAGCTGTCCGATGTCTATTCTCAGTTTTTCTATTCTGATCTGTAGCCTGTGTTGCCATGTTCACTTTGTGGATTTCTTCTGTGTGTTGGTTGGTTCTGATTTCTGCCTAGTGTGTATATTTAGTGTAGTAAGTGCTCTTACATAAACCAGTAGTTGTAACTCTTCCATAGTTGTTTTTAATTTATCTTGTTGTGTATGATTGTGTTGATAGTTGTTATTGTTGTTTCGACTTGTGGGTTATTTCGAGATCTATGCAAGAATGGTCTAATGTCTGTATTTGTGTCTTTGTATTTTATGTACATCAGCTGAAATTTTTCTTCTATATCTAACACGTGTGTCACTTTGTGTTCTATTTGTGGTTGTTCTGGTGGCTGTCTTAAGCTTACCCTGCATTCTGTATTGCCATCCAGGAAATGTGGTGTCCAGCAATTTGGCCCCCTGCCTTTTGTGGCTACTAAGATTATTTTAAGATTCATACTGAATACTGACTGTGAGAAGGTATCAGTTGGAGTTTGTTGGTGTCTATACATAGTGACTTTGTGCCTGTTTTTCCTAGCCTGGGGCGACTCCAATGCCCATAATCCTCTGTGGGGGTGGAACAATGATCACCAGCCATGTTAAAGACGTTTAAACTTTACTGGCATGGCTCAATCTTTGCCTCTTGAGCTCTAGTCCCTCCATACACTTTAGCATGACAACTTACTTGACCATTGAATTATCATTTCACAGGCTTCATCTTATATCATCTATCCATGGGAGGGGGGGGGGGGGGGGGGGGGGGGGGTCCACAGTGACCTGTGTGGTAGTGAAAACTTCCTGATCTTCCTGACCGTCCCTTAGCATTGCTCCCCTGGACACACTGCCAGATCAGTTCTATATAGTGTTGACTTGGAAGGGTACACACCTGCTGTCATTTTAAGGTCCCCATCACAAGGCTGTATTGATACAGCTGTACACCACAGAACTGCATGAAAGCAAGCCACCCCCTTTCCCTTTGGAAGATAGTACCCTGGTGAACTTGAGATCACTGGGACTTCTAGAGATCGTGGGTGGTCTCTCAAGCACCATAAGTGGCACCCTCCACGGGAGTTTCTCTTTGCCTGTAAATGGATCCCCGCCCACATCCACTACCTATTTAAATGGTGAAAGCAAGAGTCATGGGAATTTTAAGTTTCTATCATTGGATCACATACCTCTCCATGACAGGTTTAGGCAAAGACAGATGCTTCTACAGCTTCCAGTCCCCTGCAGGTGTACAAACTATTTCCTTAGATGGTGCCATTTATACTAATCGAGACACTGTTGCTGAACAATTTGCTGAGCATTATGCTTGCTCATCTGTGCCCAAGAATTACTGCCCCACATTTCAGCTCATAAAATATAGGCTGTAGGGACTGCACTTAAGTTTCACTACATCCCACCTTGAGCCATATAATGTTCTAATTAGTGAATGGGAAGTCTCCTGTGCACTACCCCATTGCCATGACAGAGCCCAGTGTCCAGACTGCATCCACAACCAAATGCTTAAACATATTTCAGTGGATAGGCTGCAACACAGCCTTGCCCTCTTTAATTGGATTTGGACTAAGGCGGAGTTACCATCTCAGTGGTAAGAAACCACAATAGATTTGGTACTGAAACTGGGTAACAACCCCATAGACATGGACAGTTAATGTCCAGTCACCCTTACCAAAGTCACCTGTAACTTGTTCAGATGCATGGTGAGCAAGCAATTGTTGCATCCTTCAGTCTCAGGGTGTTTTGGGCGCGCCGCGGGCCGTTTTGGGCGCGCCGCGGGCCGTTTTGGGCGCGCCGCGGGCCGTTTTGGGCGCGCCGCGGGCCGTTTTGGGCGCGCGGCGGGCCGTTTTGGGCGCGCGGCGGGCCGTTTTGGGCGCGCGGCGGGCCGTTTTGGGCGCGCGGCGGGCCGTTTTGGGCGCGCGGCGGGCCGTTTTGGGCGCGCGGCGGGCCGTTTTGGGCGCGCGGTGGGCCGTTTTGGGCGCGCGGCACCACTTTTTGGTATTGTTCTGTGATTTGTGGTTGGTGTGGCTTCCCACATTCTCCAACTTAAGCAAAAGTGCTGGCAACACTTCAGTCCATTCCACTGGCTCAGTAACATTAGTTTGGTAGCAGACGGCTCTATGGTTTCACATACGTACAAAGCCGTTTCTTTCCATCTTAATTATGGAAGCCTTGCATGTGGTTCAGTAACACTCTCAGCATTGCAGATACTGGACCCTCATCGGGAGCCTTTCAAAATAGCTCAGTGAACAGCCTACTGGCCAAGGCTGGACTCCCTCCATTACCTGTCAGACAACAAAAACAGCTACTGAATTACATTATATGCATTCATAACTTCCCTGAACACTCCAACTGCTCTGTCATTTCCCCTGGAAGGGAGTTCCAACTCCCATAACTGCAACTGCCTCCACTGTTTCATCTGATCAGGGAGACATAGCATCTGCCCCCATGGCTTGTACCCAGAACTCTGATTTGTCTGTCTCCTTTTGTCCAAAAGATTCTTTTTGACCCATAATTTTTGGCTGCCTGTTCTTGACTGGCCTTAAGACATCACAGCTTGGACGTGGTATTCACTGATGGCTCAACAGCTGACAAAGCTGCTTTGCAAATACAAATGCACAGTGTAATGAACTATATTCTCTTCCAAATTGCTGTTGTGTGTTCACTGCTGCTTTAACGGCTGCTAAACTAGCCCTTAGCTGTATTCATTCTTGCACTGGCAAAAGTATCCTAATCTGCAGCAACTCCCTGTGCAGCCTTAAGGCTATAGAATAGTACTAATCTCCTCACCTGCTCATTATGGCTATCCAGAATCTCGTCTCGGAGCTACATCGAGGTGGATGGCCAGTTGTTTTAACTTGGACACCCAGTCATTTTGGGATTTTTAGAAATAAACAAACTGACCAGTTGGCCAACCTGGCCACCAGTATGCCAATTCTGGAAGTTTGAGTTGTAGAACTGCACCTTTAGCCATTTATATGTCATAGATTGCTGGAAGCTGATTCTTTGCCACGTTCTGATGTGAGGATCCCCCTCATTGCCAGTGTAGAACCCACCTTTTGTGGCCACTTACTCACAGACTGCACAAATTTGGCTGCTTTGAGGTGGTATTGTAATCTTCCTAACACACTACCTCTAGTGCTAGTAGACAGCACCAAAGTGGCTGCCCTGGTGTTAATGTTTTGCCCATGATGGTGGTATCTATTCATCCCACTCAGGTAGAGCTTTTTGCCCTCATTGATTACCTGAGGGGGTGGTGGAGGTCTTGCTGCATCCTCCCATTGAAAGCTTGGTTTCTGAGTAAAGAGCAGTTTAAACAGATTATTCAATTGCACCTGAATAGGCAGCTCTTTCTGCTCTATAGATGAATATCATAACAGGGACTTTCAAATGGGCTTAAGTAAAAATGTCAGATTACAGTGTTGTTAACGCTTCATCACAACAGTCACTGTTAGGTATTTTGTGTGTGATGAATCTATTAAAATTGCAGAAATGTTTCATGCTGACAGTGCATTAATTTTGTAAATACAAGCAGTTCAAATTTAGTGTAAAGTACTGACATATTTTGACAATCTCCTGACAAATGATTGGTGTGTCAAACATTCAAATGTTTTGTGTTTGTCATACTTTGTCTTTTTCCACACCCATGAGAATTACCCCATTTTTGGGGCTATGGAAGGAAAACTGAATCTGATCTAATCACTGTGTGATGAAGTTGTTGGTTATTGGGCTTAAGTTTTGCCATGTGTATTTTTATTTAGCAGTGAATTTAATATATGTTGAGAATCATGATATCAAATGATCTAATAAAACTGAAGTGAAAAATATTGTCCACTATGTTCATAGATGGTGAAATCATACAGGGTGAACCAGAACTCTTACAAACATCTAGACATTGTTTAGGGTGCTGTCTATCCTGGTGCAAAGGACCCGCAGTCTTCAGTCACTTGTTAGAGTAAATTAATTTCTGTGGATTGTTTCCCATATTGTCTTTGTTTCTGTGAAAGACCTTAACAACAATTATTCAACGAACACTCATACCACACACACTCCTATTCAGATGATCACATGCCTTATATCATACTTACACATTTGTAATGTGAAGGTTGGTGGCATTGCTAGGGTTCCCCATTCTTACCCTTCTCATTATCAGCTGGAAGTCCCATCAACACACATCTAACTTCCTCTTCTCTGCCTCCTGCAGAAAAATTGTTTCCTCACTCCAAATCGGTTAATAGTTTTGCACATTACTTCTATGACCCTCCCTGAGAGTGATTCTACTGACTCAATGTGCTTTTTTGACCAACCATATTTCGTGTTAGGGTACCACTGGTAAAACTAGATGTTCAAATTTTTGAGCTTTATTTAGTCCAGGGATGGGCAAACGTTGCACGTGGCTCATGAGTGCACAGCACTGCACGTGTGCTGCTCGCCTGCAATCGTCGACTGGGGCAGTTGGCGACAGCCGGCAGGTTGCTGCAGAGTAGTGCCAGGCTAAGCTGTGGACGTTGATGCGAAGCGACCACTACGTAGTGAACGTTGTATTTCAAGAACCGGAAAATGCAGGGTGAAACAAGGAAACGGAGAAGTGGAGATTTGCTATCTTTTAAAAAGTAATGGGAGAATCATTTTTTCTTTGTGCAAAAACGTGAAAATTCGAAATGTTTAATATGTGGCAGTATTCTCGCTGGTCAGCGGAAGTTTAGTATTGAAGGCCATTATAATAAATTTCACGATGAGTACAATTTATTGTTGGATTCTGAGCGGATGGGGAAATTGAGCTTAAGAAGAGCGATCTGATGATACTAGATGAATCTGTCGTAGTTGCTGTCATCACGAGAGATCTGCGACTTCCTTTCGTCATGTCTCTCGTCTAACTGATACAACATTTTATGGAGCACTGTTTTCAATTTTTCAGGATGACAGCAATAATAGCTCAGTGGTACGTGCAAGTTAGAAGATTGCGCTTAATATAGCGAGAGCTCGAAAACCATTTGCTGAATTAGTAAGTGTCAGTTAAGAGCAAACATCAGTGATGAAAATTTAAGTAACTGTTTGTGTTTGTCTGTATGTAGAAATTTTGTACCACTCTGCCTGTGATAATTAAATAAAAAGTGTCATAGGTAATAGGTACTCTTTCAAAACACGACATCTTTCAAGCACTCCTACTAATCTTATTCCTTCATCAATAAAGCAAGCTAGGAAACAAAACGCATTGCAGAGGAAGGAGCAGACTGAAGGTATGGTGGGGATAGGAGGTAAGCGGGTGGCCAGCTTGCCCCTGTGTGCATGCAGAACACCTGTTAACTGCCCGCCCCTGATTTAGTCCTTCAAGGCAAGCTGCTCTGCCGCCCATCGACCATCACTAAGCGATGTGCAAGCACATTTTGCATTTCCAATGACCAAATTTAGCAGCCTTCAAATATCTATGTATCAAAGGCAATGGACTGAGCGGACTGACTGGACTGAGCAGAGTGAGCGGACTGAATCATTGTCCAGCCCAGACCACTAAGGATGGAAAATTTAAATTTGAAGGAAGTGTGGATCTTGCACTGTAGGCATTGCTTAAGAGAAGATTGGTTGAAATTCCACTCCTAAGGGTGTGAAATAGGGGATGAAAATAATTAAGGCTAAGTTTATGAATATTGGTATTAGAGTTCTGGGTTAGATATGAAGAAATAGCTGATACATAATGAAAGTTCATATGGAAAAAGCATGATCAACAAATCTTCAGACTCGAGCTACCAGAAATGCCTTTCGATCAAAAGTACATTCTGAAAAGACTGTACTTATATGGTGTTAATTTGCATGAAATGCTTGGATGGTGTTGCAGTCTGAAAACAACATAAAACATAATTTGATTAAATGAAAACAGTCTCTGGAGGTCCACAGTCTATCAGAGCTCAGCAGACAGAGTTGAGCTGTTCATTAGTAAATACATACACATCCTCAGTTGCTTCCTCTGGAAAAAGTCAAGAGACTATCTCATACTGGGTTTACAGAAGTGATAGGTACATTCAAAAGTGTTTTTGCCTCCTTCAACTTGGATTGTGCTCAACTACCACTGGTTTGTAAGGTATCCATCTCTGTAATGTGACATAACTTTCCAACAATGTGGCTAATTGCCACTTAAAGACATAAACTACTTCATGCCTCATTGCTACAATTGTTTCTGCCATTTATGTAGCCTCCATCTGACATATACAAAAATTAGGAAGGCATAGTGCTGCAAGTACACAGCTGTAGGCATTAGGTAAACTAAACTTTGCGCCTTATAATGGCCCACCTAGATTAGGTACATTGCTTTGGTTCATGGCTAACCCTACATGTAAGTGACACTGCCTTTGTACAGGCAGCATGTGCCCAGATACATTGTAAAATAGTGGCATCTTACAGCCTGTAAGTTTCATCCCTCAGGTTTGCTCTCAAAATGGGACAGGTGAGAAGGCTCCTATGGTTTTACAGAAGTTCCTTCCAAATTTGTCTGATTGAATCTCCTTATATTTGTGCCCACAGCACACAAAATGAAAGCCTACCAAAGATGCAGTCACCAACCATTAGCACCACTGCTAGGTGTAGCAGGAGTTGCAATGTTGAACAGTGTGGAGCTCAGAATGTAGACGGACATGTCACCTCAGGTAGATGTATTCGGCAACTCAGGTGGTAGATAAGTGAAACAGTAATACAATGTTGAATATCTATTGTCCACAAAATAGGACCTCAGAAGCTTCATTGATGGATCAGCTGGTGTGAGCAGGGCAGGTGGAAGCACAGCACTGTGGAATATACTAGTCAGCAGTCGGCACACAGTCTGTAGTGGGTCGGCTCGGCAGTTGTGACATTATGGGGCTGGTCGTCTGGTCTCTGTCAGCACTCAGCCACAACTGTGCTGACTCCAGCTGCATGTGTCTTCTGAGAGACAGTGGCAAGAGCAGCCGTGACCCTACCACTGACTGTAAATGGAGAAAGTGTCTACAGTGCTGCCTGGAATACTGGACACCTTTAAAAGAATTGCTGTGGCCTCCAGATGGGAGAGACAGACCGGTATCGAAAGAGTACGCCATGGGAACAGAGCCGAACAGTGGCAGTGGCTCGCCCACGTGGTGGCGAATGATCATCTTCATCCCGGCTCTGACAGTTAGGCCTTCCAGGTGATGGCAATCACAGAAACCTGCCAGTTTCGATTCGGTAGTTACTGCACCTCACAGGGACCGAGCTGCTCCTGACGGAACTGGCTGCTACGTAGATGAGCGTAGGTGACCAGATGAGGTGATCTACTGACATAGGTCTCTGGTCTAAACAGGACAGCAGGGATTGAACAGATCTCTGTCTCATTAGTGGTAGGATTGGTGCAGGATGGGCATGCGTGTTCTGCTCTTGTCAGGCATAAATGACACGATTTGTTCTGGTGTTTTCATTTGATCGGCTATCTCAGTTGCTTCAGTGCTTGAGCAATTCACATTGCAGATGCTCTTTATGTGCTGTAAGCAACTAAATGTCCAGTATCTTGTCCAGTTTAAGCATTCTTGCAACATATTGTGCAGTCACCATTATGACATAAGCCTCTGTTTCCATGTTGTCATTTTACTACAGCTCTTGCTTGAGCAATACGTCCATTCGGGTTTACGATAGCTTCTGTGATACTGGTCGTACTGTCTCTCTTGCTGAAATTCTGCCTGCCCTGTGACACATCTGCTCGGCTTCTGGCATTGCATGGGGAACAACTTTAAAGTTTTTCTAACCGCACTAAAAATTATACTCTGCTGCACAACAGTGTCGTAAGAAGTTATCTGTACTCCTTCCTAAAGCCTATAAAACTATTTTCACTTATTGCTAGTTTATATACCAGTTAATTTTCATCTCCTGTATTGATTTGTTGTTCTTAGTTGTTTTAATTAAGCAGATACAACTGTTCATCATTCAGCTGACAAATCCCAATGCTTTAAACCTCAGACTGCTACAGGTGTATTGCTGCAATCTGTGCTGACCATGGCTTCATTGTTACTGTACTGCTCACGTAATGCTGCCACCTCTACTGACATGCCACTCCCGCTGCTACCAATTACTTGTCGTCCAATTTTAAGAAAGCTGTTCAGTGAAAAAATTTGACTTTGGGCTGTTGGTCTAACTTTGCTCAATAGAGGACTGATTAAATCTGTGTGTATGAAATGTAGATATCATATTTCACATGAAATTGAGAACAGAATGACAACTCATCCATTTTTCATATCTGGCGGACAGTTGGGGGCAGTACACCTGTTTCTCTTGTGTGCATTGTGAATTGTTAGGTAGTAGCATAGGTCATACTTAATAAACAGTTCAAGATATTGAAATGACGTTTTTGCAAGTGGTAGCACACAAAGAGGCACTTTCATTGTCTGATAACAGGGTGTCCAGCATCCTGGATAAAAGGGAAGACTCCAGAATTTTTGTTGTTGTGGGGAAACTTGGGGAAACTCAAGTAATGATTGCATTGTACCTAAAAACCCTGGAAAAGGCACAGTATTTGATTTGCTTCTTGGAGCAGAGGCATTCGCTTGCCCCCCCCCCCCCCCCCCTGCTTTTCTCAATGCAGTGCTGCTCTCGCTGTTCGCACTCACATCGGTGCTTCGCAACCACCATCCGTCGGGACTTTGGCATTCCCCAACTTCTCCCGCCCATGCAGTCCACAGCAGTTGCTAAGTTGGGGAGTCTGGGCTGGCTGAATGCAGACAAGCTGTGTGGAGGTTTGTTGTTGTTATGGAATGGATTGCATGCCTGTCGCTGCAGTGTGGCCTCAGTTACACTAATTAGTGCTTGTGCTTTTGCAGCATGATTTGACTGACTAGGAGGTGTGATGAATATTTGATGTTTACATTCAGGAATATATGGTGCTGTTTGTATTCACATACATCCAAATGTATTACCTTGTTTGCTAATATAATTTAATCACACAAACGTTTTGTTTTCGGGGAATTTGTGGGCTATTCATATCAATTTCTTTTGAACCAGCAATTTCAGGGTGTGCTAGGAATGCACACAGTACATTGTTTTGGATATATATTAAAAAATTACTGCTGTACATGCCAAAAGCAATAATTCTGATAGCATTGTGTATGAATAAGTGATTATAGCTCTTCAGTGGTAGGAATAAAATAGTGTAATTAGAACAATGACAAGCAGTTACTGGTCTTTGGCATAAGGTTGTTGGTTTAGTTAACATTGAGCTAAAGCCTATTCCAGCAACGGTGAAATTCAGGTGGCCACAGCGTGAGTGAGGACTATGGGACTATGTGGGAACTCCTTGCATCATTTCTGTACTGACTGGCAAACACTTCCAATGTTGCTGTGAGTCATCATAAACCACTTTCAATTACACGTACATACGGAAAATTATATTGCCTGTCTTTGGACCCTGTCAAGGAGATACGTAAAAAAGTGGGTGGGTTGGAAGTGGCTCATAAGAAATGGAAAGAAAGAATTGCAGGTAGTGTGACATTACTAATTTCAGTAAAGACAAGTAGTATTTCTAATTCACCTACTGTTGTGCATGCAGGGAGTGTATCATACAGTTGCGGTGTGTCCTAGCAACTATGTAGATCCTCCCTGAAGTAGTGACATTGAGCATCTACTGCAGGAACTTCTGGCCAATGGTCAATGATGCTACATTACTTGCAGAGGGTGCTGTGATGGAGGCAGAGATGCATTTGTGTCTAGCTGTTGTGAACCACCTATCTTCTGGGAACATTGGCAGCTCGTTTATCTCTTACCAAGTGCGTTCCCAGACAGTAACGTTGCCTCCAAAATGCATCTTTAAGTCAAAAATAAATTACAGTATCATGTTCAGACTAAGGCATTTTTAACTAAACAACTGTAGGATAATGTTGGCGCCTGTGACATGGTAGTGACTGAGTTTGATCTATTTGTACAGTTTTGTTTCCATTTTTGGATTAGTGTTGGGTGAGATTCAGAGCAGCTGTCTGACTTCAGTGTTTTTGGAAAAAAGTTGCACTAAAAGAATATTGGATTTGAGGTAGATGCATGCTAGTCTAAGCTGAAATGGAAAAGAAAAGTTGTTAGGTGTCCGTGGAGCTCACAGTCTAGGGTAATCCAGAGGGTCCTGCATTTAAGGACTTTGGGATATGGGGCTTACATATAGTGCATGCTGACTTGAGTTGTACTAGTGTGTAAGAGCTTTACATAATTTATTTAAAAACATTCAGTCCTGCCTTATTTATTTCAATAATATTACAATCACATATGTTTTCCCACAGATGTTTCACACTGTTTGGTGTGTGGAAAATAAAATGGTGAGAGTCTGGGCTCAGAAAATGTTAAAGGCTGTTTAATAATGTGTAAAGAAAGTAGGAACATCAGTAGGTAAAATCAGAACCTAAGGTAACTATCGAAATTCATAAGTGTTAGCTGCCTTATGCTGACAGCTCATTCAACATTTTTTTTAAAACTGGATGCAGAGATTGAGTCATTTCTGACTAAATTTGAGTCATATACTGCCTTATCTTAATTTACCTATACTGCCCTCCATTCTAAGGTCAGAATTTATGAGAAAATTTGTCTAGCTTCAAAATAGATCTGAATGACAAAATTCATTAGTTGCAACTTCCATAAAAGTAGACATCAGGCACAGAACCAAAAATGTTGTTCTGCTTGGTTGGAATGAGCACGCCATCAGAGATGCTGGCAGCCATGGCAATTTTTTCACAATGTGCCACTTACTTTCATCTCAGTTTCATTCTATGTAACATGAATGGTATGAGGCTGAAAAATAAGGCACTCTGAGTTGCAATTTGGCTTCTCATGATACCATGTACGGAATGCGGTCATTCTTTTGCTGCCGTTAATCCATTCATTATTCAAAAAGGTTTTGGTGTAATTGCTGACCCTGTGAAATCTTGATTTTTGTCTACGTAATGATATTTTGTTTCTTGAAACCAATAGTGATTTTAAAGCCCAACAGCTGCATAAAGCTTCTCTCCTCCATCGTTATACTGTTCATGATGAGCACCACCAAACACACAACTCTTCTTGAGTTGTTCTTTGCACTCGAATACTTGATGGTCTGACCGAGGGAGAAATCCATGCTTACCTCTCTGATCAGGGCATCACTGCAGTGCATCAGGTAACATAAATGGTTAATGCTACATTACTTCTATGCACTTTTGATAAAGTTGTGCTTCTATCAAAGATCAAAGCCGGTTTTGAAGTTATCGCAGTCTGATCATACATTTGAAACGTGATGCTTTGTTACTAATGTCAACATTAAAACCACACTCTAATCTCCTGTAAAAACACTGTAAAATGCTTTACTTGTTGCAGGGATGCTCAGGAGGATGATTGCCCACCTCCTCCTCCCCACTGTATCAATTGTAATGGAGATGATGCCGCCTTGTCACAAGAATGTCCTGTGCCTCTTGATGAGCAGGCTCTCCAGGAAATCCACATGAAGGATAATGTACCTTACCGTGTTGCTAACAGATTGTTGGCTAGTTGAAAGCCCTGTGTTTTACCTTATGGCACTTACAGCACCATTCTTACCATTCCTCGCAGACTAGTGACCTTATGTCATCTAAATACAATCCACCATCATGGAATCCATTCAGTCATTGGTGCATTTTAAACTAGCCTGGTTGAAAGTACCTATGAAGAAGCTGCCAAACTACTGCTGTCATACTGGCATGATGCTCTACTCAGCAGACACACATGCCATTTGTTTTCCATGCTCTGCCACTCTTTCCATGCCTCCTTCAATGACTCCTTTGATGGCCAGTTTGGTGAGCATCTCTCTTCTGTTACCCTCTGCATTTCACTTTCACTCTGGCAGCTTAACTTCATGCTACCCTCCAATTTTCTGATGGATGTGAACCATTCACCACCTTCACTTCATGTGGTGGTCCAAGTTCACCTTGGACTTAATTGGCTTTCTAAAGAAACTAATCCAAATTCTATATATATTGATGTAAGTCTCTCGAACATCCCTGGGAACTTAATGAAAGAACGTATGTGTACATGATGACTCTGACTGTGTTTCAGGTGTGCCTTCATCATTGGCACTGAAGATTTTTGGTATTGGCTTCCAAAGCAATGCTTAGTGTTTGCAACCATGCTCTTGGTCCTGTATCAGGCCATGCTGTACATTCGGCAACACAGGCTTTTCAATTATCATCTGTTTGTATTCTCTCTGTGCCCTTCCAAACCTACATATGTTGTACACAGTTCAACAGGTCCAAGAAAGAGTCCAGTTGCTCAGTCTTGAGGGAGGCACTGTGACAATTAACTGGGTCCTTGGTCAAGTCAGTCTGACTGGAAACAAGGCTGCTGATGCTGCTGCCAAGGCTGCAGTCTGCCTACCATGACCCACTAGTTCTTCTAAACTGATCGTCTCCATGCCAGCACCTATTAGCAGGTGGTGTCACTTTGGAACCATCTCTCATCTTCCCTTTATGGCACCAAGCTCTGGGGAAAAACACCTCTCCCGGTGGCTTGGCTGACCACCTCTTGGCTGACCACCTCTTGGCCCTTTCTGAGAGATAATTTTAGCTAGGTTGCATGTAGGGCACTGTCAATTTAGCCATCACCTTTTGTTAACTGGAGAACCCCCACCACATTGTGTTCATTGACATTAACCATTGACAGTTCACCATTTTTGGACTGAATCCCCTGTCTTTTAACCACTTCAATTCTAATGTACATTTCCCATCTGAGTTACCAGCCATTTTAGCAATTGACTCATGAGCTGTTGACTGCATTTTACGTTTACCCATCTTAGCAATATGGCCAAGCCATCCCAGGTGGGTTCGTGCTTGACTGCCACAGGGCCCCAGGTTTTGCAGCATCTTTTCCCTTCCATGCATCATGCCTATCCTCTAGCAGTTCTGATTTCTGTCTCTTGGGGAACATGTCTGGGCTGTTTTGGAAATGTATTATGCATTTTCAGCAGTCATAATAAGAATACTCTGCACTGTTTTTTTGTTCTTTTGCTTTTCTTTGTTGACCTCCTCCTATCTTTTCCCTGCTTCTGCGTTTGAGGTTCTACTTCTACTTCTACTTCTACTTCCTCCTCCCTGTGTGCTCCTGAAGGTTGTCCCATGCGTCTGATGCATAACAGATGATGGGGTAATGTGTAATTCACAGCCCCAGGTAGGGTTTGCACGTAACCCTAGAACAGGCCAGGCCCTTGGAGGGTGACTGCCTGAGCTGCTACCTTCCCAAATTGCAGATTGGTCCCTCTGTGAGATGTTCGGGAGGTGTGACCTGAGGTATGAACCCCCTTCTCAAGGGGGGCACCCAGTAGGAAGAGTACACCATCAGAGATGCTGGCAATCACAGTGGATTTTCTGGCAGTGAGGCAATCATCTTCACAGTCAATGGCTATGAAACATAAATAGAAGGATGCTAACAATTCCAAGACCCTCCAACCTACACTACAGTTCCTCGTGGATTCATGTTCTGAAGACTGCCAGTCACCCACTACAGTAAATGTTTGTTATTCAGAAAGGTGTTGATGCAGTTGCTGGCCCTGTGAAATCCTGCTCTCATTTATTCAGTGACACTTGGCCTTTGGAAACTACTTCTGGTACTCTAGCACATGAACTGCTTTCAGCTTTGCTCGATGGCTATGCTGTTCATGTCGAGGTCCATTGAACAATGAATTCCTCCCATGTTATTATTTTCACTTGGTTGCTCAATGGTCTGACTGAGACAGAAATCGAAATGCACCCCTCTGATAAGGGTGCCGTTGCAGTCCATTGGGTGATGAGAAAAGTAGATGCCTGTTTAGTGCCCACATGCAGTAATTTTTTCATCTTGAGTAGATTGGTGCTTCCATCAAAGATCAAAGCAGGTTATGAAGTTATCACAGTCAAACTGTATATTCTGATAACTTGTAACTGAATCAATGTGTTGATGTGGAGCATGAAAACAAGAAAAAGTTTAGAAAAGGTACATAGGGATTACAATTACTAACAAAATTAAATTGGAAATGTTAAACATGAAATGTTGTGGGAAGGTGAAGCAGTCTGGGTTTCACTGGCAGAACATTGAGAAGATGCAACAGGTTGACTATAAATACTACCTACACCACACTTGTCAATTCTCTACTGGAATATTGCTTTGTAATATGGAATCTTCATAGGACAGAAATGACAGAGGCCAATGAAAAAGTGAAAAGGACAGCTTGTTGAGAATTGTGTGTCATGGATAAGATACACAAACTGGGTTACCAGCCAACCCCCACATACGTAGGGACAAAAGATCATAATAATAAAATAAGATAGATGTGAAGATGTCCAGAGAGATTAAAGTGTTCATTATTCTTCCATTCTGTTTGATAGTGTAATGATTGGGAAACAGTCCAAAAATGGTTCTGCATACCCTCTTTCAATCAGTTAACTGTGAACTGCAGAGTAGTGATGTAAAAGAGGAATAGATAGATTGGATACACCCTGAGACATAGAGGAATTGTAAATTTATTAGTGGAAGAAAGTGTGGCTGATAAAGAAACAGGGGGTGTGAGATGCTAGACTACTGTAAGGAGATTGAGAGATGAAGGGGACTGTCAAGGGACAGTATAGTGTGGGGAGCAGCATCGAACTTGCATTTGCACTGAAGTCTGCAGCAGCAGCAGCAGCAGCAGCAACACACACAAACCATTCTTTGAAATATATTGTCATCCTGAAAATGGAAAGGGTTGGCTGAAATAACACTAATGGTTCTTCATTCGGATCTCTGACAGCACGAGGTAGATGGACTGAATCAGATTTCCCCAGCCCACAAAACAGCAGAACTTGTTGATAGGGTAACTAGGATGACTATACATTGTTTTTACTCCAGTAATGTTAAATCTGTCAGCTGGCCAGTGTGGAGCCTGGACTTGGCTCAGTATCATGATGGTGCCCCAGCTGGCGGACGTAGTGCCAGGAAAGTTGTCACCCCACACATTGCTGTTACCACACAGGCTAATTTGTGTGTGCTGAGAGATAGAGCTAGACACCTGTCATTCCATGACGAGTGGGATCAATTTTTTATGCATGTGGTTCATAAAAAACTTACTTTGAGGGAATTGCTCCCTCTCAGCATTAATACCATTTGTTCTTGAACTCCACTGATCACATTTTCATAATTCATCAATTTTAAAGTGAAACTGAGCAAAAAATTTTACCAGCTAGTGTCAAAATTTTAAAAAATCTAACGGGTCATATGTAACCTGTGTGTTTACCTGAAAGAATGCATCCACGAAAAATAATACAAGATGATGTATTATATAAAAATGCTCAAAAAAGGTCTCCTTTGATTTTTAGTTATACAGATATTAGGTGTGGGCTAAGACAAGTGTCTGTGTCTAATGTCCATCACAGCAGCAATCAAAAAGCACAGAAATGTTGTCATTGAAGCCAGTGTAATGTGCCTACTCTGTTGACACTGACAGCATCAATAACAATAGTGTGTCCACGGTTAGCACCCAAGTCATTATTCTGTACTTCAGGAACTTCATCTTGCAGTGGTGTACTGGCATAAAAGGGAAATTTGCCACTGCTCTCACTTTTAGTCGCCTTTTTTTAACATTACCACCATTTGCCATATTTTTAAATTTGGGAGCTTGTTAATTTGCATTCTTCCAAACAGAGCAAAAGGAAAAACTATTCACTTTTATTTCCAAGTTTGTGTTAGTGTACATTCATTTAACTTTTTGGAATGTATAAATATGTCTACATCCATAATCTGCAAAGTTTTGTGATGTGCACGACAGTAGGTACATACAACTGTACCAGTTACTAGTGTTTTTTTTCCCATTCCGTTCACGTATGGAGTACGAGAACAATGCTCATTCCTTGTAATTCCTACAGCAGCAATACGAAGAGGGTTGTAGAACACTTCTGGAGCCATAATTTAAAGAAATTTTGTTAGTGGACCTTCTGGTGGTAGTCCGTGTCTTAGTGTCTGCCAGTTGACTTTCTTCAGTTTCTCTTTGGCTCTCTCCCTTGAGTCAAACTTGCGACAATTTGTTCCAACCTGTTCTGTATGTATTTGATGTTCCCTGTTAGTCCTATTTGGTATGTCTCTCATACATGTTGTAGATGGATTTTATTTCCCCAGTATTCCATAAATAAACAGAAGTTCACTGCCTGCTTTACTGATGACTTGACATGATTTTCATTCCTCCCCC
The DNA here is from genome assembly GCF_021461385.2 of Schistocerca piceifrons. Taxonomy (NCBI): domain Eukaryota; kingdom Metazoa; phylum Arthropoda; class Insecta; order Orthoptera; family Acrididae; genus Schistocerca; species Schistocerca piceifrons. Next base: position 39,313,067 of record NC_060138.1, on the reverse strand, counting down.
TAAGAACTTTTGCACACATGTATTCCTATTGGTTGACCTATTACACCTGCCACTCATCGCTATTACAGTCATAAGATTCTGTAAAATTTAACCTCGGGAGTTCTGAACATTCAGATAGCTACTTCCCAATTTTTAGGATTTATTAAATATATTGTGCTACTGTTAGTAGTATCAAATATTCCTGTGATAATAATTTTACTGTAGTAACAGAACTGCTGCTGTGACACTCTGTTCAGTTTCAAAAATAAACTTTCCAAGATGGGGAAATGCTAAAATTTTTAGTGGCTGTCTTGAGAACACAGAATTAAAAGTAAAATCCTTGTGTGTGGAAAATGTTAGTGAAAGTTAACTACTTTGCAGTGTATGTTCCTGCTCCGTTAGTCATGAGGCAAAAGTTTTTCAGGCTGTGTGTAACCAATCACTTTCAATAAAATGTAAGTGTAATTTTGAAGTTAATTGTGGACCTTTGCAGTTACATTTTCAAAATTCAGATTCAATAAAATTATCAAATTCAGTGCATAGGCCAATATGTGGACATTACAAATGACTGACTGTGCGCCATTGCTTAGTTAATTTTGGTAATGAAATCAGTTACTCCATGGATTTGTCAAATGACATTTTATTGTTAAGATGATGATCCCTGAGCATTTTCCACTTCAGTCAAAGAAAATGAGATACATACTAACTCAGTGACTGGTAGCATATGACCAGGAACATATGCTAGAAATAACATGTTAATCATATTAGACATGAAGTTCTGGTCAAGATGAAAACGAATTATAGACAACCATTATGTCATAGCCAAAAGGGGATCACTGCATATTAACCTAGCACCTTCATCTGCAAAGCTGATGGGAAAACATCACATCATAAATTTCTGAAGACGACTTGCTCCTAAATAAATGCTTTATGTTGGGTTCATAGGGAAAGTTATTCTCCCTTTTCTCCAGGGGGCCTCACATTCTTCTGTGAGTTTGTGGTGGTGGTGACCATTGGGTCCTGGGCTGCATTTCCTTCACAGTGCCCCCCCTCTCCCCTATCCTTGCTCCTTCACCAGCGCCTTTGCCTATCCTCTGAGCTGTTCGTTATGTTGATCTGGGTGTTCAATTGATTCTTGTATTTCTTGTTTTATTTCCCTTGCCCCTTCATTTTCATCCTCCCTTTTTGGTCCCTCTTTGGGAGTTTGACCTTGACTTCTAAATTTTCTGTCTGTAGTGTGAACCATTTGGAACAACTCCCTCCCTTGAGTCTATAGTCTGGATTCCTCTCCACCCATCCTTCACCTCTTCCTTCCTTGCCACAGCACCCCTCCACTCCCTAGGTCACAAGTATGTGCAGCCAGCCTGTGTGGTAGGGCTGTTATGTACTCACCTGAGTACACAGGGATTACACTTGTGATACCAGAGCTTTTGCCTCTCTGTGTGTGCATAGGAGTGGTTGCTTGTCATTCTGGTGCATCAGAACTTCCAGCAAAGGCCACTGTGTGCCTGGGTGGTGCCAATGGGGAGGGCCCTTGATCATAGGGTGGTATCAGGGCAGATGATGTCCATATGAAACATATCAAGCTCCAAAACTCTGGCCATTCTCCTGTGGCTGTCTCTTGTAGAGGTAAAAGATCATTGACCACTACTTCATAACACTCTGCAGCCTTCACTTCCCTGGGTACACTCTGTGAGGGGGGCCAGGTTCGCTGAATTGTGGTGACACACTTTCCCCAATACCTGATCTGCATTAGGAAGGACAAGGATGCACCCACCACCACAAAGCCATTATCGTTTGAGGTAATATTGGAGACAAGATTGGCGAACTGGAATATCTCAGTACACCGCAGTTAAGTTCACTGTCGATCAATACTACCACTGCTGCTCAGTCTGCAGCTCTTCATGCTTGTTATCATCTTGGAAACATCCCAGTGTCCGTTACACATCAGCAGTCTCTGAATATGGTTCAGAAAGTCGTTTCTCATGTGGACATTATCTTTCCAACTGGTAAGGAACTCTGGGGCAATCTTGAATGTCAGGGCATTCATTTTGTGCATGAAGGTCATAAGGACAATCACACCAATCACCTCCTTTCTTCTGGCATTTGAGGGAGATAACCTCTCAGAGCAGGTCAAAGTTATGTGTTACTGGTGTGATGTGATGCCACACATTCCCCACCCCTGAAGTCCTTTGTGTGCTTGCTTTCTGGGCACACGTCTTCTTGATGTATAGCAGATTGTCCATGTGGTGACAGAGGGCACCCACCTCATGAGGGGAGCCTGAATTCCACCAGCTGTGTGTGTTGTCAGGACCATCAGTCTTCACACCCACCTGATTCCCCGGCGTACAAGAAAGAAAAGGAGATAAGTTGCTGGACTGTTCCTTACACTGAGGTTCATCAGAAATTTGATCATCATTCAGTGTCAATGACATCTACTTTTGACACAGTTACATCCTTTCTTCGCCTCCCTCTTCCTTGCCCACCAATTGTCGCCATTTACTCTCTCCTCTTCCTAACCCCAGCTGAAGTAGTGGCCCCTTCTCTGGCAACTGCTGGTAATGAGGCTCCCTCCCAGAAACACTCCCCTGTGGTGCGTCTCAGGCAAGAGACTTGCTGCCACAACACAACCACGTGACACAAATTTGTATGCCCCAAAGTCCTACCAGTGTCTTTCAATTGTGGATCTTGTAGAATCCTGCTCTACCTCAATGCCCCACCATCCTCATCTGGAGGAGGAGGAGGAGGAGGAGGAGGAGGAGGAGGAGGAGGAGGAGGAGGAGGAGAAGGAGGAGGAGTCCCAGGACAAAAGTCCCTAGTGCCCCTGAGGGTGTCATCTTCCCACTCACATTGTGAATTGGGCCTCTTATTTATGGATCTCACCCCGATGCCTTTGGTGGTGGATGGTGACCCACTGGTGTAATTGGCTCCACGTAATTCACTCACATTTGGATACCCATGTTGTGCTTATTCAATGGAACTGTAATGGGTACTACTGTCACTTCCTAGAGTTACCTCATGGGGATCGTAGCTCTTCAGTGAGTTCACGCTTTACTACCATAAGGCACCAGCCTTTGCAACATCTCTTCCCTCTTATGCTGCTTGTATATCCTCTTGCCATACTTCTTCCCCTGCCTTGGAGAACATGCTTGGGATGTTTACAGAATGAGATTTTCACTGTGCTGCAGAGTGTGTGCTGGTATGAAACTTCCTCATCCTCCCCCTCCTCGTCCTCCCCCTCCTCGTCCTCCCCCTCCTCGTCCTCCCCCTCCTCGTCCTCCCCCTCCTCGTCCTCCCCCTCCTCGTCCTCCCCCTCCTCGTCCTCCCCCTCCTCGTCATCCCCCTCCTCGTCCTCCCCCTCCTCGTCCTCCCCCTCCTCGTCCTCCCCCTCCTCGTCCTCCCCCTCCTCGTCCTCCCCCTCCTCGTCCTCCCCCTCCTCGTCCTCCCCCTCCTCGTCCTCCCCCTCCTCGTCCTCCCCCTCCTCGTCCTCCCCCTCCTCGTCCTCCCCCTCCTCGTCCTCGTCCTCCCCCTCCTCGTCCTCGTCGTCCCCCTCCTCGTCCTCGTCGTCCCCCTCCTCGTCCTCGTCGTCCCCCTCCTCGTCCTCGTCGTCCCCCTCCTCGTCCTCGTCGTCCCCCTCCTCGTCCTCGTCGTCCCCCTCCTCGTCCTCGTCGTCCCCCTCCTCGTCCTCGTCGTCCCCCTCCTCGTCCTCGTCGTCCCCCTCCTCGTCCCCCTCCTCGTCCCCCTCCTCGTCCCCCTCCTCGTCCCCCTCGTCGTCCCCCTCGTCGTCCCCCTCGTCGTCCCCCTCGTCGTCCCCCTCGTCGTCCCCCTCCTCGTCCCCCTCCTCGTCCCCCTCCTCGTCCCCCTCGTCGTCCCCCTCGTCGTCCCCCTCGTCGTCCCCCTCCTCGTCCCCCTCCTCGTCCCCCTCCTCGTCCCCCTCCTCGTCCCCCTCCTCGTCCCCCTCCTCGTCCCCCTCCTCGTCCCCCTCCTCGTCCCCCTCCTCGTCCCCCTCCTCGTCCCCCTCCTCGTCCCCCTCCTCGTCCCCCTCCTCGTCCCCCTCGTCGTCCCCCTCCTCGTCCCCCTCGTCGTCCCCCTCGTCGTCCCCCTCCTCGTCCCCCTCGTCGTCCCCCTCCTCGTCCCCCTCGTCGTCCCCCCCCTCGTCGTCCCCCCCCTCGTCGTCCCCCCCCTCGTCGTCCCCCCCCTCGTCGTCCCCCCCCTCCTCGTCCCCCCCCTCGTCGTCCCCCCCTCGTCGTCCCCCCCTCGTCGTCCCCCCCTCGTCGTCCCCCCCTCGTCGTCCCCCCCTCGTCGTCCCCCCCCTCGTCGTCCCCCCCCTCGTCGTCCCCCCCCTCGTCGTCCCCCCCCTCGTCGTCCCCCCCCTCGTCGTCCCCCCCCTCGTCGTCCCCCCCCTCGTCGTCCCCCCCCTCGTCGTCCCCCCCCTCGTCGTCCCCCCCCTCGTCGTCCCCCCCTCGTCGTCCCCCCCCATCGTCGTCCCCCCCCCCCTCGTCGTCCCCCCCCCCTCGTCGTCGTCCCCCTCGTCGTCCCCCCCCCTCGTCGTCCCCCCCCCTCGTCGTCCCCCCCCCTCGTCGTCCCCCCCCCTCGTCGTCCCCCCCCCTCGTCGTCCCCCCCCTCGTCGTCCCCCCCCTCGTCGTCCCCCCCCTCGTCGTCCCCCCCCTCGTCGTCCCCCCCCTCGTCGTCCCCCCCCTCGTCGTCCCCCCCCTCGTCGTCCCCCCCCTCGTCGTCCCCCCCCTCGTCGTCCCCCCCCTCGTCGTCCCCCCCCTCGTCGTCCCCCCCTCGTCGTCCCCCCCCTCGTCGTCCCCCCCCTCGTCGTCCCCCCCCTCGTCGTCCCCCCCTCGTCCCCCCCCCTCGTCCCCCCCCCCTCGTCGTCCCCCCCTCGTCGTCCCCCCCTCGTCGTCCCCCCCCCTCGTCGTCCCCCCCCCCCTCTCCGTCCCCCCCCCCTCGTCGTCCCCCCCCCCTCGTCGTCCCCCCCCCTCGTCGTCCCCCCCCCCTCGTCGTCGTCCCCCCCCCCTCGTCGTCGTCCCCCCCCCCTCGTCGTCGTCCCCCCCCCCTCGTCGTCGTCCCCCCCCCCCTCGTCGTCGTCCCCCCCCCCTCGTCGTCGTCCCCCCCCCTCGTCGTCGTCCCCCCCCCCTCGTCGTCGTCCCCCCCCCCTCGTCGTCGTCCCCCCCCCCTCGTCGTCGTCCCCCCCCCCTCGTCGTCGTCCCCCCCCCCTCGTCGTCGTCCCCCCCCCTCGTCGTCGTCCCCCCCCCTCGTCGTCGTCCCCCCCCCCCTCGTCGTCGTCCCCCCCCCCTCGTCGTCGTCCCCCCCCCTCGTCGTCGTCCCCCCCCCCGTCGTCGTCCCCCCCCCCGTCGTCGTCCCCCCCCCCCGTCGTCGTCGTCCCCCCTCGTCGTCGTCCCCCCCCCCGTCGTCGTCCCCCCCCCGTCGTCGTCCCCCCCCCGTCGTCGTCCCCCCCCCGTCGTCGTCCCCCCCCGTCGTCGTCCCCCCCCCGTCGTCGTCCCCCCCCCGTCGTCGTCCCCCCCCCGTCGTCGTCCCCCCCCCGTCGTCGTCCCCCCCCCGTCGTCGTCGTCCCCCGTCGTCGTCCCCCCCCCGTCGTCGTCCCCCCCCCGTCGTCGTCCCCCCCCGTCGTCGTCCCCCCCCCGTCGTCGTCCCCCCCCCCGTCGTCGTCCCCCCCGTCGTCGTCGTCCCCCCCCCCGTCGTCGTCGTCCCCCCCCCCGTCGTCGTCGTCCCCCCCGTCGTCGTCGTCCCCCCCCCCGTCGTCGTCCCCCCCCCCGTCGTCGTCCCCCCCCCCGTCGTCGTCCCCCCCCCCCGTCGTCGTCCCCCCCCGTCGTCGCCCCCCCCCCCCGTCGTCGTCCCCCCCCCCCGTCGTCGTCCCCCCCCCCCGTCGTCGTCCCCCCCCCCCGTCGTCGTCCCCCCCCCCGTCGTCGTCCCCCCCCCCGTCGTCGTCCCCCCCCCCTCGTCGTCGTCCCCCCCCCCCGTCGTCGTCCCCCCCCCCTCGTCGTCGTCCCCGTCCTCGTCGTCGTCACCGTCCTCGTCGTCGTCACCGTCCTCGTCGTCGTCCCCGTCCTCGTCGTCGTCCCCGTCGTCGTCCCCGTCGTCGTCCCCGTCGTCGTCCCCCTCGTCGTCCCCCTCGTCGTCCCCCCCCCCCTCCTCGTCGTCGTCCCCCCCCCCTCCTCGTCGTCGTCGTCCCCCCCCCCCTCGTCGCCCCCCCCGTCTCACCCTCACCCTCACACTCCTCACCCACCCCCCTCGATAAAATGGAGGCCAATTATCCTTCCTCCCATAATGACGCACCATACATTAAACCGCCAAGGTCTCTGATGCTCCACTTGTCGCAGACATCGTGGATTATCTGTTGCCCAATAGTGCATATTAAGCCAGGTTACATTACCACTGTTGGTGAATGACGCTTCGTCACTAAATAGAATGCGTGCAAAATAAATCTGTCATCCTGTTTGAGGAAAATGGCCTGAAGACCTAGTATGCAGGTCTCTTTAAGCAACCAACTGACCAACTGACCAACTAACCATACAATCATACTACAATACGTTCCTGCCATTGGAAAAGCTGAGACTTTGGAAACATCTCTAAGTTGTTTGGCAAGTCAGTCATTGTTGACTTACTTTTGAGACAGGAGGTGAATCATTCTTCCAAATTAATTAGCTACTTCTGTAAACTTGGTGACATTTTCTGAGCAATTTTTGCATAATAAGTGACAGTAAGAGAATTTATTATTTCACATAAAGGATATCATTTTACTCATAAATTATAAGAATTTCTTTCATCTTTCATTTTGTTAGCAAACTGTTATTCTTCTACCATAACTGCTTCTACGACAGTGAGAAAATGCTTCTAGTATTGATATCTCAGTTTCTCTGTGATATCGTGCTTGTTAATATGAATTAAACTGTTGCCATAAGGCCAAATACATCTGCAAAAGTGGTATATGTAATGCCAATTGTTTTCCTCTTTGCTAGTGCAAATCAAAAGATCCAGAATGAAATTAGGTAACACAGTCTTAAGAAAATATGAGAGTTTGCTCTGTTTTGTACAGACTAATAAGACAACTTTTGATACTCAACAGGTGAACAGTGGTATGCACCAAAATTCTGTAGTTAGTACTATGACAATAGTGATGTTATCTGTTAGTTCTCAGAAACTTCTTTGTCAATTATTTTCACCTTCTTTAACAGTGAGTTGGAAGGCTGGAAGCATTTTTTGTCATGTGCTGTTCATGTAATTTTCAGAGGAGGAGGAGAACATGTTAGAACAGCTGATAACATTAAGTAGAAATCTGCAACCATTTCTGGTGATTTATCACTTTAATGATAAAGCAGTACATGCTAGAATAGGTAAACAACTATAGAATGAGTAAATATGCAACTACTACTAGGAAGCCATGAATGTGCAGTCCCAAGTAGCCTAGAACGGTTTTCTGTTGTTTCATATCTTATACCCACTGAATTAACTGTAAATGCCAGAACAGTTTCATGACACTGAAATTCTGAAGGATTTGGAATGGAGTCAAAAAATGTTGAAATACTGAGTGTGCACTGTTTTTGGGCCAAAACTACAGTGTTACAACTAACAGTTACTTGTGTAACATATAAAACTGACAACAGTTCACAAGTCCCATGGAAAGCATAATGTAGGGTATTGTGTAAGTAGCTGTAGTTGATTCTGTTGGGAATATTGAGCTACCAGAACGAAATTTGCACTCTACATCAATGTGTGTGCTGGTATGAAACTTCCTGGAACATGTAAACTGTGTGCCGGACAAAGGCTTGAACTTGCCTTTCATGGGCAAATGCTCTACTGACAGAGCTAGCCAAGCACGACTCACGAGCTTTATTTTTGCCAGGGCAGGCATATGTCCCAAGGTCAAGTCTCAGTCTAATACTCATTCTTAATCTGCCAAGAAGTTAAAATGTCAAGATACTGCCTAAGATTTTGTCTACATGCCTACAGTAATGAGTGGGTGGAAAAGGAATGCTTCCTAATTAGTTTATTGTTCATAGTTTATAAGTGACTGCTCTTAACAGTGGAACAGGCTGTGAGAGCTTCAATGAATTAAGCAAGCTTTGAGCTGAGGGTACACAAGCTGCCTGCCTACATTTGTATAGAGCAGTTAATCATAAAACACTACACTTGTCACCTGTCCTGAAGTTAATGTGAGGGTTTCCCATGATGTCAAGTGAACTGTTCTAATATCCACAATGAGGAGATTATTTGAGGTTTGCAGAGAAGTGCTTCTAGATGCAAAGGTCACTGGGTGATACAAGATGACAATAACATTATACCCACTGGAGTGATTGATTGGCAATAATGCATAGATCCTAAACAAATGTAGGAGCTGTTTTAAACTTAGGGAATCCAGGAGTTGATGGTTATACCTCACAGGGAATAGAAAAGAGACCTTAGGACCCAGAGGGATGAAGGATATGGAAATTGTGTAATGGTATGCCAATGTTCCAAGACACATTTGAGCTTCAAACAGAGATGTTGATCTTATTTAGAGTGGATAGACCACAAGAATTCACATATGTTTCTGTGTGTGGTATTATAGTTAGAGAAATCCACTATGGAGGATGGGGATGGGGAAGGATGGGGTACTGGTGCTGTGTTAGGTGTATGATGGTGTGATAGTTGGGTACCCTTGTTCATCACTTCCAAAATGAGGTGACTGTCTGCTATGAACATATTCACATAGTGGCTGCAAAGAGATGGAAGCATTAGGTGTGTTGTTGTGGTTAATTAGAATGGGATGGAGTTGTTTTGTGTGTGGAGGGTACAATGTTGATGATGCTGTTCACACACTGTTGAGCAATTCTTCCAATGACCGAAATTAAATTTGAATTGCAATGTGGCTGACAACACTTTGATTTTGAATTATGTCCAGTATACATTTTTATTAGTGAAAACCTCCTATGACAAAGGACATGACATTTAAACTTATATTTATATAGCTTTTAAAGCTCAAAATACTCAAAATAATTAGTTACAAAATTAGGAAGATCACTAATAATAATAATAATAATAATAATAACAACTGTGTGTGTGTGTGTGTGTGTGTGTGTGTGTGTGTGTGTGTGTGTGGGATGGGTTTAATAGTGAGTGAGTTTCTTCAGTTCCCAAGTATACCTAGCAGTTGAAGTTCCCGATAAAATTATAAAAACGAGGTAACTTGCAGTTTCATCGTAGGGGGGTTGAATTCCTTTTTAAATAAGAACTTGAGGTCTTTGAGCCCTGCATTATAATGATTAGTTATTTTCTTATTTATGCCTAACAGTCTATTCTAGCAACTACTCCTTGATATGTCTCATATGAATATGCTAATAATGTAGAAACTGAAACAAAAGTAAAACAATGATAGCTATGAGGAGGAGGACCATCCAGTTAATTTCCCTGCTTCCAATTTGTGGTTTTAGGGTGGCTTATTCACATTTTCTTACACCTGTCGTATTTAAGGCTTCTGTCAATTTGGCAACTCTTACACTGCATTTTCAAAATAAAATCTGCATTTCTAGATTGTTAGGCCATTCAAGAAATGCAATGGTTGTGGAAACTTAATTCCTCCAGCAGCATGTTGATTGTTACATGGCAACACTGTAGAATGTGCCTGTCAACCCTGAAGTGACAGAGAATTATCCTACTACATCCTTTTTGATATTTTTTGGTGATCCATGCTGAAAATATTAAATAATATGATGTTTGTCCATGTGAGTGCAGAAATGTCCACTCCAGATTATAGCTGCAAGGCATGATGCAGCGTGATCATCTGGGCTGAATCCAGTGAGTGTCCAGTGGCATAGAAATTATTCTCATCAGGACAGGCGCAATGAGTTCTTTCTCAGAAATGTTTTCCATAGTTTTATTATTACTGTTACGTTAGAAAATTAAGTAAATTTTATCTGAACTTCCAATAGATTGATACCGTTTGGAGACAGATGAGATTTGGTCTACTAAATCACAGAAAAAATGGGGTAGTAACACAGCTAGACTTCTGTAGTGTCCAACATTTAGCAGATGCAGATAGTTCAGCAGAGTAGATCAAGTGGAAGGCATAATTTGTGCGAAAGTTTCTGCATTCTACAGTGTCAGCAGTTTGTGTAGCTGGTCATTATGTAATATTATTTCAGTTATTACAAAATCAAGTCAAATTTACATATTGGGTCGCTATGCCAGCTGGGCAACTGTGATTTGATCAAACAAGGGAATGAACCATAAATCCACTGCAAGGAATCAGGGAGTCAGAACTCTCATCCATTACAGTGTAACTCCATTACCAAATGATTATTGCCAGGCTGTGTGGTGTTTGGTGGTCTGATGTGTCAACAGTAGGCCTGTATACATAGTATGTGGGTTAGATTCCCTTCTCAGGCAATGATTATTGTCGGTACTGGTTTGAATTACTGTGATGGATGGTTTAACATCTGTGTGTGATTGTAGGATGAATAAGAGAAGTAGGCTCGTCTCAGCTTGATGGAATTATTTATTTACGAAACCCTGCAGTCGGAACAGACAATATTATACTGCAACCAATAACTCATGTGAATGTGTGAGAAAAGTTCAGTACGGTAAATTATCCAATATGACACACTTGAATTCACACTTTCACCATGGAGTAGAATGTGGAACCAGAAATCAACAACCAAAGAATAAAACACAGAACAAATATTGCTTGTGTATAATGTCTGACATCCAGCGGGAAAGTTTTGCAGCACTGTACTTCCAAACACCCGTGCATGTCATGGCACTGGATGATGACAGCAGACGCCACATCTGATTTCATGGTGGAAGTGGAGCATCATCCCAAATAGCGTGCTGGAAATTTGACATGTCGTCCGTATCTTGAGGTGCGTGTTGGTTGATCTGTGATGAAACCTGGCTGCATCGGCGACGACATTGATGGAGTTATTGCTGAGTGAGCTGGAAGTTGTGGTAGGTAAGGCCTCGTTGCTTCCTGAAAGATGCACGCTGGTTTCACGCGGTCAAAGGAGACTGTAGTCCGTTTCCCATTGATCTAGATGTCCAAAGTCTTGCTTCCTCTAGTTAAGACACGATTTGGGCTGGAATATGGTGGTTGGAGCGAGGGTTTAATACTTTCCCTTCATAACTTGACGTGTGTGCAGGAGGACAGATCATGATAGACAAACATGGCAAGAGTCCCATGTTCGTGAGGTTGCTGTGGATGGAGGCGAGGCGCAAGTTGTCACAGTTGGCGGAGAAATGCCAGCTGGTCACCCGTAGGGTTCGGCAGAATGTCGGTAGCTACAAATTCTCCCGGCAGGCACAATGCTTCACTATAAACCAATTCGCTTGAAGAAGCATCCAGGTCTGGCTTGAATGTGCTTTGGAGGGTGAATAGCTGGCGGGGTGGGTAGCTGGCGGGGTGGGTAGCTGGCGGGGTGGGTATCTGGCCATCCGGTGGTGAAGTGTGCCACAAAATTTTGTCAACCCTCAAAACAAATCGAACTCAAATTGACATCCCCTGTCCGTCGTAATCTGCAGCGGGCAACCAAAACGTGACACTGTGTGTGATGAAGGTGAATGCAATAGTTTCTGCTGTAACATTGTCCACTGGTACAGCTTCTGGCCATAGAGTGTACCGTTCAGTCATTTTAAGTACATAACGGTGACCATCAGATGATGAAAGTGGGCCAACAATGTCGAGGTGGACATGCGTGAATCATGCTGTCATGATTGGAAAGCTTCCTACTGGTGAGTGGACGTGGCAATTTATTTTGCTACGCTAGCATTTCAAGCAGCATCTCGTCCATTCATGGCAGTCCATTTGCATTCCAGGCCACACGTAATGCATTTTAACTAAGCGCGTTGTAGCTCATATGCCTAGATGACATAAGTTGTGCAGCGAATGGAAAGTGTCCTTCCAAAATTCCAGAGGTAGGAAGGGTCTCAGCTTCAATTTATACATATCACAATATTCCTTTGTCACCGATTCACCATTTGGCAGAACTGCTTGTAATTTCACATCAGCTAGCTGTGCTGCAGTGAGGTTGGCGTAATTGATCATATTTGCAATGCTGCTGACTCTGGACAAACAATCAGCCACTACATTGTCGATCCCAGACACATGACGTATATCAGTGCTAAACTGAGAAATAAGCATGAGCTGGTTGTGTTGTCTGACAGAATGCATATGTTAGTGCAGGGTGCAGTTAACTTTTGTAATTTTGACTGCAGAAGTGATTCTCTAGCAAAGAATGTTGTTGTATCTTTCTACTGGAGAATGATGCTGCAGCAATAAAATGTAAACGAGAGGGAAAAAAATAAAACTTTAATGGCAAAGGAAATGTGCAATTTGCAACAACAAAACACCATGCACACACAAGCGTCTGCAAATATCAATAATGTGTCAAAGGCCATAGGGCACTGACTGTAACTCTTCGTAACAGTAAACTGCTTGCTATGAGCATGACGTCGCAACTGTTCACATTTGGTTCATTTGACCAGTTGCCAGTGGTTGTTTGCACATGCGCATTTGACTCACTCATAAGGAGTACCTTCTCTTGCTTCCCGCTACTTGAAGTTTGGCAGTTAGCAGCCAGATGCAAACTGGTGCACCCTAGCTGCCAGACTTGTGCTTGTACAGAGCTGTCTGAGTTGTAGTGGGGAGGGGGTTAGTCTCCACATGACCCGTGTGTATGTTAAGCGATTTCACTGCTTCTCTTCATGTACAGCTCCCACATCAAATGAAAACAAAACATATTTCTGTGGCCGGAAGCTACCAAGTGAATTAAAATACATTGACATAATTACAGAGGGCAAAAATATATTATTATTTTCAGTTTTCTGATTTGATTTTATTTCCAAGTTAGTAGCAGTCAAGCATTAATTGCCTTGCAGAACAATAAAGTTATTTTTGCAAGTTTGCTAAATAAATTTGGCTTTATTAATCGTTCCGCTGAGGCAATCACTTTATTTGAAATGAAGTGTTTCATTCTACAGTAATGGCTAGTTCCAACTGTTTGCTGAATTTAAAGTGCAGTTTCAAGTGCACGTTATCATCTTCTGCCATGTATGGCATTATGCCATAATAAAGAACCAAAAATGAGATCGTAGAGTACTGGTACTCTAGGAAAATCTACATCCCAAAAACCACACTGAAAAGCTTAATATCAGATGGGACCTACTTCATTGTGAATCTGGAAAAGCCAATTTGCACTTCAAGCCGAATTATGCATTTTAGTATGGTTTACTGCCATATCTGTGCAGCACTCCTCAGTCTAAAGTCATGAACATGCTCTTGAAGAAACCAAAAGGAGTGACGATGGCTGTTTTTGGAATGTCACGTTTGGCTATAGGTATCTGTGTGTAGGAGTATCCTCTGATGCCCTGTTTCTTTTATGGTGGTAATGTAAGCTCTCTTAGTGCTTTATACAAATGAACATTCGGGCTTCATACACCACTGCAGTTGCACACTCACAATAATGCCTGTTTTCTGGTGCTCTCTGGCAACTGGTAAATCGAACCTATTTATAACAGTCTCCGAATAGTACTGCGAACGCTGGTTAGAAAAGCACTACTTTAAAAGTAAATTTCTTTTTACGTAAGATGAAATATGTTATGTGTGAGAAAGTGGGATGGATATCTAAATCACATTCGAAACTGGACAGTTTGAGAACCAGCCACTTAAAAGTATTTTGAGCTGAGACATTTGTCATAATTTTAAATTTACTGGCACATTTTTGTGATGTATCTTAAAGCACAACACACACAAAATAAGATAAATATTACATATGAAAGCTTAGCTTCTGTTGTAGAATGTAAATCTTACAGACCAGTATAATACGCGAAAGCTTAGCTTTTCTTGTAGATATGCAGTACTGTGCACATTAATGTAAACTGTTAAATTTTCCTCTTGTGTGTTCGTGCTAGGTAACAAGTGACCTTGCTATTGGCTGACTATAGCACGTGTACTGTGCTCTGAATAGCTGCTGTCATTGGCTGGCGAGATCTCGTGGTTTGAGATATGACTCGCTCTCAAAAGGACATCACAACCCCAGTTTTAACGCTTCGGAAACTAACACGCTGTGTTTGGTGCAATTCGAATTTATACTTTCGTAATACGAAAATATGCAGTGTATATGTTGCTGCAGATCAAAGGTCTTTCCAAAACTTCTCTCCTCATTTTTTTAATTAAAAGTCTCTGCAAAACCTTCTCTGACCCATCATTTCTTCTATTTTGGGGAAGTTCTACGCGATTGTATAAAATGTTAACCGTTCAAAGGATTGATAAGTTTTACAGTTCCAAAGGAAAATCTATGGAAAACTTACTGTCATTTAGCATGAAAAAAGAGTATTTTCACCCAGGAAAAGGCATATTTTTTAAATGGGATATCCGGGAGAAATCCGGGAATAATCTGGGAATTTTTTTTTTCTTGTCCCTGTAGTGGCTTGTGATCCATAAAGATAATGAAGTCACATGCTTCTAGTTGCGGTATGAAGTACTTGACAGATTTGTAAATGGCCAAAAGTTCTCAGTCATATGCACTCCAAAGTCTTTGTGAGGTTGTCAACTTGCGTGAAAAAAAAAATGCGAGTGGTTGCCACATGTGACTACATTGTTGTTGCAACACAACGCCGACGGCAGTCTGGCTAGCGTCGACTACCAGTGTTAATGTGGTGGTAGGATCTGGATGTGCCAGCAGGGCTGCTTTGGCAATGCTTTTCTTGGCCACTTCAAATGCGACAGTCATTTCGTGAGTCCAAGTTACGGCGTGTTACCCTTGGCTTTCGACCAGTTAGCGCTGCAACTAAAGATTCCTGTAGCTCAGAAGAGTGTGGCAAATGGTGGTGGTAAAGATTTAACATCCTGAGGAAACGCTGTAGTTCTTTGGCTCTAGCGGTTCTCGGAATGCCGAAATGGCTTTCATCTTCTCAGGTAGGGGTACCGATCCTGCCGCAGAAATTCTATGTCCGAGAGAGTCTACTTCAGGTTGACCAAACACACACTTTCACGTATTGAGCACAATTCTGTAGTGCTCCAATTGCTTCAATACTTCACATAGATGGTGGCGATGTTCCTCAGGTGACGACAAAAAAACCAAAACGTCGTCCAGGTATGTAAAAGCAAAAGATAAACCCTGTAGTGCAGAATCCATGAAGCACTGCCATATCTGTGTGGCACTCCTCAGTCTAAAGTCATGAACATGCTCTTGAAGAAACCAAAAGGAGTGACGATAGCTGTTTTTGGAATGTCACGTTTGGCTATAGGTATCTGTGTGTAGGTCTTTGCACAGTCTAACACAGTGAACACTACTGAGCCACTCAACGCGTAATTGTAATCGCGCAACAAGGGTGCGGGATAACAATCTGGTATTGTCCGGGCGTTCAGGGCTCCATAATCACTACACAGTCTCCATGCACCCTACACCTATGGCACTAGATGTAATGGTGATGTACAAGGGCTGTTGGAAGGCCGGATTACACCTTCATGCAACATGCAGTTAAATTCTGCCTTTGCTATTTTGAAGTGATCTGGGGCTAAACGTTGCAGCGTACAAGAGGTAGAGGGTCCATCAGCAGTCTCAATATAATGGACAGTATCATGTCGTACCTCCGTAGGTGCACCGGATGGTCACATCAGGGCTAGAAATCCTTGCAGCAGCTCCATGTACTCACCATTCGCTACCTGAATTACCTTGGCAGTGTGGACAGTGACACCTCAATGGAATTCGGAAGTTATTAGGCCGGTGGTATTGTCTACCAGACAAGAGTTCCTTATGTCAGGCAGCATGTTGTAGTTGGCAAGGAAGTCGGCTCCGATGATTTGTTCGGCAACGTCTGCGACGGTAAAGTCCCATGTGAAAGCATGCCGCAACCAGAGGTAGAGTTCCAAGCACATCGTGTCATATACCATAATCTGGGATTTATTAGCAGCTGTGAGGCATATGGGCATAGACAGTCCCTTTTGTTGTAGCATGGTGCGAGGAAATATTGATAAATCGGAACCAGTGTCTACTAAGTACTTGCAGGTTGAACGTCAGCCTCTTACGAACAGGCACCTGGAAGTCGGACAGCAACTGGAGGAGGTGCTCACTTGCGATCGCCGCTGCCGTTTGGGTAGGTGCAGGGCATGGTACACTTATGTGCTTGCTCGCCAAATTTGCGATGGTACCAACAGGCTGTTTTCTTCTGTCCCTGTCATAGATGAAGCTGCCGATGAAAGGCTGCGTGAGCGATGACAGAATTGATGTCTTCTCCTGCTGTCCATCTCGTGGCAGTGTAACAACTTGCTGATTTGCCGTGATAATAAGTCCACTTTGTTAATAAGAACATCATAGTCAGTGAGCAAGACAGTTGTCGCCATGCAGGCGCACTCTGCAGTGGCCTAGCTAACTATGACGGCATCATTGTCTCTTGGATCGTATCAGCTGAATTGGCCACTGCATCTAATGACGCATCAGTCTGTGACACCACGATTTCCTTCACTGCTGGTGGTTACCGGCTGCTCCAGATCATGTGCAGCAAGCTATCTGGGACTGTACCTGCATCTACTTTACTCTGCAGATGACCTAGATACTGTGAAGGTTTCTTTTTGCCGATGTCCTCTTGGATAAGCACCTGCCAGATTAGTCTTTCTTGTGAAGCGGAAACACACCGAATTAGTTCTGCCTTCAATCAGTCATACTTTTGTTACTAGTGGGCTAATTATGATGTCTTGAACCTCAGCAGCATACTGGTGATCTAGTTGGCTGACCACCAGCGTGAATTTCGTGGCGTCAACCGTGATATACGCATAGGAAAAATTTCCTTAAAGTTGTGCAAACCACATGGATGGATTGTGCAGCCAGAAGGGTGGTAGTTGAACCACTAGATGTGAAACAGAAGTATTTGTCAGCTCTGGTGGATTCACCATCTGAATTTCTTGCAAAGACATGTCGCAAATTCAGCATGCATGCAGGAGATCACATCGGGGTCACCACCCTGTCGGTACTGGTTTGAATTACCGCAATCGACGGTTTAACATATGCGTGTGCTTGTAGGCTGAATAAGAGAAGTAGACTCATCTCAGCTTGATGGAATAATTTTTTTTACAAAACCCTGTGGTCATAACAGACTATATTACACTGCAACCTATAACTCGTGCAAATGTGTGAGTACCGTACGGTACGGTACAGTAAATTATTCCATATCTGACACATTTGGATTCATGCTTCCACCACAGAGTAGAACGTGGAATCAGAAATAAACAACAAAAGAATAAATCACAGAGCAAATTTTGCTTGTGTATAGGATATCTGAGGCCCACCGGGAGAGTTTCGCACCACTGTACTTCCAAACACCCATGCATGTAATGGCACTGGTTGATGACAGGAGATGCCACAGTTATTAATATGCACAAACAGATCCTATTTACTTCTTGTAACAAAAGGCGACCAATGTAAGATTGTAAATCCTGCTCAAACATTAGAAAATGGTAAAAAAAAATTTATAACTGTAGGAGGTCTGATGTTGTAGTTGTAGACTCTTATCAAGAGAATCTACATTTATTTGCATAAACTTAGAGTGACAATCAGTCTAATTAAATTTGACAAAGTAACAATAAAATATGTAGAAAACACTATATTAATCCTAAAAAATAAAAACTGTGTGGATGGGATGAAATTTGTGCCATAGTTACCAAAGCAGCCTCAAATATAATACCACACCCACTGTCTGAAATAATTAATAAATAACTTTAAGATGATTACTTTTCAGATGCCCTGAAAAGGGTGGAAGTGAAACAATTATTTAAAAAAGAAGATATGGGAAATTGCCATCCAATTTCCCCTTCTTCCTGTGTGTTCTAAGTTATTTGAACTGATTGTTTAACTAAATATTGAAAAATTTTGTCATAAGATTAATTTAATCTCAAAAAATTAATTTGGCTTCCTAAATGGCAAAAGTATAATTCAGGCAATTAACAAATTCATAAATAAAGGTGGCTCCACCTTAAATAAATCTCAAAAAGCTCCAGGAATCTTTTGGTACTGAGGCATAGAGTTGGGCTGTGTGAACTACTATTATTATTACACATAAAATGCAAAAATATGGAATTACGGGCAGTGCCTTATAGTGGTGTAAGTCATATTTGACAGAGACAGCAAAGGGAGGTCAAAACATCAAAGGAAAATACTCCTCAAAATGGAGAAATACATCACAGGGTGTAACACAAGGATTCATTCTAGAACCTATACTTTTCCTTTTTACATACATGACTTACCTTGCAATAGAAATAATCATCCAGGTTTATTCACTGATGACCCATCAGTACTGATAGAAAATGATAATACAGGAGAAATTCCTGAAAATATCAGAAAAACTCCAGAAAACCCAGATGTTTGGTTCCACCTAAATGGGCAAAACAAAATCTTTCAGAAACACAGCTTATGTGGTTTAAGACAAAACACTCGAAAATAAATTACATTCACATTATGCAAGGAAGTCTGGAGCTAAGTGATGCAGTATGTGGTAAATTAATAGGAATGCAGTTGGACAGAAATCTGTCATTGTTGCTTACTGATAAACTATTTAAAAAACAGACTGAACTGCCTGGCATTTGCTATGTCAGTCTTAGCCAGTGTCACTGTCACAGACACAAAAAAGTAGTGTACCTTAGCTACTTTGAGGCAATGGTGAGATACGGCATTGCGTTACGGGGAAATGCTAGCAATTTGATATTAATTTTAAAGGAAAAGATTATATGGAACATAGGCAGTGCAAAGTCAAGAGAATCTTGTCAGCCATTGTTAAGAGACCTAAACATGCTAAGTGTTCAATCACTGTATTTATATGAAATATTTATTTTCACAAATAATAATCTGAAATTGTTTGCTCCAAACAACTTCCAGTATGGATATGAAACTAGAAACATAGTTAGTTTCATGCTTCCTGCACATAGACTCAAATTCTTTGCACAGACCCCACAACATTTAAAGATGAAAATACACAATTGGTTAAAAAGACAAATATTCAAAAGACTGAAACTGATTAGTACAAAGAAAATCATATAGTGCTCTGAAATAAAAATGCTATTTCTCGACTAATGAATTTTTTGTGATGCTCTGACGATTCAAGCAGAATAAAAATTAAAAGTATATGTATTCAGATTTTTATAGTTCTAGTAAATGTTGTATTCCATGTACAACATATTACACTTACAAGCTTGAAGGGTCTCCTGTATAGTAAATCAATGGTTTGACATTTACGGTATGTTATGAGATGATAAAATTCTATATCTGAAATGGACAGCACCTCACCATTGGCTCTTTCCTTCCCTTTCTCCCCCTCTGGGGGTATGGTTTGTGCCTACGCTCAAAACTGTTACAAGTTCCTTGCTTTCAATACTTGCAAGTCTTCGTCCTTCCTGTGTCCTTCTCTTTTCCTTCCCTCTTCTCTTTGCACTTTTCTCCGCTGTGGCATTTGAGACCCTTCTTCTTTCCTTTCCCTTTCTCTTTTTTCCTCCCTGTGCATGTCTGAAGGCCGACCCACGCACTTCCATGCATAGCCGGTGATGGGGTAACGTGTAATTCCCCGCCCTTGGTAGACAGGTCGGACACGTACGTACCCCCTGGTAACGGCCAGGCCCAGGGAGGGGTGATTACCCGAGCTGATACCTTCCGAAAGTGCCGATTGGTCCCTCCATCCGTTTGTCAGGAGGTGTGACCTGAGGTGTGAACAATCACCTAAGGCGGGAGTGCCCTCAGAGAGGGCCCCCACAAGGGAGGAGCACGCCATCGGAGACGCCGGTAATCATGGGGGATTCTTCAGCAATGGTTTCCTCACCTTCCACTATGTCTGCTCACAAGTGTAAGTTCACGGAGTCTCAGCCACAGACAGTTCTTCCATCGTTGCCACAGTTCCTTGTTGTTTCTCGGTCTGACGAAGGTCACGACTCTTCCACGGTCAACCCTTTCATTATTCAGAAAGGTGTCGACGCAACTGCAGGTCCTGTAAAGTCTTGTTCCAGATTACAGAATGGCACCCTGTTGTTAGGAACAGTCAGTGCCCTCCAGGCACAAAAATTGCTGCGTACTTCACTACTACACACCTTTCCTATCCGGGTGGAACCGCACCGTACTTTAAATTCCTCATGTGGAGTCATTTATACATGCTCCCTCGATGGATTGTCTGACGAAGAAATTCAGCACTACCTGTCTGACCAGGGTATAACCCCTGTTCATAGGCTTATGAAAAGGGTTGACACGAACATCATTCCAACCCGCACTGTCTTCTTGACATTTGACAAAGTTCAACTCCCATCGAAAATCAAAGCAGGCTATGAGAACTTCCGTTCGCCCTTACGTCCCAAACCCTATGCGTTGTTATCTGTGTTGCAGTTCAATCACACCAGCCAGTCCTGTTCCAATTCGGCTAAATGTGTTACGTGTGGCAAGGATGCCCATGAGGGTGCTTGTCCACCTCCATCCCCTCGCTGCATCAACTGTATGGGTGACCACGCTGCTTCCTCTCGAGATTGCCCCGTTTTTAAGGACGAAAAGCTCATCCAGGAAATTAAAGGAAAAGGTGTCGACCTTTGCTGCTAGAAAATTATTCGCCAGTCGAAAGCCCACCTTGCCTCAGACAGGAAAATACAGCACTGTCCTTGCTTCTCCTCGGCCAACAAAGGAGGCGGCCACGCAGACTTGCGACCTCACCTTTAGTGCCACGGTCGTCAGATCGGCCAGCGCAGAGATCGCCCGTTCCACCTCACCACTTTCGCCTGCCCACTCGCTGGCGTACCCTTCGTCGGGTTCTGCTAAATCTCGAGCCCAAAAGTCAGACATCAAGACTTCGAAAAAAGAACTTACTCATGAAGAGTTTTTACATTCCGCAACTTCCCAACCATCGGTTCCTCTTTCATCTAAACATCATACTTCCAAGAAGGCTACAAAGAAACCCAGTTCCTCTCGTTCTCTGCCAAGGTGTGTCCCACCTACAGCACCACCTGGCGGGACTCGCCCTCGGCCATCTTCTGTGTCGCCGAGGCGCACTGCAGGCGGCCGATCAACCGGCCGATCGCTGGTGGCAGGAGCTGCTCCTGAACAACCTATGGATCAGGATCTTCTGCCTTCGGCTGAATGCCATTCCATGCTGTCGGTCGCAAGCTCTGAGCAGTCGTTGAGTTGACAGCGACCTTGGTCACATTCCTCCATTTTCTGTTCACCCTATGGCCATTATCCACAGGAATATCCGCAGTATTCGAGCCAATCGGGGTGAATTGTCGATCCTCTTGCGATCCTACTCGCCGGTCATCTTCTGTCATCAGGAAACAAAGCTGCGTCCCCATGACCACTTTGTTCTCCCCCATTTTCAGTCCGTCCGATTTGATCTCCCTCTGTTGAAGGCACTCCAGCACATGGAGGACTCACGATTCTTCTCCATGATACTCTCCATTATCACCCAATCCATTTAAACACTTCCTTCCAAGCTGTCGCCGTCTGTCTTTCCCTTTCTGGATATACGTTCTCTCTTTGTACTGTATACATTCCATCGTCCACACCAATGGCACGAGCTGATCTCCTTCATCTTCTTGGTCAGCTTCCACCCCCCTATTTGCTGGTTGGAGACTTCAATGCCCACCACCCACTATGGGGATCTCCACATCCTTGTCCGTGTGGCTCACTATTGCTAGACATCTTCCTCCAAGCGGATCTAGTTTGCCTCAACACTGGTGTCCCTACATTTTTGTCTGCCTCCACGACAAATTTATCTCATTTGGACCTTGCGGTCGGTACTGTTCCGTTAGCTCGGCGCTTCGAATGGTTCGCCCTTGAGTGACCACTTTCCATGTGTCCTTAGACTGCAGCCTCAACTGCCATACATGCGCCCGCGACGCTGGAAGTTTGCCCAAGCTGATTGGACACTTTTTTCGTCTCTAGCGACATTCGATGACAGTCACTTTCCCAGCGTCGACGATGAGGTCACACATATTACCGACTTTATTCTTACAGCTGTGGAACATTCAATACCACGCACCTCCGAATTGCCCCGGCGCCCCTCCAGTTCCTTGGTGGAATGAAGCATGCCGTGACGCAATACGTGAGTGGCGACGTGCTCTTCGCGTTTTCCGCCGCCAACCTACTTTGGACAACTGTATCCGCTATAAGCAGTTCCGTGTGCGATACCGTCGTGTCATCCGCGATAGCAAGAAGGCAAGCTGGAAATTCTTTATTAGCTCATTTAACACCTTCACTCCCTCCTCGGAAGTTTGGAGTCGGCTTCGACGGTTCTCAGGCGCGCCTAGTTTCTCCCTGGTCTCTGGGCTCACAGTCGCGCATGATACATTAGTTGACCCCATCGCAATTTCTAACTCATTGGATCAGCACTTTGCTGAGATTTCGAGCTCTTCAAATTACCCGCCAGCGTTTCTCCCGAAGAAACGTGCAGCGGAAGTGCGACATCTTGCTTTCTCCTCTCAAAATCGCGAAAGCTACAATACTGTTTTCTCCATGCAGGATCTCCAACATGCACTCTCTTCTTCTCGCTCCTCCGCCCCAGGACCGGATGGTATCCACGTCGAAATGTTGCTGCATTTATCAACCCATAGTCTGCGTTACCTCCTTCGCTTTTATAATCGAATTTGGACCGACAGTACTTTCCCCAGACGATGGCGGGAAGCTATCGTCGTTCCTGTTCCGAAACCTGGAAAGGACAAAAATCCCCTCTAGCTATCGCTACATTTCTCTCACGAGTACTGTCTGTAAGGTTTTGGAGCATATGGTGAATTACCGATTAGCTTGGTGGCTGGAATCCCGCAGTCTTTTAACACCTGCCCAGTGCGGATTCCGAAGGCATTGTTCTGTAGTTGACCATCTTGTTGCTCTCTCCACTTATATCATGAATAATTTTCTCCGGAAACGCCAAAAAGTAGCAATATTTTTTGATCTGGAGAGAGCATACGATACCTGTTGGAGGACAGGTATCCTCCGCACACTGTTCTCTTGGGGCTTTCGAGGTCGGCTGCCCCTTTTTCTTCGCAAATTTATGGCAGAGCGCACATTTAGGGTGCGGGCGAACACTACTCTCTCCCGTACTTTCTCCCAAGAAAACGGGGTACCCCAGGGCTCCGTGCTGAGTGTTGTCCTGTTTGCCATTGCCATCAATCCAATTAGGGATTGTCTCCTTCCTGATGTCTCGGGATCCCTCTTTGTGGACGATTTTGCGATCTACTACAGCTCTCAACGGACCAGTCTTCTTGAACGACGTCTTCAAGGCTCTCTCGATCGCCTCCAGTCATGGAGCATCGAAACCGGCTTCCGTTTTTCTCCCAGTTAGACCGTTTGTGTTAATTTTTGGCGACGTAAGGAGTTTCTTCCACCCTCCTTACATCTAGGTCCTGTCAACCTTCCGTTTTCAAACGTCGTTAAATTCTTGGGTCTTATGTTTGACAGAAAACTGTGCTGGTCTTCCCACGTTTCCTATCTTTCGGCTCGCTGTCTGGGATCCCTTAACACCCTCCGTGTCCTGAATGGTACTTCCTGGGGAACGGACCGAGTGGTCCTTCTCCACCTCTATCGCGCCTTAGTGCACTTGAAATTGGACTATGGAAGCACAGTCTACTCCTCTGCTCGGCCGTCTATTCTTCAGCGTCTCGACTCTATCCACCACCGAGGATTACGTTTAGTGTCTGGAGCTTTTTACACCAGCCCTGTGGAAAGACTTTATGCTGAGACTGCTGAGCCTCCGCTGTCCAATCGGCGAGCAGTCCTTCTGAGTCGTTATGCTAGCCATCTGTCTTCCATGCCTGCTAATCCAGCTCATGACATTTTTTTCGACGCCTCCTTTGATGTAGGGTATGCAGGCCGCCCCTCCTCCCTACTACCACCGGGAGTCCGCTTCCGTCAACTGCTCCATTCTCTTACCTTCCGCTTTCCTAAAACCTTCTTGACAACTTGGGGTACAGCTCTGCCTTGGCTCCGTCCACGGATCTGCCTGCTCCGTGACCTTTGTCGATTTCCCAAGGATGATACCCCTTCACATGTTTATCGTCGGGCATTTGCTGCTCTATGTGCACAAATGATGGACGCCAAATTTATTTACGCAGACGGCTCGAAAACATCGTTAGGTGTAGGGAGTGCCTATATTGTTGGCGACACCCCAAATCACTTTCGGCATCCCGACCAGTGTTCGGTATATACTGCGGAGCTTTAGGCTGTTCTCCAGGCTGTCCACTACATCCGCCGCCATCAGTGTATGCAGTACGTTATCTGCTCAGATTCTCTCAGCTCTCTCCTCAGTCTCCAAGCTCTTTATCCTGTGCACCCTCTGGTCCACCGGATTAAGGACTGTCTGCGCTTGCTCCACCTGGTGGAGTCTCGGTGGCGTTCCTCTGGCTTCCGGGACACGTTGGTATCTGTGGAAATGAGGCGGCCGATATTGCAGCCAAGGCTGCAGTCTCTCTTCTTCGGCCAGCTATTCAATCGATTCCCTTCGCCGATCTACTGAGCGTTTTATGTCGTCGTGTTGTTCATTTATGGTACACGCATGGGTTGACATTTCCCCATAATAAATTGCGGGACGTGAAAGCACTTCCTTGTGCTTGGACCTCTTCCTCCAGAATGCGTCATCGAGAGGAGGTAATTTTAACTAGACTGTGGATAGGGCACTGTCTTTTTAGCCATCGACATCTTTTAAGCAGCAATCCTCCCCCACTCTGTCCCCACTGCTCTCAGCTGTGGACGGTAAGACACCTTTTAATTGAGTACCCCTATTTTAATCCGTTACGCTCCCATCTACAGCTATCGCCTGATATATCGTCGATGTTAGCAGATGACACGCGCTGAGACGACCGTGTTCTCAAGTTTATTAGTGCCAGTGAAATGACGTCAGTCATTTGAAGCTTTTTTTGGGGGACAACCAACCGCTTTCTGTAGTGAATTTTTAAGCCTTCCTTTTGCTTTTAGTTTCTCCAATTTTATGACTTACGTTCCCAGGCGCTAATGACCATAGCAGTTTTGTGCCCTAAAACCAAAAGAAATAAAAAAAATTAGAATGCAGTGTTGTGATAGTGCCCTCATTTTGTCAGCCAGTCAAAGTTGAAGCTCCAGTGGTGCCTCATCATGCACTACTACCACTGCTGCTTGGATGTTCTGTGGGAGATTTAGGAGCCCAAGTGTCCATAAGACATGAACAGATAGGATTGTTGGGTTATATCGAATTTGCATGTGGTGCTAGGACAAAGACAGTGTGCTATTGACTAAGTTGTCTCTTTGATCAGGAAATGTAGCAGCTGCTCTTGGGTGTGTGTTGGTCTGTATAGAACTAGTGTCTTAGCAGATTTGTATGTGTGAGGGGCCAGAATGTCCCAAAGCAAGTCGCTAGTAAGATCTGCACGTTTTTCCAAGTGGTTAAGGCATGTGGTGAGCTTCTCATCATCTGCAATGATGACACTGGCTGGCATCAAATGCTCACGGAGGGCAAAACACCTTGCAGGAGAAAGATAGTTTAGGATGGTGGTGGATGATATGATGGTTGTCAGTGGTTACAGTGTAAGGCACCACAGTGAGATGGGCACGGCGCGATGCTGCATTTGGAGGATTGTCGGTGTGTGCGGCAGGCAAGAAATGTGGCTTTACATAGGACTGTAAATAATGAGGTGGATCATGCGTCAGTGCAGATAGTGTCAGCATCACAAAGCAATTTGTGTAGAACTCACATGGTTGTTAGAAGAGTATTTGCATGTGTCAGTGAAATTCTGGGGCTAAGTTGGTAGATAAGACTTTCCTAATGTCCGGTGTCTGAGACGGTGGGAAATGTGTGTCAGAGTGCGCATGATATCCTCGTGTAGCCCATTTAGTATCCAGCAGCGCTGTGTGTGTCTCATGGAGTTCTTGCATTTGTGCGGGTGTGCAGTCATTCATGGTGTGGCTGCTGTGGGTGTGACATAACCCGAACAGGGAGCCAGAGCTATCTGACCTTGCCGAGACAAGGTCACGAGAAATGTATTTTCGGAGGATGTAGTTGCTTTCAGTGCTGGTTGTAGGTGGTTCAAATGGAAAGCACACTGCTGGATCAGAAGTGAGATGGTTGTGAGGCCCAGTGTGGCTGGGATATGAGTGACTTTATAGTATCTCTCGCAAAACTCATGTTTAGTCACAATGATTGGCATAGGATTTGGAAAATTGGGATGCCTAGGTACTGAAATGTGATGTAAACCTGGATCCTGCAGTCTGTTGGCAGATAGGTGATGAAACAGAATGAAGTAGTGGTGTGGCGTGGGCCATTGTTTGGAATGGCACTGTGGGAGAAGTCTGGTTCAGGTTGTCAATGTGTGTGTCATAATGCTCGTAATCACTAGTACTGCAGCAATTGATGTTTTGCCCTGCATGATATTTGAAGCCACTTAGATTAACATTCATTACGGAGAAACGGGCTATTGTTTATTGTGACTGCCTGCTGCAGTATTGTATGAAATACAAGGGATGGATTCTCTCGGTATCAAATCTGGAATATTGATTATGGAGTCACTAGATAAATTTTATACTTGTTATGGCACAGTTTGTGCTTGGCATTGGCAGTGATGTGAAGTTTAACTGAAGATGTGTCAAACAATGATGATGGCGAAGTTGCTATGTCATTTGCCACTCTACTATCGTCCAAGCCCTGTTGGATGTTACCAATTTTGTACACGGGATGTTTATGGAATATATGAGCTCTTGTTGGAGATGTTGTTGACTTCACTGTAGGAACAGTGAAGTTGTACCATTTGTTATGGTAGCATTCCCAGTCGCATAAATAGCACAGCATATTTACAACTTAACAGCAAAACAGTGGCCCATTGTGGGAGTTTGGGGTCACATCTATGGGAGATGGGGTGCCGGCAATATGATAGCAGAATAGTGGTCTGGTGTTGTAGACCAGATTTCTATCCTATTTATTAGTAGTACATATATGCAACATGCGTAAGTGTTAGGAGTGTACAAAGCATACCAATTCCTGCTGCCTCATATGAAGCAACCCTCGTTTACACAGTCAGAGATGTTATTTCACCACATATTCTCTTGTGTTTCTCAGTAATTTGGCAGACCGGAAAAATACTGTACCATTTTAGTACCCTTCTGTTCTTCAGTAAAAGATATTTCCAACAGTACCTCAGTCTGTTTGTTACTGTTTGTGCATATATCTTGTATGCAGAGTTAAGAAGACTAATATCTCAATAATTGTCACATTTTCTGTGATCTCCTTTGATTTAATAATGGGATAATGCTGTTTGCAGATGTTTCAGTACTTCATTGAAACATTTTTTCTATAACCATGTAATGCTTTCATCTTGTAGCAAATGTATCGTATAGATTTCTCCTTGTGTCTGCTTTTTATTGTGTTTTTATTACTGTCATAGCTAAGAATGCCCCTCTATATTACGAAAAAATGATCAGTTGTAACATTATATCCTCTTTAGACTATGGTGTCTTCTGTAAGTGGGATGGCTTTCTCATGTGCAATAACATACTCTGTTATAGATCTAGTACCCCTAGTACTCCATGTAATTTTATGAATATCTCTATTTAAGGGGAGAGGGGTTGTATTGATTGTCATTCTTAAGTGGTTTAAAGGCAGAAAAAATCTCTTGGCTGATATACATTATTGATTTTAGTATGTTCTCCATGTGGTCCCACTATGCCTTTAATGGCAGATTTATCTACTTTGCATTGAAATCTCCAGCAATTATTAAATAATATGCTTAAGGTATTCTACCAATCATTGTCGTATATGCATTTGTAGGCTGTATTCTCACCAATAATATTCACCAACTTATCCCAGTGTCTTAAACCTTAAGTATATCAATCCTTAATTTATGGAAACATATGGATTTAACCAATTTGATTGTAACTGCAACTCCAGCTCTTGCCTGTTCAGTTCTACTTACTCTGGTATGTTTCATAATATAACGACTAATTTCTTTAGAGATTTGTAGTTCCTTCTTTGTTTCTGATATTACAACTATATCAGTTTTTGAAATGTTTAATTCCCTCGTTATTTGTTGTTCATTACTGCTTATTCCTCTAACATTCCATGTTGTTGTTTTCCTTATTTTTCCCACTCCCTATATTATTTTTTCCTCACTGGTCATTGTCATAAGTGTTTTTTGCTACTTGATTTTTGTCAGTAGTGTTGTAATTCCCCTTTAAAAGATACAGACCTGTAGCCTGGTGGCAGGGCTGCCACATTTGTGTGTCCTAGTAGACCTGCTTTTTCTCTGGGGTTCTCTCTCCTTAGATGGCTGCCTTCCTTACAGCTATGGATTCATCTCTCCAGGTTTTGGAGGGACTCCTTCCCTGTTATTAATCAAGGTTGACCCCTCTAGGACGGTCTGTTTCTCTATGCCTAAGACAACCTGTCTCCCCGTGCCCACCACTCCTACATTGTGGACTGGTCTTCATCTGATTCATAACCATAAGACCTGTCCCGCTAGGGTGGCCCTGCCAGTAGCTTGCACTCCCTCAATATAGCTATCTGCATCATAGCAGAGTGCACAGATTTCCTTGCCACAGTTAGGTGGCAGTCCTTGAGGAGATAATTAATACATATTTTTATTTTTCTTAATTTTCAGATGTACCACCAGACATACTGGAACATCTCTGGGCTGGAATGCCACAGAGATGGAAGATTTCGACACAGCAGTGGCAGCAGTGAATCGGTAACTACTACTACTACTACTACTACTACTACTATTTATTATTATTATCATTATTATTATTATTATTATTATTATTATTTGTTTCCTTTCTCTGACTTTATTGGTAAGAGGTCTACTGGGAAACTCACTATTTTCTGATGCCATACAATGGGAAGCATTTACGTGAACAAACAGGTAACACCACACCTAATTTTGACACTGAAATTATTATTCCTTTTGGCCATCGAGTAACATGGGTAGCGGCCAGCTGCATCAAGTCACTAATGCAGCATCTCTGGAATCAGCAATGCTGAGTTGTTACATTGCTGAAATCGTGCGCGTTCACCACCTGTTGTCTCTGTGGCATGCTTGGGTCATCTAGAACATATTTTATCACCTTCTAATACATTGTAGACATGTGATTATTGTATTCACCAGGTGTTATTGGCCATTTACTGGATTGGATGGACATTATTTGTTATGGTGAACAAAACCCATGCTTTTGACACAGCACAGTCTGCATTTTCATTCTGGAAACCACTGTGAAGTGCACCAGTTATGTAACTGTACTTATTATTAGCGCTTTTATCTGTTCTGTTCCTATATGGAGTGTGGGAAAAATAATTGTTTAAATGGCTCTGTGTGATCTGTAATTACTCTAATCTTATCCACAGGAACCCTATTGGAGTGATTTGTGGGGGTTTGTTGTATATTCATATAGGAATGATTTAAAGCTGTTTCTTGAAACTTTATCAGTAAACTTTCTTGAGCACACCCACGTATTTGTATGAGTTCACAGATTCAAGCGCTGTCTCACTAGTACTATATTCATAGTGTACTGTGTTTTATCACTTCGTGAAGTGCACAATGTTAACTTTTTGAACACTTAGGCAAGTCGGCAATCACTGCACCACCTTCAAAGCTCCTCCCGTGGGGCTCACATCTCTTTCCTGAATACGTGCTTGCCCACCACAGGGCCCCAGTCTTGGGAGTACCTCTTCCCTTTCTGTGCTGAATGTCTATCCTCCTGCTATTATTTTTCCCCTTCCGGGAGGAACATGTTTTGCATATATTCGGGAATGCATTCTGAAGTTGCAGTAGTCTGGCATCTGTACAGTCCTTTGCCTTCCTTTCTTTTTCCATCTCTTCTCCTCTCTATGCTTGTGTTAGAGATTTCTTGTTGTTCCTTCTTCCTCTCTGTGTGCTCCTGAAGGTTAGCCCATGCATTTGCTACATGTCTGGAGACTGGAAAACACAAAGTTTTGAACTCCGAGCTCCATGTCAGCAGGTGGGTTTCAAACATATCCTCGGTACAGGCCAGGCCCAGGGAGGGGTGATTTGCTTAGCTGTTACCTTCCCAATAGCCAATTGGTCCCTCTGTCTGGAGTTTGGGAGATGTGACCTTAGGTGACACTGGCTATCGTGGTGGATGTTTTTGTGATGAGTCAATCATCTTCGCCCCAGTCTAGGTCTACTAAATGTAAATGATGTATAGCTAAAGATTCTGTGACTCTCAAAGGTACACCTCAGGTCCTCGTGGTCTCGCATACCAAAGGATGTCAGTCTTTTGCTTCATTTGATCTGTTTATTATTCAGAAAGGTGTGAATGATTTTTTGTGCCCTGTGAAGTTCTACTCTCACTTACATAATGGGAAATGGCTTCTCAACACCAGTTGTGATTTTCAAGCCCGACAACTGCTTACGGCTTTGTTCCTCCATGGCTATCCTGTTTGTGTCGAGGTTTCCGTATAGGGTGACCATTATTGAACTAGATGAAAAACATTTTAATTAGTTATGAGCTACAGTATGCTCACACTTTATTCAACATGTAAACATCATTATGGATATTTGGCTTTAGGCTATGACATGTTTGATACACCTGCCATCCTTGGCACAGACGAATAGCAAAATTCTGCATGATCTGCTGAAGTGTCAGAACATTGATGCTGTCAATGACCTCCTGAATTGCTGCCTTCAGCTGAGCAATATGATTTTTACACAATAGGTGGAGCCCATGAATGCCCACACCAAACTGATAGCCAACACAAAAGGTCTATTGCCATGAGTCAGGTCTCACAGGATGTGGGTGCTGTAATGTTTGCATGTGTCTGTTTAATGTTAACCATTAATAGGCACTAATCTGGAGATAGTTTGGGTCAAAAGTTGAATGAAGTGTAGTGGTTTGAATGGCAGAGGGGAAAAATGGGCCAAGGCAAGAGCCAAGGGGGAAAAAACTGCTGTGATAGTTGGGTTGAGTTGGGTTGTAAGAGCAATAGCAGTTTCCTTGCAGACTGAGGCAGGTCATACAAGGGTGGCTTTTGTTATTAGTGGGTACCATTCAGATCTATACCTTTGACATTGTGTGGTGCTGTTACTCGGAGGCTGCTGCTGGATGTCAGTGTAGATTTCTTAGTCAGCATCAGCATACCTGTAACAGTTGGGTTCATCATCATTTTGTGTCTAATAGGTCATATATCAGATTCAGAGTGTAAGATAATGTTGGTGATTTGTTTGCAAATGAGTGAGTGAGCTTGTTGGTCTCCATGCTGTACATTCTAGACTCAATGCATTTCTACCAGTGTCAACGTTATAACAATGATATCATGTTCTGTCAAAACACCACCAAATGTGTTACTTGCAGGGATGCTCATCAGGGTGATTGCCTGCCTGCCTGCCTCCCTCCCTTTCCCCACTGTACCATCTGTAATGGTGACCTTGCCACCTCACCCTGTGAGTGCCCAATGTATCATGATGAGCAGGCTGACCAGGGCACCATGTGAAGGAGAAAGTACCCTACTCTGTTCCTCGCAAGTTGTTGGCTAGCCAAAGGCCTGGCATTTAATCGTCTGGCACTTGGAATCGCAGCATACAGTTGTTCTCTGCCTCCGGGAAATGAAATTGCATCCTCCAGCACACTTTGAGCTCTTGTGTTTCCTTCCAGTCCACTTTGACCTTGCCCCAGAAGACTTGTGTTGCACATAGGCTGCAAGCTGTTATAGTCCCCATTTTCTTTCCTATTTTCACCTTTTCTCTTTGTAATTTCTACACCCCAGCATCAATGTTGTCACCAGGGCAGACTTACTCCAGTTGGTTGGCTAGCTCCCTCATCTCACCCCTTTTTGCTGCTCAGTGACTTTAATGCCTGTCATCCCCTTTGGGGCTCTTTGAGAACCTGTCAGAGAGGTTCCATTTTGGCTGACCTTCTCAATCAACTCAGTCTCATCGTCGTAATGCTGGAGCACCCGTGTTCCTTTCACACTCTACATGTGCGTAATTCCATTTGGACCTCTCATTCTGCGCTGCCCAGTTTGCTCTTAGTCTCAAGTTTTCTGTTCTCTCTGACATGTTCTCAGGAGACCATATCCCATGCACTATAAGTTTGCTGACTCCTACCCGCCTACGTGTAAATGCAGGTGAGGACTTCCTAAGGCTGACGGGAGGCTTCACTCCTCCCTGGTGACCTCCAGTGAACATTATTTTTTCCAGCTGTGGTGACTGGGTAGAGTTCCATATGAATGTTATCCTTCTGCCACAGAATATCAATGTCTTTCACTACTTCTTTATTGCAACATGTTCCAGTCCTGTAATGGGCTGAGGCATGCCACGACACGAGTCATGCATCGAGATGTGCTTTTCACGTTTTTAACCTCCATTCTATGATGGCGAACTGCATACTTTGTAAAGAGTGCATGCACAGTTTCGTTGCATTCTTCAGGATAGCAAAAGAGCTAACAGGATTTCCCTCATTCACCAGTTTCACTCCCTCGTGCATCATGCGGGACAACCTCCATCTCCTCTCTGGGACCAATGTTAACATTGTTCTGGTGCCTTTGTGCTTACTGAACTCCCAGTGTACCCATCAAAAACTGCTGTACAACCTCTCACCTCTCCCTTAATAACGAGTCTTCAGAAACCTAATGTAAGAATCACAAAAGGTTGATACAGTTCTCTCTTTGTGGACTAGTAATGCTTAATAAACAATAAAGTCAATGGAATATCCTCATCAGTTTGCTTAACCCATGTGTGTAGTACTTAGTTTTTGAACTTCCTCATTCCAGTTTCGTTGAAGAAAGCTGGGTCTAGGGAGCCAGTTCATATTGCATGTAATTCTTCAAATACT
Organism: Schistocerca piceifrons; assembly: GCF_021461385.2. Lineage (NCBI taxonomy): Eukaryota > Metazoa > Arthropoda > Insecta > Orthoptera > Acrididae > Schistocerca > Schistocerca piceifrons. Next base: position 39,280,335 of record NC_060138.1, on the reverse strand, counting down.
CATCTGATTTCTTGATAATGGAGATTTGCTGAAACAGCAAGAATTGATGATAAGTTTCATTGTCAATCTCTATTGTTGAATTTGCTTGGGAGAGCTGAAGTGTGTGAGCCTTCTGTGACAGTTTGATACTTGTGAATGGCTGGTTTTCCATTTTTGTCATTGCTTGTTTTGGCAATTGTAAGTGCATCATGGCATAAGATTGTATCATCTCTCATTACTCCTGTCACTATTATCACAATTTTCTTGGTACTCAGAAAATGAGGGTGATTATGAAATTAATGTGTAAGCTTGCAAATATCATTTTCATCTTAACTTTGGTGAGATTCTCAAAAATTATTGTGCTGCCCACTTCATGAAAACAACACACTACAATATTCTTAATGTGTAGCACATACGTCTTGAATTGTAGTCACCCAAATTATCCTTTTACTGGGAGCACTGTCTGTCATACCACTACCATGGGTCATGCCACCATGGCTTGAGAATGGCCAGACCAAAATTGTCTCAATGTCATGTCTGGCCACATGCCTGACCAGAGCTGGTCATTATTTCTCATAGCGAAGTAGTGTTTGTTCACAAACTTCTCATACTCCTCTGTTGTAAGTAGAGCACAGAGTCTTTCTGTATCCTGTACATACAAATGTGAAGACTTGATACACAGGAAACCTCCAGCAGCATGAAAATAGGTTATCATTCACTTACAGTAGTTCAGATGGGCAAGGAACTCTGCATGGATGTACTCCTTCATCAAATTCACCAATCTGAAGTATTGGATTCATAACATTGCAGTGGGTCCATGTTCCTGACCATGTACATCACTTTTACAAATTTGGAAGCAACTTATTCAAGTAGTTTGTTTTTGTTCAAAGAATTTAGAGTGTGAAGCACGAAGAGGATATGTGATGTGAAGATTGTGATGCATATTTGCTCTTCCTCAGAGAGTTTCGCATTGTCTAATAGCGTGTTTGAGAAGATATTTTTAAGAAGAAAATGACCCCACACTGCTCTAGCAAAGATGTGCCCTTTCAGAAATTGTCCACTGATAATGGAGCATTTATAGCGCATAGAGCATCATTCAAACCAGCTCGAATCATCAGGTACCCCACACAACCCAGAATTGACAATAGCAGATGAAATCTGCTGAGACATGTAACACAATTAGGCAGCTCAGAGAGTGATGTATTTGTGGCAGCTGCACCAATATACCTGGCTCTCCAATGTAACTTAATAACAACAAATTGCTTCTGATGAGTGTGATGTCACAATTGTTAAGATTAGTTTTTAGTGTGGCTGTTAATTTATAAGCAGTAGTAGCAAGCAGTCAGATGATATCTGAAAAAAATTCTGTAATGTGTTCAGGCTGCCAGATTTGTGTATGCACAGAGCAGTCTCTGGTACCAAGCACCATGGGTTTCGAATCCGCACCAGATGGCATGGACCTCGATTACCACAAGAGGCCTGTGCACTTGTTGTGCTGTAATTTCACACCTATCTCTTTGGGGCAAAGTTCACTCTTCTGACAGACCATAAATTCTTAGTTACACTTTTTGGACTCAACTCTCACCTTCCAGAGCAGACGGTTCAATGTCTCCAGCACGGGCATTATTCTTACGGAATAAGCTTACACCATCCGGTATTAGCCCACCAGCCACCATGCTAACACGGACGCTCTGTCACATCTCCCAGCAGGCTCTGATCCTGCATTTGACCAGCAGGAGGGCCTCTGTTCTCCCATTGACTCTGCCCGCTGGGATGTGCTGGATGGTCTGTTTCTTATGGCTGCTCACATTGTCGTAGCTACCCACCGAGAACCTATCTTGCAGCAGGTTCTCCGCCACAGGGTCCACGGGTCGGCCTCTTATATTACTTGGCTGATGTGGACTGACTTCAGCCACTGGCACCACCTGTCCCACAGGCTATCTGTGGTCGATGACGCCCTCCTGTTGGCCATGGAGTCAGATGCCCATCAGGTGGTCATCCCTCTGGATTTGAGGCATCAAGTGCTCAGTTTGTTACATTACGGGCACTGGGGTATGCCCAACATGAAGGTTTTGGCTCATTGGCATGTGTATTACCCAGCATCAATTGCAATATTGACTGCCTGGTCTGCGGGTGCAACATGTGAGCGTGTCACTAGGCAAGACCCCCTCAGTTGTTTGCACCTTGGCTCATGCCTCGCGGCCCTGGGATTGCATCCATCTCAATTTTGCAGGCCCGTTTTTGGGGTCGATGTGGCTACTTGTTGTTGATGCCTATTCCAAACACTCATATGTCGTCCACATGGTGTCCACCACCACAGATTCCACACTCATGGATCTGGCACAGTTTCTCACAATTGAGGGCCTACTTCACACATTGGTCTCTGATAATCGCCCTCAATTCAAGGCATCCTCCTTCCATGACTTCTATTGGGCCAACGGTATCAAACATATCTGTAGCCCGCCTTTCCACCCTTCTTCGTCTGGCACGGCAGAGTGGCTTGTCCGCATATTTAATCTTTTGACTGCTTATCTCGCTGAGTCGCCATGGACTGCGGCATATTCCATCGACCTGCTCTGCATGCCTGTCTCTTGGAGCCACCACTGGGACTGGATTGGCCCACGTTGCTCAACCCACCCTGTGCTGAATATTTCTTGGCTGAATACGACTCGCGCAGAGCAAGCATGAATTTTTGGCAGCTTTGAGCTGTAATATCTTGGGCAATAGCTTTTGTAAAGAAATAAAATTGTACAACTTTATGTGTTTCCTTAAGAATAATAATGTGAAAATAATTTTACGGGCCATATTGAGCCAGAAAATTGTAGTTAAATCAACCAAAACATAGGCGCCCAAAAACATTTTGAACTTCGGCTTGTTCCATCTCCTGAATTAATGCTATGACAAATGTAAAAATTGGCGTGTAGTAAACTAACACAAGATTCTTAAATATAATATTTCTTTCCATAGCACTTTCCAGTATTGAATGGATTAAGCACAAAATTGAAGATTTTGTAAAAACATAAAAATGCGGTATTTTTGTTCTGATTTTGCTAAAAAACTATGATCCATGGAACGTACCAAGCTGTACAACTGGAATGGAAGTTGGGCACAGAAATCAGGCCTGAAAACAATGTAAACTTTCGGTTAGCACATGTAATAGTGTGTACGCATGATGAAAATTAAAATTTAGGGTGCATTAGATTGACTGCATAACTATAAGGAATAAAATTTTTAGTCCCCTACTATTTTTCAATAATCTACAAATTGGTTCAAAAGATGTTGATTTTTAAGAAAAGATGAAACCAGTGTGTATTCAATACTTCTTTTTCAAATACCATTTTCTATTAATGCTTCAAAGCCAGTCTCATTCGAACAACAGATTTTCAGCCCCCCCCCCCCCCCCCCCCTACCACCCAAGCCACAACAATGAGTTCAATTTTCAATATTGGCTAACAACAGAGGCAAAGTAGCAAGAAAAGTCACAAGGAGAAGAGAGTTTTAATTTTGGCAAGTTGTTTCTCATTGATCAAAGGCATTTAAATCAGTTATGGAAAACATGTTTCATACAATTTGATAGTGTGGTCTACAATTGTGCTACTAAGGATAAAAGAATATAACTGTCCATGTTATGTGTTAATAATTTAAATGTATCATATGCAGATTAATGTATGGGTTTTGTTATACTGGAGCAATGTGCTTAGCGTAATTACTTTTGCCACACTGTACAGATATTGTGCCATCTCAATCACCAATTTATTCATTTGCCAGTAAACTGCTACATATGAAGAAGTCAGGCTTTGTTCATATAATTTTACATCTGTTGCATCTATTTCCCATCCACCTCTTTGATCTGGGATTGGAAAGACAATGGTGAAGTTAAATATAGATTTATATATTATTTTTTACATATTTGCCTTTTTTTAGTAATTCATTCAGAAGGGTCAATAAATTTTCTCAGATTTAGTGATTAGCAATGCTTATTTGTATGATAGGTCTCAAAGCAGGGTGCAACACATAATGGAACATTGCAAGTTTTACATTGGTATCTAGTTTCCCGGTACGCTTTCTGTTTCGTGCTAACTGTGCAGCTGTGCATTAGTGTACTATTCTGTGAATGTTTACTCACAATAACAGCCATAAAATGTCTCCCTGTGAATCACAGAGGATTCTTGTCATTGTAGTGCCTTTGCCTACCATCTTTTCTCCGTTCTGTATTATATTTTTCTACAGTCTCCCTTACGAGAGATAGGTGAAACTCTGCGAGTGCCATTTTTGCTCTGTTACCGACTGGTGGAGAGCATGAGCATTTAGAATGCACAAATCCAGAATGTGAAAAAAAAATATTTCTGATACAAATTCACAGTCTTATGCACTGATCCCACTGAGCTCAGTAACATGTCACAACGGTCAACTGCACCCATACTCGAATTGTAATCCACAATACATATCGGTTTCCTTATTTCTTCGCCAGTCTTCTCTGTTTCAACCATTTGTGTTGTGTGACTTGTGGTCAACATGTACACCTCTCTCTTATCACACCACTTGGTTGAAAGAATCTTTCAGTGGTCCTAAACTCGGTTTCTCCTCGTTTTAATTTCTTCTTCAGTTTTGGCATGTTGACCCTATTCTTGCGAACAGTGCCACATGTGGCTATTCCATGGTTGTGAAGTCAGAGGAACATGTCTGGGCTGCAGAACGAGTTAATGACATATTGGGTATGACCCTGTTCCAAAAATGGTCCCATAAGAGTTGCCACTACGTTGCCAGTTTTTCCCAAATTGTGGAACCCAATTTCTGTTGTCGTGCTTGCATATGCAATAAAATCTGAAATATACTCTATCTGACAGTCATACAGTACACATTTCTTTCACCAGACTTTCATCTCTACAAAGTTTGTGATTTGGGTGAAATGAATTATGAAACGTCTTACGAACATTGTCAGCAGTCGTTTTAATTTTATATAGACTGTCACCTCTAGTGCTCAGAGTTATCACTGAAGTGTAACATTCTCAGAAGTAGACAAAAACAGTCCTGGGACATAATTTTGCTGAAAACTGGTGTGTTCAAAAGTGTATCTCTGGACCAATAATCACTTAATTTTAACTTCTTAAGGGGAGCCAGAAGGATCAATCTCCTCCATGTTAATTTTAGCAAATATAAGGTACATTTTTTCTGAAACCATTAAACATATTGCTCTTAAATTTGGACTACATCTTCAGTGAATATTTATCTAGAAAGTTATAATGCCATGTTATGACATATTTATTGGTTTTTGTTTTACAGTTTTTTTAAACAGATGCTGATTTTTTTTTTTTCTTTAAGATTTTGCACTTTGTCTTCATTAACTTTTCAATTATACAATATTTTTTTACAATTTGTTATAAAAATGAAGGAAAAGAAGTAAACAATATTGTGTATAAATTTCATTGATATACTGTTAGCAGGTTTTGAGGAAATGTTCCTCAAAGATGAAAATTTTAAATTTATGGGAAATGGCTTCCAAAGCTTTTTAATTAATTCCTGCCTCATATGATGGATTATCAGCATCCTCTTCCTTTTCCAGTGTTTCCTTTTCACTGGTCTTTTCTTCCCTTTGGCTGCATGTTGTAGGCTTTTGTCTCTTCTTCTTGCACCTCTTAGTCTTTCTTCATCAATTAGGTGCTTTGTGGAAATGGTGTTGTGTCATGGTTGGAATCCTAAAAGTTTCAGCACATCACATTTGATAATGTTTGCTTCATTGTATGTTGCCACTGCATCATACACTCCAAAATGCAATGTTTGTATTTGTGCAAACATTCTTTGGGAATCGTAATCCAAATTAAATTATTTGCACTTTCATTTGGATTTTCTGTTTTCCCATGTAAACACTCTTACAATAAACTTGGCTGTGATGAATCTCTAAATATGGGCTTAATTACATCAATTACAGCATTTGGCAAACAGTTTCTATGGGCATATTCCTTTCCTGATTGGTACTTACACCATGAGCCATCACCTGTGAAGCACAGTGCATGTTGTGGGTGCTCATTTGTTGATGCAGTGTGAAAAATGATGCCTATACTGCTCTCCTCATATTCTCAATGCTTCTTGTATTTTGCCTAATTGCACACCCATAATACCTCTGCAATCTATCAATTGCTTCCTCCAAGGTTCTTACTGTCACTAAGCTTCTGGGATCCCAATGTCTGCTTTAGTTTGCACAAGTGAGCCTTTATGCACTTCAGCACATGCCCAAATTTTAGGTAAATTATTAAAATAATAAGACTAAAGTATATTTTACCAAGCTTTAATATTTAAACAACCACTACCAAAGCAATCAGACTCCAATAAGCCTGATACTTCAACTACAAAAATAACTGGACCAGAATATAAGTTTTGGTCTAACTCCAATGCAGCATCTATCAATGAGCTCACAATTGAAAAGAGAAATAAAACACAGAGCAGAAAAAGTTTCAGTGATTCTCATGAAAACATTACTGTAGTTAAATACAGAAATCTCTAAAAGAAATTAAAGATGACAAGTAAATGACGTAAGAGTTAACTTCTGGAATAATTAAACACAGGTTCATTAAATACCATTAAGCAAATTGCAGGTTTTAAAATTAAGCCACCACTCATGCAACCACAAAAGCATCAAGAGATAGTGATTATAATTGGAGGCGTGTACTCGAAGCAGAGTTACACATCTTTCCCTTCGTTACACATGAACTGCCAATCTTGGTATGAGCCCTTTTACTCTACAACAATCAACTGGCCCACCTCTCCCATCTCCTGAGGCAGGTCATTGTATACATGGGACAGAAAACAGACAAACTTATAAAACACACAAACAGACGGTGTTAATTCAACAAGCCTCAAAAACATGTCCGTACGTGCTTCAGGGAATACAGGCCAGACAATAATGAGAATGGCCTGGAAAACTTCAAGCAACCAATTGGTACAGTAAATAAAATAAAAAAAAATTAATCACACTTGATAAACCATCAAAACATGGCATTTCAGTACTAAGGAAATCATTCAGGACTGGCAGTTGGCAACTATCCATAGGAGAGAGTGAAGTAGCTGACAAGAATTTCAAATGAGACAACAAGAGGAAGCATTACATAAATCACATTGTTTCCAAATAAAAAAAAATAAAAAAAACACCATGGTTCCAATGCAATCATGAGCAGAAACAAGGCTGTCCACTCAGTCCCATCCACCAATGAATGTCAGAATCACCAACAACAGTACCAACAGTCTCAGTTATATGCGTTGCCAGTATATACTGCCACCCAGTGTGCTTCCAAACACAGTGGATGCAAGACTCATGCCTCCTAGCACCTCCATGTTCACTCTCTCTTCATTCCTCACCTGAGGCACATGCTATATAGGCAAACTTTATGCCAGATTGGATCAATAACCGCTAGGACAATGTGCACACATCACTTTCCCATTTGTCCATCTTGTTTGTTCGTGGGCCACTCCCATTCAGTCCCACCATGCTTCCATTCATAGCAACACGGCAACTGGAATGGTCTCGGTTACAACACAGTCAGAGTTGTTATGGGTGGGTGAAGGGTTGGTGTTTGTGGGGGGAGGGGGTGGGGGCTACATAGTCTCAACATGACTTCTGTTTATTTTTCATTTTTGCTGTTTGCTTTTTGTTTGCAGCTCTCACATTGGCTTGTAGATATCATGTGAATTAAAACACATTCACGTAGTCATGGACGACCTTTTCTTTTTTACCATTATCTTGCAGGACAACGAACCTTTTTGTTGATTTGATAAAGAAATGTAGCTTTCATGAACCTTTCTGCAGAGGCAATCAACTTATTTGTAATGAAGTGTTTCATCCCTCACTATAGCCTAGTTTGAACTGTTTGTTGAATTTCATGTGCATGTTTCCATTTACTGGCAAGTATGGCATAATGCCTTCATAAAGGACCAACCCTTAGGAAATACAGTACTGGTACTCCAAAAATACGCATTCCTACAACTGCACTGAGAACGTAAATGCTAGGTTGGGGCCTACTTGAGATGAAACTGGACATACAAATTTGCACTTTAAGCCAAATTATGCACTTCAGTATGGTTTACAAAATTCTGATGCTTTTGGAGTTTTCTGATGTCCTTATTCCGTTATGAAATACTGTAAGATCTGTTACATACAAACATACATAAATGTTCATGTGAAGATCACTAAGCAGGTGGAATTGGTCAGTAGTATTGAATAAAATTTTAGGTTTTAAATATATTGACAGCTTTAGCAGAATTTTAGAAATGAGCCTTCTGTGAAGCACACTGTTTTTAGACCACAAATGTTTCAACACTTGTCTAGTACCACCTCTAGGCTTATAGACTGGCAGCACACCATCATGTTTTATCATTGTAATTTCCCACAAGGCTTTATTTTTACTCTTGGAGCACCATATAAACTGTCCCTACCCCCCATGCCCCTACCCTCCGCCACCCCCCAAAGAAATTTGAATTCCTTCTAATTATCTTTTTTCTGTGCTGTGTGAATTCATACTTGATTGGAAGTGATAGATAACAGTATGGCCAAATCATATGACGAAATGTGATGAAAGGTGCACACCAAGCAGGCCTCCCTACATGACAATGACTGTGCATGCATAGTAATGCTTGTCTTCTAGTACACTCTGTCAACTGTTCAGATGGACCTATTTCTAACAGGTTGTGGCAAAATATTGCTAATTGTGATTTGAGGAGCATTACTTTCAAAGTAAATTTCCTTTTATGCAAGATGAACCATGTTACATGTGAGAATGTGGGATGAATTTCTTAAATCTCATTTGCATCTTATTCTCTTTGAGGACCTATCACTTAGGAAAATTTGAGGCCCAGAGTGCCCACCATTTCTGTCATTATTTAATATTTTACTGGCACATTTATGTTTGATACATTTTAAAGGGTAACACACATGAAAAAGGGCCCATATTCTGTGGAAAAGCTTAGCTATGCTTTCAGCTATGCTGTATGTGTATTAATTTAAACAATTAGTTTTAACTTTTTGTGTGTTAGTGTTACCTAACAATGATATTGCTACTGGCTAACTACATCACATAACCTATGCTCTTCATATCTGCTGTCATAGGCTGGCGAGATCACATAACATGAGCTATGATTGGCTGATGAAAGCACATTGCAATCTCAATTTCAGTGATTCGCAAACTAATGTGCTGTATGTGGCAGAATGTGTATTTATCCTTTCATAAAAAGAAAATCAGGGGACTGATTACCTCAGAAGTCCCATAGTGCTCAGAGCCAATAAGAAAATACACAATGTACATGATGCTGTGCATCAAAGATTTTCCTAAAACACATTTTCTCCCTGTTTCATTTTCTAAAGTGCCAGGAAGTTCTTTGTGTCCATCATTGAAAGGATTGATGAGTTTTACATCTCTGGGGAAAATGTACTGTCATTTAGCACAAAGTGTATTTTCACACTGGAAGTATTGTATTTTCACCTTGGAAATCCAGGAAATTTTTCTTCTTACCCAAGTATATACACAAAACAAGACTTCTTCCTTGATCACTAAGTCCCCACCCCCTGCCCCAAAGTAATCGCCTTGAGAAAGATTTGGAGGGATTGGGGGAGAGAATCTACATCCTTCAAGAAGTTCTCTTGGTGGCTAAGTGTTGTAATTGGACTCCTCATTCTGAATACCTTGCCTTGTTGTCTTGGAAGCTTTACAGTTGATCTTGACATGTTCTGCTCCATCATTTTCATTATAATATAAAACGTTGGTTAACAATATGTAATTGAGACAATTCACATGCTTGAAAAACAAGAGAAAAATTATCCCAGATTACTTAAGCATTGATTGGTAATCCCTCAGTACAGGTATGGAGACCGCAATTTCCACAACTTTGTATGTGAAGTGGATCATCTCTTCTCCACTACTGTGGCCAATATAATAATAAGAGGTCCAAAGTTGTGGCAATCTGCTGGAGCAATGCTGTTGTCTCACCTAACTCAAATATTGTAATTTTTTCACCAAAATAGTCAGTCCACCAATGAAATCAAAATGACACAGGAGAATTTACACGTCTATGTATGCAGACAATGAGCTCAGGTAACTTCCCATAAACTCACATTGTGTGAAAGTTTCTGGATTGAACTATGTCATTTAGATGTGAAAGCACTGGATAAAAATTTTCTCTTAGTTGTTTCATTGACATATTTCCATACTGATGTGTTCTTGGCAGCATTAGTTAAATGGTTCTGATAAACAGCATTGACCAAATTATCTGAATAGGCTGGAAGGTAAAGCTTCAAATTTTAATGAAATCTGTTGTCCATAGCATTTGTGGGTGTCAGCTGATCAAATGATGGAGCAAAATGATAAATGAACAGGAGATATTTTGGCAATATTGAGGTATCAAACAAGATCATAGGGTGACCTTACCAGTCTGTGGAAGTAGTGTAGACACCACCCTATTCCTTAAATTTTTATCAAAATTACACCATTCCCACATGCAAGAACAAAAAAAAGCTATCTTGATTTAGTTTACAATCTAATATGTAGTTGATGTATATAATTTTAAGGATTTTGAACATCAAATAAAAGTTTTATTGACATAATGAAACATTTTTGAAAATGCAACACTTTATCACCAACCACCATAATTTGTTGTCATAACATCATATAGAGGGAAGACATGCATCAGGTCAGTCTGCACTTCCCAAGTGATTGGAAGCAAATGCAGATTGACAGACTTTGGCGCTGATCAGATCAATCAACCCTTCTGTCACTCAAATGGTCACAGGGCATATATGAGAGCACAGGTTTTGGAATTCTAAAGGCTACTAGCTGCAGGAGTTTTAGGAGCTCATCTGTCTGAATAACACAATTTGAATTCAAACTTATTATTACACTGGAGGGTAATTGTGAAACTTAAAAAAAGCAAAAGATGCAACTGGCTGCACAACAAGAGTTTGTGCCTACAGGGATACAGTTAATGAATGTATCACACTTGCAGCACTGTAAAGTGCAAACTTCAACAAGGGCACCACTCCAAATGAGAAAATAGATTTGTTGAATCTTATCTGAATCTTTTGGTAGGTACCACACAGCATGTTACATTGGATGGAGGGTCATCTCCCAATATAGAAGTAATGTTGGATGTGCCTCAGGAAAGTGTGTTGGGACTCCTGCTTTTCATGTTTTGTATTAATGACTTCTTTCAAATGATGCAGTTACATATAATGAAGTACTACATGAGAAAAGCTTGATAAATATTCAATCAGACCTTGATAAGAATCCTATGTGGTGCAGAGCCTGGGCACTTGCTCTTAATGTTCATAAATGGAAAATTTTGCACTCCACAGGATGGATGTAATGGATGGAATGGAATGTTCTTAGACTATTGTATCAATGAGTCACTGGAAACTGAATGAGAACATAGGTTCAGCCATGGGTAAAGCAAATGGTAGACTTCACTTTATTGGCAGAATACCGGAGAAGTGCAATCAATCTACAAAAATGATTGCCTACAAATCACTCCTTCAATGTAAACTGTCCCTAGAAAGTCTGTTTCAAGGAATGGCTTTAAATGTTTACTCCAGGGATATTCTACAACCCCTTACATAACCCACACATAGGGGTTGTGAGAGTAAGGTTAGAAAAATTATTGCATGCACAGAGGCGTTCAGTCAGTTATCCTTCCCACACTCCATATATGAATGGTAAAAGAAGAAACGCTAACTAGTAGAATGGGACATACCCTCTGCCATGCACATCACGGTGGATTTGGAGAGTACAGATTTAGTTTAAGATGTAGAAGTAGAGGCTGGCTGTGAATGACAAGGAGTTGTGGCCCCAATGTTCAGATTGAGAACTTGCCCTGAATAAAAAACTGCAAGTGTTTAAGGGATAGTGGTAGCACACTATTTCTCCTTACCTGTAGTTGGCCAAACAATCCACTGATACTACATGCATTGTGCGTTGTGGCTTTGTACTTCCCTGGTGTCTCTGGCTAACAAGTTTGTATCCTTTCTCTTCTCCAACTCAGTTGGTAGTGACATTTCTGGCCATTACATTAACTCCAAGTTTTGTAACAACGAAAGCTGAATGTCACTGCACTTCCTATTAAGACTAGCCACAACCATGTTCTATGTCACTTGGCACTACCCTGAGGCATCTTGTGAGTGGGGAGTGATGTCGCAGCACTGTTAACCCTGGCGTTGCCATTTAATTTCCTGAAGAGAACATTCTACCCTGGGACAGTTAAAGTGCCTGCTATTTGGACAACTCAAGGAATACTATTTATCTATGTTATTCTAAATACTGTCACTCTGCCTGCTATCTGCTTTGTGTGTCTGATTTCCTATCCTCTAGTTCCAAAGCTGACTTCCAATGGCCTTCAGCTTAACAATGTACCAGTCAATATGTTGTCAATATGTCACATAGAGCAATTTTTATGGTATTATCCTGAATTGTGAGACGGATTGCAAGTCCGTTGAATAGAGGTGAACCTTTATCTTTTGGGATTCTGTTGTTCAGTACATAAAATATGTCATTAATGACTTCAGTAGAGTAACCATTAGTGTCTTTGCATAGAACACACTTCAAGGACTGAACTGTTAATCATGAAAATAGGCATGATGTCATCCCTACATCCTGCCTTGCTCAACCAGTTAGACTAAAGTTTGACCTAACATTAAAAAACTGCATTACTGAGGTAACTCTTTTGATTAGTTATGAAGAAAATGGTACAGAAACTTCTTAATTTCAGTCCATTGCATAGCACAATACCTCTATCTGTGAAATGACTCCGCAACAACTTTCACAGATGTGACATTGAAGAAAAAGCCCCTGGTCTTGGTTAAGAAAATGTTGTTTTTGTATCAACACATACCTGAATATTTTTTACACCCATGTATTATGTCATAACTACAAAAATTGTTGCACATTCTTTGACAGCCTTGATTGAAGTCAGAAGGAAACTGCTAGTCATAACTGTACAGTAATCGTAATAACCTGTGGTTCCTTATACAATGTGTGAAGTGTGGCAATCTGATCACTGGAGAGGGGTAATGCAGTGCTTGTGATGCTCAGAAGTATGATGCACTGTTGCTTTGGACATGCATGCCTGTCCGAAGGAACATTGGACTGTACTTCTTAACAACATAGAGCATCTCTCTCCCCTGACACCAGGTAAGTGACATTTGAATCAAAATGTGCGCTTAAATCAAAATATTTCCCCCATACAGGAGTATACATAATGAATGTAAGAGTGAGTTGAAGACACATGGTTGACAATAAGTGGAAGTTTGGGTTTCCCCATGAATTGTGCTTGGATAGACTAATGGTAAGGCTACCTTGGGCAATATGGAGAAATCTGGGTTAGTCCTGGTACGGCAGAAATTTTCATGATTATCATTCCATTATACAACTGATGGCTGGTCATATTTGAAACAATGAATACATTTCATGAACACCACAGTGCCGACCTACTGGTATGCCCTCCAGTGGTAAATGTAAGAAATCTACCAGGATACCAGGTTGGCATTTAAATTTGGATGGATTCATTACCTCCGCCAATAATATGTTGCATCCTTTTAGTGCCGGTTCTTTCTCTACCTCCATTTCTCATGATGTTGGAACCACAAAATATCAACCAGTTACAGTCTACCTGAATCTGAAGAACTTTCAACCTGATGACATTTCGATCTTACCTCTACCCCTGTCAAAGAATCCTGGTTCAGTTCATGATCTAGATGGAGTGAGAAACCTCAGTCTTTCCGTTCAGATATATTTTCCCAAAACACAGATTTCAAACAATTTTCTTGTTGTGGGCTTCAGTGCAAATAGGGGTTTGATGCAGCTGCTCTTAATAACACAAAAATTCCATTTAAACTCAGCTCTGTTTTTGCACCACTGAAATTCAATACTGCTTGGTGTTAATTTTATAGATCCTCTTCTACAACTGTGTATTTGAGAGCTTATGTCCTCGGTATGTCTGGGCCAACCTAATTAGCAGTGAATTTTTCTCCTTCCCACAATTCAAACTTCTTTCTCCACAATTGTGGCCATAGTGTCAATTCCTTTTTGTGATTGAATTAGTGGGGTTTCACATCTTCACACTTACCACATGTGATATTGCTGATAACCAGAACACCACTTCATGCAAAACAGAAAGACCTCACCTACAAAAATAATCCCTGGGTGAATGACTTTGTAGGATATATACCAGGTCAGATTGAAGAAAGATTCAGAAGCAGGCTGCAAGATATTTTATGTGTAGGTTTGAACAGCATGCAAGTATTATGGGTCGGGAAATTAAATGAGAATCCCTGGAGGGAAGGAGACTTCCTTTTTGTGGAACACTGTTGAAAAAATTTAGAGAACCAGCTTTTGAAGCTGACGGCACAACAATCCTACTGCTGGCAACATACATTTCACATAAGATGAGAGAGAGAAATTAGGGCTTGAATGGAGCAATTCAGATAATTATTTTCCCCTTGCTCTGTTTGCAAATGGAACAGAAATGGAAATGACTACTCGAGTTCTGGGCTACTTTCAACCATGCGCTATACCGTGGCTTGCAGAGTATTTATGTAGGTGTAGATGTATACAAAATGAAACAATGTATATCAGATACCATCCCCTTATATCACCATGATGTAATAAGTGATTGCTCCTAAGTCTGTTCTGTTTAACCCATCTAGTGGCTAATAGTGCTGCCTCTGGATCACAGGGTCCTGGGTTCGATTCTTTGGACAGTTGGGTATTTTCCCCACATGTGGAATAAGCATTTGTATAGTTCTCATCATTTCATCATTCATGAAAGTGGTGAGATTGGACTGATTAAATTTAAGGATTTGTACAGGCACTGATAACTGCCCAGTTGAGCATCACACAAACAAATCATCATCATCATCATCATCATCATCATCATCATGTGTTCTCCCCTTACTTTTGACTAGGCTATCATCTGTTCCATCATCATTGTAATTGTTGTCATTATTGTTGTTGCTTTTGTTGTTATCAGGTACTGTCTCCCATAGGATTACTTCCTCATACTGCAGTTCCAATCTCGACAAATTTTTTTTACTCATTGCTGTTTCTACTGAACATATTGCCATAATTGTTGTTATTGTGCATTTGTGGGTTCTGAGGCTACTGTTCTCTGAATCATACTCATTTGGGAATCTTCATCTTTGATTTCCAGTTATTTGGTCTGTATGGCCGTCCCCCCTGCGGGTCCGGGGTAAGAATAGGCCCGAGGTATTCCTGCCTGTCGTACGAGGCGACTAAAAGGAGTTTCAACCGTTTCAGCCTTCCATGTGATGGCCCTCTTGGGGTTTGACCTCCATTTTTCAAAATTCTACAGAAGTACGAGCCTTTTGGGGAAGGACACCTTACGTGGTGTACCACTGGTCCTAAGTGCACTAAGACCTTGGCACTCAGTATTGTACCGGCGTTGTAACCATACCCACTATTCCTCAAATTGGGCCTAAACGCCTGATGGGTTGTCCAAGTTACGCCCATAGTGCATCTCCATCTGCCCCAGCGATCATGATGGACTTTCCATGGCACCAGAAATCCAGCACGGTAGCCAGCCCGTTGTGGTGGGGTCGTCATGTACCCTCTAGGTTGTAGCCCCCTGACAACACAGGGATCGTACTGCCGATACCTGAGCTGCACCCTCCCCACGTCGGCCAAGGAGTAGATGCCCGTCTCCTTGGGGCATCAGGACTCCCGGCAATGGTCATCCTGCCAGGTGGCCCTTGCTGTGGCTGGGTGGCGCCCATGGGGAGAGCCCCTTGTCGGAGTGGGTGGTATCGGGGTGGACGTTTCGCAGATGAAAGGTCAACACGTATCAGGTCGCTCTGCGGCCGAGTCTTTCAAAAGAAAAGGTACCGTTTCTAGTCCTGGTTCTCCTGCCCTTTCCCCCTTGGCCACTCCGTGGGAGGAGGGACAGTCCCGCCGGCTTGGGGCGAAGTACTTCCCCCGCTATTTGGTCTGTTCTCGAACCGATGGGGGGGGACATTCGCCGCCTCCAAGCCCATGTTCTTTGTTCAGCACATTGAGGACATCTTTGGGGAAATCGAGGCTCTCAGCAAGATGCGTTCAGGGCCCGTACTTATCAAGACCACCTCCGCCACACAGTCGGCGGCGCTCCAGGCATGCGACCGCCTAGGGGACATCCCAGTATCCATTGTCCCACATCTGGCACTAAATAGGACGCAGGGGGTTATTTTTCATCATGACCTCCTGCTACAATCTGATGAGGAGCTCAGGGCCAACCTGGAGCGCCGAGGCGTGCATTTCGTCCGGCGAGTCCAGCGCAGCCCCAAAGACCGTCGCATCGACACCGGGCCCTTCATCCTCGCCTTCGAGGGGGACGTTCTCCCGGAGAAGGTAAAGGTGATGTGCTACCGGTGTGACGTGTGTCGTGCGACCTTACATCCCGCCTCCTATGCGCTGTTTTAGGTGTTTGCGCTTTGGGCACATGTCGTCACGGTGTGAGGCTGAGCCCCTTTGTGGCAATTGTGGACGTCCTCTTCGTGAGGAACGTACATGCATCCCACCACCTCGGTGCATTAATTGTCCTGGCGTCCACTCGCCTAGATCCTCAGACTGCCCCACCTATCAGAAGTAGAAGAAGATACAAGAAATCAGAACTTTGGATCGGCTCTCTTATTCTGAGGCCAGGAAGAAGTATGACCGCCTTCATCCCATGCCATTCACCACTTCGTTTGCCTCAGTTGTGTCCACTCCTTCCGCGGTATCCTCACCCCTATCCTGTCCCCCCCCTCCGCCTCCTCCGCCCATCAGGGGGCTCTGCCCATGCCTCCCATATCCCTCCCTTACAAATCCTCCTCCCACGTGGCCCCCACCCCCTCTGCCCCATGGGCCACCCTTCCTCCTCCTCCTCCTCCTCCTCCTCCCCCTCCTCCCCCTCCTCCTCCTCCTCCTCCTCCTCCTCCTCCTCCCCCCCCCACGCCACCTGAGAAGCGATCCTCTTCTCAGGCGTCCATCGAGGAAACGTTCCGGACCCCAGCTTCCGAGATCCGGCGTTCCAAAACGGACCCCGCGCATGAGGACCTTCTTCGGGTCCAGCCCACCATCCCTGTGCCTCCTCGGCCTTCCAAGAAGGCCTCCAAGAAGTAGTCTCTATCCCCCTCTCCACCCCAGCGCGCGTCGTCTGACGCTTCATCCGTGAGTCGCTGCTCCCGGCCGTCTTCAGTTTCGCCGGGACGCTCTGCTGCCAGGTGCTCCGCCGGCCTTTCGTCGGCAAATGATGCGGCCCCTTCTACACTACCAGGGACAGTGGCCACAGCTGGTGACGAGTTGATGGAACCGGATCCGCCTCCCGTCGGTTGTAGCGTTGTTCCCTCGCAACCTGGCCCTCCGTGGCCGTCTAGGTGAGCAGCTCTTCCCCCGTCTCGTTCCCCCAACTTTTTGACTAGCAATGGCGTTGTTTCATTGGAACATAAGAGGTATTCGATCTAATCGGGAGGAATTACAACTGCTCCTCCGCCTGCACTGTCCGCTCGTCCTCGGTCTCCAGGAAACCAAGTTGCGCCCGACTAACCGTATTGCCTTTACCCACTATACCTCGGAGCGGTATGACCTCACCCCTGTGGACGGTATCCCAGCTCATGGTGGGGTCATGTTGCTCGTTCGGGACGATGTCTATTACCGTCCCATCCCATTGACCACCCCACTCAGAGCAATAGCTGTCCGCATTACTCTTTCTGCTTTTACTTTTTCAGTTTGTACCATCTACACTCCACCGTCATCTGCTGTTAGTCGGGCTGACATGATGCACCTGATCGTTCAGCTTCCTCCGCCGTTCATATTGTTTGGCGACTTCAATGCCCATCATCCCCTTTGGGGCTCTCCTGCCTCCTGTCAGAGGCTCACTCTTGGCGGATGTCTTCCACCATCTCAATCTTGTCTGCCTCAATACCGGCGCCCAGACTTTCCTCTCGGACTCTACTCATACCTACTCCCACTTGGACCTCTCGATCTGTTCTACCACTCTTGCCCGTCGGTTCGAGTGGTATGTCCTTTCTGACACTTATTCGAGCGACCACTTCCCCCGTGTCGTTCGTCTCCTGCACCACACCCCATCCCCACGTCCTTCGAGCTGGAACATACTGAAAGCTGACTGGGGACTTTACTCCTCCCTGGCGACCTTTCCGGACCACGATTTTCCCAGTTGTGACAGTCAGGTCGAATACCTCATGGCTGTTATCGTCAATGCTGCCGAACGTTCCATTCCTCGTACTACTTCTTCTTCGTGTCGCGTTTCCGTCCCCTGGTGGAACGAGGCTTGTAGGGACGCTATCCGTGCTCGACGACGTGCTTTACGCACCTTTCGCCGCCATCCTACGTTGGCGAATTGTATTGATTACAAACGACTCCGAGCGCAATGCCGTAGAATCATCAAAGACAGCAGAAAAGCTTGTTGGGGCTCTTTCACCAGCTCCTGTAACAGTTTTACTCCCTCTTCCGTCGTTTGGGGTAGCCTGCGCCGGCTGTCGGGCATTAAGGCCCACTCCTCGGTACCTGGCCTGACCTCAGGTAATGAGGTCCTTGTTGATCCTGTGGCTGTCTCCAACGCCTTTGGCCGCTTTTTCGCGGAGGTTTCAAGCTCCGCCCATTACCACCCTGCCTTCCTTCCCAGGAAAGAGGCAGAAGAGGCTCGGCGACCTTCCTTCCACTCGCTGAATCTGGAAACTTATAGTGCCCCCTTTACTATGCGGGAACTCGAACGTGTGCTTGCACTGCCCCGATCCTCTGCTCCGGGGGCCAGATGCCATTCACGTTCAGATGCTGGCTCACCTTTCCCCAGCAGGCAAAAGCTTCCTTTTTCGTACCTACAATTGCGTCTGGACTGAAGGTCAAGTCCCCAGGCGTTGGCGTGACGCCGTTGTTGTTCCTATACCCAAACCCGGGAAGGATAGACACCTTCCTTCTAGTTACCGCCCCATTTCTCTTACAAGCTGTGTCTGTAAGGTGATGGAGCGCATGGTTAATGCTCGGTTAGTCTGGATTCTTGAATCTTGACGACTACTTACTAATGTCCAATGCGGCTTTCGTCGCTGCCGCTCCGCTGTTGACCACCTTGTGACCTTGTCGACATTCATCATGAACAACTTTTTGCGAAGGCGCCAAACGGTAGCCGTGTTCTTCGACTTGGAGAAGGCTTATGATACCTGTTGGAGAGGAGGTATCCTCCGCACTATGCACAGGTGGGGCCTACGTGGTTGCTTGCCCCTTTTTATTGATTCCTTTTTAACGGATCGAAAGTTAGGGTACATGTGGGTTCCGTATTGTCCGACGTCTTCCTCCAGGAGAACAGAGTGCCTCAGGGCTCCGTCTTGAGCATAGCCCTTTTTGCTATCGCGATCAATCCATTTACGGATTGCATTCCACCTAATGTCTCAGGCTCTCTCTTTGTCGATGACTTCGCGATCTACTGCAGTGCCCAGTGAACATGCCTCCTGGAGCGCTGCCTTCAGCGTTGTCTAGACAGCCTCTACTCGTGGAGCGTGGCAAATGGCTTCCGGTTCTCTGAAGAGAAGACGGTTTGTATCAACTTTTGGCGATATAAAGCGTTCCTCCCGCCATCCTTACATCTCGGTCCCGTTGTTCTCCCATTCGTGGACACAACTAAGTTTCTAGGGCTCACGTTGGACAGGAAACTGTGTTGGTCTCCACATGTTTCTTATTTGGCGGCCCGTTGTACACATTCCCTTAATGTCCTCAGAGTTCTTAGCGGTTTATCTTGGGGAGCGGATTGCACTGTCCTGCTTCGCTTGTATCGGTCCATAGTCCGATCGAAGCTGGATTATGGGAGCTTCGTCTACTCGTCCACTCGGCCATCCCTCTTACGCCGGCTCAACTCCATCCACTATCGGGGGATACGTCTTGCGACCGGAGCCTTCTACACTAGTCCTGTCGAGAGTTTTTATGCTGAAGCTGCAGAGTTACCATTGACCTACCGGCGCGACGTACTGCTGTGTCGGTATGCCTGCCGGCTGTTGTCTATGCCCGACCACCCCTCTTACCAGTCCTTCTTCGCCGATTCTCTTGAACGTCAGTACGGGTTGTATGTGTCTGCCCTGCTGCCCCCTGGAGTCCGCTTCCGTCGCCTGCTTCGACAATTGGATTTTGCCCTCCCTACCACCTTCAGAGAGGGTGAGAGCTCGACACCACCTTGGCTCCAGGCTCCGGTTCATATTTATCTCGACCTCAGCTCACTCCCGAAGGAGGGTACTCTGGCTGCAGTGTATTGCTCACGGTTTGTCGAACTTCGTGCTCGCCTTGCCGGTCACACCTTTATTTACACCGATGGCTCCAAAACTGATGATGGTGTCGGCTGTGCCTTTGTCGTTGGGGCCGCCACCTTTAAATACCAGCTCCTCGACCAATGTTCCAGCTTTACGGCCGAGCTTTTTGCTCTCCATCAGGCCGTTCAGTATGCTCGCCGCCACCGCCATTCATCGTACGTACTCTGCTCTGACTCACTCAGTGCTCTTCTGAGCCTTGGAGCTCCCTATCCGGTCCATCCCTTGATTCAACGGATACAGCAGTCCCTCCATTCTTTCGCTGATAATGGTGGTTCTGTCAGCTTTCTGTGGGTTCCCGGACATGTAGGAGTGCCTGGGAATGAGGCTGCGGATGCTGCAGCCAAGGCTGCAGTCCTCCTGCCTCGGCCAGCCTCCCATTGTGTCCCGTCATCTGACATTCGCGGGGATCTATGTAAGAGGCTTGTGTCATTGTGGTGGGATGCTTGGTCATCCCTCCCAGGAAACAAGCTCTGGGCAGTAAAACCGCTCCCAACTGTATGGACAACATCCTCCCGACCATCTCGGCGTGAGGAGGTCCTTCTGACCAGGTTGCGGATTGGGCATTGCCAGTTTAGCCACCGCTACCTGCTCTCCAGTGACCCAGCCCCGCAGTGCCCTTGTGGTCAGGCATTAACAGTGCGCCATGTTTTGTCGTGTCCCCATTTTAGTCAATTTCGTGTTGTCCTGTCCCTGCCATCTAGTTTACCGGATGCTTTAGCTGATGACGCTCGAGCAGCTGCTCGTATTCTGCGTTTTCTAACTTTAACTGGCTTGTCCAAAGACATTTAACCTTTTTACTTATTTTATCTGCATCTTTGTCATGTCCTTCTGGTGTCCCCCCAACCCCTTGAGTTGTAACAGATTCCATGTGCTCTAACAACAGTGACTGGGCGCTAATGACCTCAGCAGTTGAGCGCCCTTAAACCCAAAAAAAAAAAAAAAAAAAAAAAAAAAAAACCAAAAAAGTATGGCTGTGGCAACACCTCTAGCTTCCATCACTGACCGAAGAATCAATATCAAAAATTCAAGTTGTAATACTCCTGTTCTTGTAGAAACCTTTGAAATGCTTAAATATTATCCTTACAATAGCTTGCTTGTATAATATGCATCAACTGTAGACGAGACATTCAAAAATTTACTTACAAGGTATGTACACCGACATAGTCACGGCTGTTTTTGCTGAACTTAACTGACATACTTGTTTTTATTCCTTTGAGGGGATACAGGAGCCAATGTGTGTGGCAATTGGATGGTATATAAATATCATAACCGAGTGAGATTCAGTTATTTGGTCTGTATGGCTGAAGCAAGATATTTGAGTGCCCTCCGTAGCTACTTGATGTTATCACTCAGGAACCCAATTTAACAAATTATGGTTCATGTAGAAAGGTTTGGAATGCTTAAATATCACCCATGCAATGGTTTTCTGGTATCATGTGTCTTAGCCTTACAAGTAACTTTGTCAAATATGTGATAACCAGTTTTGCAGGACTACATGGGTTGTCAGAAACTATTATTTCTTTGGAACCATGTACCTGAGGTAATGGGCAAGACTTCTAAAAAGCCATAATGTTGGAAATTTCTGGGCATGATGTTGTTTGATATCAGCTTATACTGGTTGTAATCAGTAAGTCAATAGGAACACATGACAGGACATGTGACTTGTATGGAAGAGGCCAAATTCTGATACTAAATTCCCCTTCTAAGGACCTGCACATCAAACTTGAGCTTGCGACAGGTAGGGCACAAGAGAGACTGTGAGGAATCAAACTGCTCTATCAAAGTGCTCAGGTGGATATTACTACCAGCATTCCTAAATACCTGAAATTTCCAGGCAAGAAAAGAAGAGTTTGAACTGAAAACCATTGAAGTCTGTTACATGCAAGTTTTTTGTGATCTCTCAAATTGTATGATGAATATATTGAATCTGAAAAAGATCGTACCCATAGGAGCTTGTCATAATGTTGGGAGTCATGTTGTTCATTATGGCACCCTCCATTGTTTGCTACTGTTGTACTATCCTCTGTTGATGACCAAAATTTTGTTCGACCTCCATCATTTGAACTAGAAGAACGTTGATGAAATTGGGTTCTGATTCTGATGGCTTGGGGGGATTTGGTACCCCTGGAATCATCATGGGGTAGCATTCTCCTGAGGTCACGACTGTTATTTCTCTTTAATTACTTTAAAGTACTGGAGCACTAGAGGGCTTACCTGCTGCAGCAGTAAGATCTGACAAGGAGCCAGCAGCTGTGGGACCTGTTGTCCATATCTCATTCATCTTTTGGCATTTGTCAGGTTACTGTGAAACCTAATTCTTTTGTTCATAGTAACAAAATTGTAAAGTGAAAATAAGCACATGAAACCACAATTGTTTCTGTGTTCTCCATTGATTTTATAGTAACGAACTACATACTGGGAATCTATGAAATGCTGTTACTTTATGAGCAATACCAAGTGGGCTGTGGCATGAATGGGAGTTCCGATTGAGGAGTGAAGCATGGAAGATAATTGGTGAGGTTATGCAAAACCACTTTGACATCTTATTAACTATAGTGGTTAGCACATCTGCCTAATGAGCAGGAGGCCTGCGTTCAAATCCTGCCTTTCATATTTAATTTTCATTCTTTTCAGTCTCCATGTATATATAATTTGTGTTTGAGGCCTCTGGAACTATATAGTTCCACTCGAGTAAATTATGTTGCTTTAGTGTTTCCACTACTAATGTAGGTGTCTGGTTGTGTAATCTTGCATTGTGCTCTAAAGAAATATTAGAATCACAAGGGAAAGTCAATGACCAAATTGCAAAACACCAATAAATGTCAAACATTAAACTGGATGATATGGTAACAGGCTATTAGGACAGGGATGTACTGACAACTACAGAGGCTAATATTATAGATAGTGTAATAAATATAATTTGAAATATCAGTGCAGTCAGAAGAAGCAGAGCATGCACAGGCAGCATTGAATGTACACCAGTGTGCTTGTGCTGTGTGGCACAACGTTGACAGGAGAAATTCATCACTTGTAATAATTATTGCTGAATTGCTATTCAACACCAAAAATAAGTATTCAGAATGAATACACATTACCAAGTTCCAAACTGATGCACTGAACACTTCAGCACACAGATGACACATCATACGCTGAAGCTGTTAATACATTACCCAGGCAAGAACAGCGACCAAAAGACGACGACGATACGTCCTCGACCTGCTCCCTCATCAACTATCTTGTCAATGACATCCTTCATCCACAGTCAGCACATGCCTGACCACCATTCCAAATTTCATATGGATTTTCAAATATTTGCAAATGTGAGGAACACAGTTGTTCAGGTAGTAGTAACTGAACACCATTTCTTTGTAGGTACATATTGTTACATTTTATATTCTGCATGAACTGAAAATTTGATATCTGCTCTATAGATAATTTTTACTCTTCTCTTGTTTTATTCATGTATCTTTCTTTAAATATTAATCCAAAAATTTCTTATTGAATGAATATAAAAGCAAAAACATGTTAAATTTGGTAAATAATGGAGGTACTGCCAGTGACCTGCGCACGGAAGTGACACAGGTCAACACCATAGAGATGGGAAATAAATGCTACTACTTCTTCCAGGTTTTAAAATGAGAGGAGGTGAGAGTTAAACTTTTTGTGTTTTACATTTGCTAATTAGGCTCCCACACTTCATTGTTTGGGGAGGGGGGTGTGGTTGTGAATGCAGTTGACGTAAAATGTTCAGCCACATTTTGAAAGCTCCTACTCTCCTACTCTTCTACTATAATTGAGCACAATTTTTTTTCTTTTTTTTTTTGTACAACAACAATATAATGCTTGAATTAAAAGCGTTTTCTGCATCAGGATCACCATATTTTTATTATTCCTCTTATGAATTTCAACAACCACCTGCTCCCATCTGATATTACATAAAAAATTTTCTGTAAGATGCTCACCTCCTAAATCTATCTCAACAAGAATTATCACTTGGTTTTGCTGAGATATTATTTTTGTTGCTCTGGTATACACTGAATTTAAAAATCTCAACCTTCAAATGCTAACTCTCAATGGGTTTGGTCTGCTGGTTAGTAGTTACCAATTTAGTAAGAATCAAAGTGTTCTATTATGTGTAACAATGACATACCAGATACAGCAACACTTTCCCGTGGAAAGTGCATCTCTTTCAGTACCTATGTACTAACTCTCCCAGTGAGTATGTGAGTGAGTTAGTGAGTACACTAATTGTGAATGCTACAGTAAAATTTTCAATGACTCAGTTACCCTCATACATTTCTGCACCAAGGGAAAATAAGCAAAATCAGAGCCAACGTAGAAATTTTGCTTAAATCAGGATGATGAAGTATCAGTGCCTCACGCAGCTGGTTTTTAATTAACTTAAATTCTTCTTGATATTTCTTATTCCATTTCCAAATGGAGATAGACTTGTGAAGATAAACAATTTTGAGGTTGAAAACTGTGATATAAATTAAATGTACTGTGTGACGTTTAGTTGTCTACAATATTTTGGTGCAGCAAAATATTTCTCTGGTTCTATTTTTGTCAGATCAGATTTGATTCTGCACAAAGAAACGTGCCAAAGGAAATTGTTTTGTGACTTGGTGAATTCTTATTTATCCATCTTTAATGTGACTCATGCTCCACTAAACCGGGAGTCCACTTCCGTCAACTGCTCCATTCTCTTTCCTTCCGCTTTGCTAAAACCTTCTTGACAACTTGGGGTACAGCACCGCCTTGGGTCCATCTCCGGATCTGCCTGCTCCGTGACCTTTGTCAATATCCCAAGGATGGTACACCATCACTTGTTTATCGCCGGGCATTTGCTGCTCTATGTGCACAAATGAAGGAAGCCACATTTATTTACACTGACGGCTCGAAAACATCGTTAGGTGTAGGGAGTGCCTATATTGTTGGCGACACCCCAAATCACTTTCGGCTTCCCGACCAATGTTCGGTTTATACTGCGGAGCTTTACGCTGTTCTCCAGGCTGTCCACTACATCCACCACCATCAGCGGATACAGTACGTTATCTGCTCAGATTCTTTCAGCTCTCTCCTCAGTCTCCAAGCTCTTTACCCTGTGCACCCTCTGGTCCACCGGATTCAGGACTGTCTGTGCTTGCTCCACCTGGGGGGGCGTCTCGGTGGCGTTCCTCTGGCTTCCGGGACACGTTGGTATCTGTGGAAATGAGGTGGCTGATATTGCAGCCAAGGCTGCAGTCTCCCTTCTTCGGCCAGCTATTCAATCAATTCCCTTCGCCGATCTATGGAGCGTTTTATGTCATCGTGTTGTACATTTATGGCACGCTCATTGGTTGATGCTTCCCCGTAATAAATTGCGGGACGTGAAAGCTCTTCCTTGTGCTTGGACCTCTTCCTCCCGAACGCGTCGTCGGGAGGAGGTAATTTTAACTCGACTGTCTTTTTAGCCATCGGCATCTTTTAAGCGGCGATCCTCCCCCACTCTGTCCCCACTGCTCTCAGCTGTGGACAGTAAGACACCTTTTAATTGAGTGCCCCTATTTAAATCCGTTACGCTCCCGTCTACAGTTATCGCCTGATATATCGTCGATTTTAGCAGATGACACGCGCTCAGCCGATCGCGTTCTCGATTTTATTAGTGCCAGTGAAATGACGTCAGTCATTTGAAGCTTTTTTTGCAGACAACCAACCCCTTTCTGTAGTGGATTTTTAAGCCTTCCTTCTGCTTTTAGTTTCTCCAATTTTATGACTTTCGTTCCCATTGCTGCTGGTTTCCATTTTCGGTTTTTTACTGTTTCCTAAGTCACGGACTGGGCGCTAATGACCATAGCAGTTTTGCGCCCTAAAACCAAAACAAAAAACAAAACAAAAACAAAAACAAAATGCCACTAAATGCTTAAATTAAATAGCATAGAATGTCTAAATGTTCTCCTTAAAGGCAGCACTAATTAGAATATCACCTACATAATGCTGAGTGTGTTAAAAATTCTTCTCTTAGAACTTCTGTAAGTTCTGTTATAAGGGCCGCTGATGATCCTGACAGACTGAAGGGTATTCATTTAAACAGGTAACATCTTCCATTCAACAGAAAGTCTGTATTTTTCCAGCTATACCTTCATTTTCCAGTTGATCTCGTTTTACAGTAAACCACATCACTGCACCATAAGCATCAGTTAGTAAATGCACACTGAAATCCCTTTTTTCTACAGTGTGGATTGGATTAGAACATTCAATATCTGAGTGTTAAATTACCTGATTCTCCAACTTACCCATAATTACTTTATTAACCACTGCTTTCTAGGGCAAGGGTACTGGATACAATATGCTATGGAATGACTCATGATTCTTAACTACAGTTCAACAAGTGCAACATCTGATCAGCCGAGGTGTTTTTTAAAATAGGTAGAAATATTAAGGTGTTACGTTGATCTGTTTCTTCCATTTAGCTACAGGCACTTCCACGAATAATTGAATCATACTGTGAGTATTAGTCAGAGCATCATCGTCATTATTATTCACCTGGAGCTCAGTATCTTCCTCAGACTTATTTAAAGTTGCAGTTTCCCCATTTGTCAAAAATGAATAAGCTCATATTTATGATTGCAGCTCCCTAATCGTCTCCCTTGTTGAATCCTGAAACACTCTCCTCTTCTGTTCCCTCCACTAGTCACATAAAAATGAAGTGTAGGGGAATGCATTTACAAAGCTATTCAGAATCAGTCAATTCTGAGGGATAAACTGATATGAAGTGATCAAAAAATGAATACATTCTGATCACACATACTTTCCTGAATTCTGAATTTTAACAGTGCCTGGCCTTCAATTATACAGGATACTTTTCCGGCTCCATATTATGTGAAAATCAACACCTATTTCTCTCGGGCACTGTTTATATTGTATATGTTTCACAGATTTTTTTTTTGTTGATATCAGGTAATGCAGCACAATTTCTAAACAAATTAAAAGTATTTTCAATATTTTTGAACCTGCTTTGGATTATTCAAAAAGATTACATAGAAACTGATGCAACTTTTTTTCCCAAAATGCTTCCTCAAATTGAGGTGCCATTTAATCCAATGTTACACATTTGAAGGAGGCCAAATTTTTACCAGATATGCACAATATGATGGCTGAGGTGCTAGACCTATTTAATTCCACCTATTATGTATATTAAAAGGATAAAAACATTATCTCTTACATTTTAACCTCTACAATTTTTTCCTAATAAAAATGTTACATTTTCTATAAAGTTGATTCTGCAATATAGCTTATGTCTACTACCTACCTATGGACTATTGCAAGTTGAAGAAAAAAATTAGAGCAATGCTATATATCTTTAGGAAATATTTGTACCTGAAATCTGATAAATACAGGTTGTGGGAAATTGTGAATGAAGATATGAGAACAATTAAATCGTACCTCAGAACATTCCTGAAGCATATTCTTCATCCTGCAGCATTTCTTCTCCTTCAAGCTTCCTCTTGGCTCTCCTTTTAGCACTTCTTGCTTCTTCAGTAACTTCAAGAGCTGAATCTTTCAGCTTCATGCACCCATTCTCCGTCACACATGAGCAATTGATCTTCCATATTAGATCCACATTTTATGTCTAAATTTCTCAGAGCTTCCAACTTTCCCATCATTCCATCATTGAAACATATCACTGCCTCTAGTACACCATTTTTTAATGTATTTAGTCATATAAAAGCATTCTTGTGTTATCTTCCCATATGCAATGGTTGAAACATTCATTTTTATTCTGGGTGCCCCCATGAAAACAATTGCTAAGCAAAACAAGATCACTCACATCTCTCAAAATTAGCTTTATTTTATTCATAACAGGCTCAGGAAGAGAATACTTATAACAGTATATTTGACTACTTTTTTTGCTTTATTATAACCACACCAAGAGTCTGCTCCTCTAGGGCAAAGTCCGTCAACAGGGTGGTCATCTGTGGGCAACTCATGAAAGTAGGTGACCGAGACAGCTTTTCTCGTTGCTGTAACATCTTCAGAATTGTTATGGACTAGCCATTAGATGACCTGCACCTCTGAATTAAGGTCTATTTCAATTTCTGTCAATCTGCATTGGCCAGACAGATTTTCCATCCAATAGCAACTTTCCTTTCATTTATCTTCATAGCTTCCTCAATCTAGCACCCATCCTCTTTTGCATAAGTCCACAACACTCCAGTTTTGTTACCAAGGTATCACCATAGACATTGAACTCATTAATTTTGTTGAAAGCTTTAGAGTCACCATCGCCTAGGTACTTCGTATAATTAACATTATAAATGGCCACTGACCTTTGAAATAATTTTAGAGCTCCATAACACTCGATACCTCCACTGTAGCCACCATAATTCTTAGAACACTTATGTTCAGTATGTCCAGTGTTACCATCACAGGTGTGGCAGTACTTAGATAAGCACTCAACATCAAAAACTTTTCCATTCTCCAGAGAAGTTCCACTTCATACACCATTCAAGAAACAATGTCCTTGGCATTGCCATGTCCCATCAAGTGCAACAGAAAAGTCCCTGGTTCCAATAATATTTACAGTTTCTTCTACCGCACGTTTCATAGATGTTTTAGACACAACAGTCAAGGCACCTAAAAGTATTTTTATGTACTTGTTGAACCTAGTTTGAGGAAGAGGTAGGTCCATCAAACCACAAAATGTTTGAGTAGCCTTTTTCCCCTTTTTGTATTGCACACATGCAGGCACTAACTTTAGAGTTACACCGTATGTATCATGCACAATGTTCAAAGTTCCTTTTTAAGGTTATTTATTGGAGGATGTACACAGAACTACTTTTGATGCCAAACCCTTCCAGACAGCCTACACCATCACACTGCTTACATTTCCCCACTTCCTTTATCAAAGAAGATAAAATGCCACCAACAACAACAAATCCACTACAAACAGCATCATTGTTAACACAAAAATTTGAATCACTGGGAGGCATGGTGGGAGTGTCTTCCCTAAAGAAATGATGCAGAAGTTATTTTCAACAGTGTGGCTTGCTTTTTTGTATATGTAGCACTCGATCAACACGTGGGTAAACTGTTTCAACAAAACAGAGGTAAATACTAACAAAGGTAATAATTTACAGGCACTAGAAACCTGCATTGTTACTAACATATACAATGTATCATACAAATAATCACTGGAAACAGTTTACAGTTCTTTCCAAAATAATACTGGTTTTTGCAACAGAAGTAAAGGGGGTGTGGTGGCATACATGTCCGTAACTGTAAAATTTGCTATACTTAGGTCATTTTTCGTTTGAAACCCTGTAATGTACATATATCAATGTAATCGGGAAAGACTATAGAATTTATTAAAGTCATTAAAAAAAATTTCTATTTTTCCACCAATTATAAGTACCCAGTATGATTAATGGGGTTACTTTGATTGGTTACAGCAATGGTAATATGAAAGTTACTAACAGGAAATACAGGAAATGCAAGGAGGTAGATTTTCCATAATAGTTCTCATCCACCTCAACGAAATGGCTACTGCATCCATAATTCAGCATATTTGGACTTCCACAAAAGGCATTTAAATGTATTTATGATGCTATGTTTCCTCCCTCTATAAATCTTCTTACACTTCAGTGATAGGTTTGCACTTTGTGGTGTTCATTGTGACTTCTGACACACTTCTGACAACTTCAGTTTTGGAGTGACCTATTTCCAAAACTTCATTTAGTTTGCTGAATCACGACTTCTCGTATTATGACTTCAGCTTCTGGAAATTCTGGCCATTGGTTTTGCACTCTTTCTCTGGCATATGTTGGGATTTTTGGTTTTTAATTCTGTTTCTTTTCACAAAACCAAAATGTGTTTAAGAATGTGGCTTAAAATTCATCACCTATGGAATAATTTTTGTTTCTGAAATAAATGTATGAACTGTTTGAACCCAACCATGGCACACATCCTGTGGGCTTTTTTGATTGTCCTGAAAGTTCTGTTATCTACAATTGAGTTGCATTATGAATGTTAGTCTCTACTTTGCTTAATGCTGCATTAATGTTGTGCAGTGGAAGCTCTCTATTTATTCCATCGACACTTCCTCATAGTGTATGAATTGCTGGTGGATTTCATCTTCTCCAGTACACACTACCACACACCCACAAACTCTATTGACATTTTTTGCCATGGGCGCTACTGCACATTAATGCTGTCAGGGATATTAAATTCAAAGATATATGGGTACTTTTCCCTTCAATTGGTACAGTGGTACTTTGTAATTATGACATCACTTTCTAGTCACTTTCTTCTTGCACATAGCTGATCTCCATTAATTGTATGACTTTATTGTTGGACAACCATGTTGATAACATGCATAAACAGTATCTTTCCTAGACTTAGGCCTTTGGTTCGACTAATGGTTCAATGTTGAGTTGACATGTTTTAATACTTGGTCTCACTTCTGTAGATGTTTGTCCCTGGTAAAGAGCTATTGATGTGATGATGAGTCATTCCTTCCCTAACATATGTACTTCTCATGTAGTTGGGAGATTAGCCAGTTGTGTTCTATTTGTAGTACCACCCAGGGATCACATGGAGGGTCCTTTGAGGTTGACATGTGCTCTTATGAAGCTTGTTAGCTATTTCAGGGGTCAATGCAGCTTCACAACTGACATAAGGTTAATAAAATTATATATTATGTTGGATAAGTAGTTTTAAACATAGATTACAACATAGTGATTATAGAGAAAGTTACGTAGTTTAGTTTTTAATAAATATTTACTATTCCATAAGATTTTCAGCTCAGTGGGAAGGAGGTTGAGAGTTTTTACAGCAGCATACATTGCATTTCTCTGCAGCAGAGACAGTGTACATAATTCTTTGTTTAGTGACACACCTGTGAATTGCGGAGTTCTGTCACCAAGGATCCAGTCTCCAGGAACATGATATATAGAATGAGTCCATGAAACTCCCATTGCAAATAATTTAGCCAGCTGAGAATATTTACTACTGCTTGTCAACACTTATTTTCTCTAATGTATGACTATTTTCACTGCTCAGTAGGAGATTCTAGTTTGATTAAGGAAGAGTTCCCCCAGGACATATTTCTATGTGACACTATAGAGCGCACAGAAGCAGAATAAGCTACCTGTCTGACCCCTTCATCATCGAGAATGAGAGAGCAAAAGCTGCTGAGCTGACTCTCTGCTCAGTCTGATAAATGTGACATTACTTCCATAATTTGCAATGGATGTCAATGCGCAATAACTTGATGGTATCAACTGATAATATGGTGCTTATTCACTGTCACTGAGTGTTTGTCTGGCTTTTTGTGACTTCATGTAAATTGCATAAATTTTATCATGTTTAGGTTGGCAGGAAGGGAGTTAACAAACCTGTTACAGAAGTTTCGTGAAATGTCATTGGAGACTGTAATTGACAGATATTCTGTTACAATGATGGTGTCATCTGTAAACATGGTACATTTCCACTATACGCGATTCACTACTGCAGGCAGATCTTAGCATAAATCAGAGACGCTGAAGGACTCAGGAGGACAGAAGTTGGTTCTTTACCCAAACACAGTTCTGGCAGTATTACTAAATTACTAATCAGGTTCATTACACACAGTACCAGCTGCATGTAGCCTACATAAATGCTTTCTTTAATTCTCAGTATTTCATACAAATGTAGAGTGAATTTAAATCCCTGCCATAATTTTGTCCTTATGTCTTACAACAAAAGTTTAACCCTGTGGGACGAGTATTACAGTCGGAAACTGTGCATACATGTCTCGCAGCAGTGTAGCTCAAGTTGCATGATTTATACACACTGTATACATCCAATGTTTCATAATGAGAGCACTTTGTGATTTCCAAAAACTTCAAACATAATTTCAAACCTCTCCTAAATGCTCAACGTCAGAACATAGTTGTGCATTTGCAAAATAGTCAGAAGTATGAAGTTGTTTTATACATTGTAGTTTAAGTCTTTTAACATACCGAGTATGATTTATGTGGAAGATACTTGTTATGCATCATAATTTGAGCATATTTTTACAATAATGTGGCTCTTCACTCTTGCCTGAAATTCTCTTATGCAGATGTAACAATAATATAGATCCTAAATGATTACTAAGTATTATTAGAAATTTCAGTTATAGGTTTCTCTTCTAACTGTACTTCACAGATAAGTAATGGATACATGTGTTTGCTGAAATTTATTATGCCAGTGTTCTAATAATCTAAATGTTAGTAATCTGTTAAAAGCTTACATGCATTAAAACTTGAAAAAGCAGTTCATGATCAATGTACATTTCTACTAAGCAGCAATCTTTCAAGATTGACACAGCTCTTCAGTATTATAAAATATGCATCATATTAGTATACTCAAGTATTAGATGGCAATTGTGGGTGACTGGATATTATCAGTCTTCTCACTGCATACAGGTGTTGCTAACATTCCAGTAACAGGGTTTATACCATTTTGGTCTATTTTAGAATGTAAGACTCAACTGACACTAATTGGCACAACAGAAAACTATGTAATGTGCCTTGGCATACAGTATCAGAAGACATGTATATTAATTTTTAATGTGTCTGTGGTGGAAATTGGAAGAGCTGATTAAACTCTCATTCTGTGTGTTGATGTTACTGGTAGATTTGATTAGTTGTGGTTTACACATGATCCAGTATGGTTCCGAGGTGAAACGACAGGATCTTCATACCTGAATTATACTAGGTATGGATATTTTCACATACTGTACTGCTCCTTCCTTTGTATTTTATACAGAACATACTGTTGTTCATGTGTGCCTTTGTGTGTGGGCTGTTCGTTATCTGTATGTCACATCTCATGGAACATGGTGCATATTTTTCAGTACAGTCTACAATGGACGATGTTTCCTTTTATAAAATGATTATCATATTTGGAGACTGTGAACGTGCATATAATCAAACTTGTTAAATGTAGCTACAATAACAGCTGGTCAAGAAAGTATGGGAATTTGTTAATGACATTGTAAATATGTGATTGTCATTAGTTTTTAAATTTTATCTATTAATGGAAAACTTACTTTAGCATAATTTAGAAACTCAGTAATACAACATTCCATAAATTCCTCTATGTGTTAGGTAACCTGTGTATACAGGTAATTACCATATTTTGTGTTGGTTAAATTGTTATCTGCACATGTTCATACCATTGCCACAATAGCAGTATGTTTTCCTAAAATTCTAGAGTCTCTCAACTTTGATATTTCTGTATGATGCTTCTCTATATAATGACAGTCTGCATTTGTAACCCAATGTAGAAGGGGCATTCACTAAGTAATGCAACATATTTCTATTCCTGGCCGATGTCAGTTCGAAAAAATGTGCATGAAACATCTTCGGCTTTGATGAAACTATAGCGGCTGAAGAAGGAATATTCCACAAAGTTCCAATAAGTGGCAGCACTATTTGTGCCTTAAAATCTGTCTGTAACAGAGGTATGTTCCAAGCAGGGCCCTGTTGAGTTTTCAGTGCAAAACCAGACCATTTCAGTTATTCATAGGCACTTGCAGAATATCTACAGAGACCTGGAAAAAAGTGTGCCATTTGCACACAGTTGTGACTGCAATGTTGGAACATGCAAACACTCTGATTGTGATCTGGCAATCACAATGGATGGAACACCTCGCTGCTCAGCTGGACATCTCTGTTGTTAGTGCAGACACAGTTGTCCACCAGTTAGGGCACTCAAAGATGTGCCCTGCTCTGTTCTGCCAAACTGGAGATGGTAAAGACCAACGAACAACCATCTGTGCCAAACTGACTGTGCATTAGGAGGGTTATAGTGATAATCTTTGTTGAATCTTGTCAGATAATGCAACACTTTGAACTGAGAAACAAAACAGCAATCCACAGAGTAGCGCCACATCATCTCCTCTGAAGAAAAAGTTCAAAGCTTCATCCTCAACCAATGAAGTCATGGTGGTGGTCTTCTGAAATTTTGAAGTTGTTATTCTTTGTGCTTATCTCCATCATAATGTAGTGTTTTGCACTACCATCAGGAAGTTGAAAAATGACTTCAGCACACACATCACCACAAAAATGGAAATGAACTTCTCCTTCTCTATGGCATTGCAAGACCACGCCAAGTCTGCACACTTGAGAGGAGCACACATACTTCATTGGGACAAAGAAACGAAAGCCAGAAGGTGCGATATCCAGACTGTTGTGTGGACAAGGAAGAATTATCCATTGAAGGACGCTCTCTACAGAAAGCAGTGTGTGGATGATAGGATAGTTGTTGAAGCAACAAGATGGCACCAACGTCAATCTTTAGAATTGTGTCTCACAAGCATACAAGTCCTCCCTGTAAGGTGGCATAAGGCCATCAAATTGAACAGAAATTATGTTGAAAACTGAGGTTTTGTATCAAAGACCATAGGAAATTATATGGTGTTATGGAATCCTGAATAGAACCAACCTGCTTTCTGAAAAATTTTTGCATTACTTACTGAATATCCATCATATAACTGAGCATTTTAGACAATCCGATGTTCCAATTTAGTAATGTAGGACATACTATTTTGTGTATTACGATCAGCTCAAACAAGCTGCATAGTTATTTCAATTTTAATAGGTGTCAAGAAATTTCTTTTAAAACTTGTTATTTAATGTCAGCTGAGTTGTAGCCTGTAGTGACTACAGAGGCCTGTTACATGTTATAATTCATTAATGTGTCTGTGTTGTAAAAATAAAATTTCAAAAAATTTAATATCAGCAAGGTATTACTTGGAAGGAATATCTAACAGCATACATCAGTGCATAAAGTGTTGTTACATTTTTGAATAATTTAATGTTGCACTTCGGTACATCTACCCATTGTTAATTGTATCATGACCAAACAATGTACTTGCGATGTTAGAGAACATGGCATTGTGTCAACTTGTTGGCTCAGCATAAACATTTAAATTTCACAGTATTAAATCTGACCTGATCTTTGGTTTTAAATATGGTCAAATACCACTTGCCATAAACAGAACAGTCATATGTATGTCACTATCACCTTTCTAGAAATGTCTGACATTACTTCCACTTACTTGTGTCAGACATATTCTGTTTCCTTTCCTGTCGGTTTCTCTTGACCAACTCTTGATCTTTTCGACCCCAATGGTATTAGGTTGCGAGGCCAGAGGGTGTCTTTCATTTTCTTTATTTAATCTTCTCTCTGATGGATGGAGGACATGCTCATCTATTGAAGAACAAGAACAAGATGAAGAGGAAGTAGTTATGATACTATTTTATATCTCCTCAGTGTATGGAGAAACCCTAAGCAATGCATGTATCAGAACAGAGTGATGAGCATGCTGTGGTGGAGCATTATTAAATTTCCGTGAAGTTGTGCAAAAGGCTGGACATCCCTGATGGACACAAAAGTAATTTGGAGGTGCCAGATGTTTGGAGAAGACTGAAATAAAAATGAGGACAGGAGTTTTTGATGGAGCAGTGTTGAAAGTATATGAGGTACTGCTGTATCTCCTCTCAAGAGAGTATCTTCTTGCTAAACAGTGTCCCAGATGCTACTGTGTTCAGAGTAATGTCTCACATCACAGACCTCATGGATGTCTGCCCTGCTCCTATCATTTGTATTTTGGTGTCCATAATTGTCATCATGGGTGAATGTTCTCGAAGGCTGCTAACAGGAAGATGACACAAGGTCCAGCTAGCATTGACAGATGCCTGAAGTACCTTTACCTGCAGCCTATCACTTGCGGAAGGCACCAAACTGTCTCACATCAGAAGCCCTACTTGCTGAGCATCACACTTTTTCCAGCCATTTACATGCCTCACCTTCCCAAAAATGTGCATCAGCATTATAAAAGCCAGAGCACAAATGTATGAAGGGTAGCTCACGAGTTTCATCAACTACAAGTTGTGGATTCTCCATCACGCATTGACATTGTAGTTACTCACAGAATTTCATATTGGTCTGAATGCAATGATAAGTGGTTGTGGATATCACTATTGTCTGGTGTGGAAGGAACCAACTTAAAATAAATATTGTGCAAATTGCCAGTGTTATCCCTGCACTTCAGATGTGGAATTCCCTTCCAGATGTTTTAAAATACACCCAGTGAGACCTGGTGTAGTTAGGCAGGATCCCATAACTTCAGAATTAAATGGATAAAAGAAGTGGTAAAGTCACTATTTTGGTCATTTATTTATTTAGTTTTAAATACCATATGCTCTTGGGATATTTTCATTGGTGTTAAATACATTTAATGTAAAATATGCAATCTGTTGTAAAACTGCCACAGATTTCTTTTTCTGTACCCAGGGCATGTCAGAATTCCTATTATGGGTGTGTAAGAGTTATAGAAGGGACTTTGTACATTTACAGACATGGGTTCATTAATGAAACCTGGTGGATAAAGTTTTCTCTAGAACCTCTCTGTAATAGGAATTGTGAAACACTCTGGATTTTTAGTGACTAGATGGATGGCATGTGTTGAGTGTAGACTTAATGAGGCTCGATAGTCACAAAAATCTCGCACTTAAGAAGCTTTGCTTTAGTCTTACCTAATCGATATAAATATGCAATAATACAAAAACATCATTATTTGTTGAAGTCCATACAATTCTCAGTTTAGATGTTTTTGTAGTAATATTACCCCAGTTTGGAGTTGTCAGTTATCGACTTCCATGTTTCCCTTTTAAATTCAGTATTACAGTGGCAGAGAATGTGACTGAAACACAACTGGTAATATTACAATAGTTAATTCATAAATATATTCTGAGTGCATGTGCTGTCAGCAAGAATGTATATATGTTACACTTACTCTGTTAGAACAAACTTTTTTGTGGTTCACAAGTTACTGCAATAATGTCTTTGTATTCATAATATCATCCCTGTTGTGATAATCGTATGTACACCAATTATAGTGATATTTGCATGTTCCTGTTGTTCATAAGTGAAAATTTAGTACCTTACCATCTGGATTTTGTAAAGGTATCAACAAATTTCAAATTGTTCAGACTCTGATGCCCTTTTATACACAGGAGTTAATCTTCTGACTGGTTTGCAAATAAGTTAATGAGCTCAATGTTTCACTTAAAGCATAAATGCAAACATATGCTTAACTTTTTCTTCCTTACATGCTTGAAGTCATCAGAGGTCTGTAAGTGCACTCATCCTGAAATACTCAACAAATATTGTTACACTGCCTTGACATGCACACAGTTTCCCACTGTACTACTGGCCAATATCTACTCGCTAAGACACAAAACCTTATGTTAAAAATGTCTTGTTGTGTTTAAGTCCATCAATAACTAAGCAAAATATGTATGTAGTTCCTCGAAGGCATTAATTAGTCAACTTGTGACTGGTACTGGGTTCCTGGATATACAACTGAATCTCCAGTACCATGGTGTAAGACTTAACTTGAAGGTCAGTTACTGCAATAACATTAGTTCAATAAGTGATTATGTCATTCGTTGCTATGTAAGTGACTTCTGTGTATACAAAGTTAGTTTTGCAATACTGTCTGATTGTAAAGTGACTCATTATGTCAAAAAAACCTTGCGTTATTAATATAGTGCATCATCATTAGGGCTCTTGTCTGTTTTTATTACACTAGCCATTGGCTACAGGTTTTTCTTCATCAGATGCGTGTGTCCATGCATGTCCACTCTATGCACATTTCTTACTAACATTTCAGAATTTTGGGTGTATGAACGGTGGTTAGGGTAGATCTTGTTTGTGTACATGGTTGTTGGGTGATCATAAATCATTAACTCAATCCATTAATTTGTGTCTAATGTTAGAAGCAGTTCCCAGGTATGGAATTTTCTTCATTCTCCTGTGTCGTATCTTTACTTCAACACATGTTTCATTCTTCTTGTGATACTGATCACTGCAATACAGGGGACCAAGTATACAAAGCGTCTGTTAACTGTTGTTGTTTGAATACAAACTTCTGTTCGTGGATACAGGACTCGGAGCGTGTGAGTGTGGACTGCCACAATCCAAAGACCCACGAATACCATCAAAAGCAGGAGACAGCTGTTTCCATAAGCGGTTCCTACATGATTTGCTTGTAATTATGTTGGCAGATCTGAGTGGTCATTACCAAGATAGTGAGCTGCAGTAGGTTTGATATAGCAGTTTACTCCCATTGACTGGTTGCCTTGCAATGTAAGGGAAGTTAGACATATTTGCGCACTTCCATTCTTCCACTGTTCCTCTCTATTAGTGTGATTCAGTAACTTTACGATTGGATAGAAGGCAAAGATCTGGAGTGTTTCTCTTGAATGTTTCTAAATGCTTTTAATGTGCCTATTTACAGAGATTGCTATACACACATTCATTTCCTGTGTTGGATTAAATGTACTAAGCAATCAGTAGGAATAAATGTAATCAGTACCAATGTAGAAATTTCTTCTTAAATCAGGATGATGAAGTATCGGTGCCTCATGCAGCTGGTTTTTAATTAACTCAAATGCTTCTTGATATTCCTTATTCCGTTTCCAGATGGAGATGGACTTGTGAAGATAAAAAAAATTGAGAATGAATACTGTGATAGAAATTGCATGAAATGAGAGATTTTCAGTTGTCTACAGCTTAGTTGTGGAGGAAAATTTGTCACTGGTTTCATTTTCGTCAGATCAGATTTGATTCCACACAAAGAAATTACATGCCCAGGGAAATTGTTTTGCTATTTGGCAAATACTTATCTATCCATCCTTAATGTGACTCTTGCTCCACTAGATACTTCAATTACATGGCATAGAATGTCTAAGTGTGCACCCTAAAGGCAGTGCTAATTAGTATACCACCTACATAATGTTAAGTGTGTCAATAATTCTTCTCTTTGAACTTCATTAAGTGCTGTCATAAAGGCCACTGATGATACTGACAGACCAAAGGCCATTCTTTTAAACTGGTAACAACTTCCACTCCACAGAAAGGCTGTGTTCTGCCTGCTATACCTTAGTCTTCTAGTTGGTCACATTGTACAGTAAACTGCATCATTTCTCCGTGAGCATCAGTTAGAAAATGCATACTGCTACCTTCTTTTGTTACAGTGTGAATTGGAATAGAACATTACCTACCTGAGTTATAAATTATCTGATTCTCCTACATATTCTTAATTGCTTTATTAACTACTGCTTTCTAGGGCAAGGGTACTGGGTACAATTTGCTATGGAATGACTCATGATTCTTAACTTGAGTTTCACAAGTGCATCATCTGATCGGACCAGGTGTTCTTCAAACAGATCAACATAACACCCTATATTTTTAACTGTTCCTCCTGTTTAGTTTCAGGCATGTCCACTAATGTTTGATTCACACTTTGAGTACTAGTCAGAGCATCATAATCATTCTTATTCTCCTGCAGACCAGCATTTCCTCAGACTTACTTGAAGATGCAGTTCCCAAGCTCATATTTATGAATGGAGCACTCTAATCATCACCCTTGATGAATCCAGAAACTATCTCCTCTTCTGTTCATTTTGTCTGGCTAGTGGAAGGAAGTGCGAGAGAATGCATTTACAAAGCTATTCAGAATCAGCCAACTCTGAGAACTAAACTGGTATCAAGTGACCCAAAAATGAATACACTCTGCTTGTACATACTCTCCTGAATTCTGAAATCTAACAGTGCCTGGCCTTTGGTGAGATTGCATTGATTGTTTACAGCAATGGCAATATGGAAATGATAAACAGGAAATAATCAAAATGCAAGGATGTAGATTTTCTGTAATAGCTCCTGTCTTGTTTGCATGAAAGGCTTTAAAATGTATTCATGTTTCCATTTTTTCCTTCCTCTATAAATCCTTATTCACTTCAGTGACAGGTTTCCACTAGGTTGTGTTCTGACTCATTTCTGACAATTTCGGTTTCTGAATAGCCCGCTTCCAAAATTCATTTAGTTTACTGTATCATAACTTCACATATTACGACTTCAGCTTTGGAATATCTGGCCACTGGTTTTGCACTCTGTCTGTGGCATATATTGGAAGTATTTCATTCTCAATCCTTTTTTTTTTTTTTTTTTTTTTTTTTTTTCACAGAACCAAAATTTCTTTAAGAAGGTGGTTTAAATTCTTCACAATTGGAATAAATTTTGGTTAAACGAATCGTCCAGGTATTTGCTTAACATTACATGTGGGTAATGCACATGTCTACTTTGCCCTGGTTGGTTTAAAGTTTCTGAAATAAATGTTTGAAATGTTTGAATCCAAACAAGGTGAACACCCTGTGCCCTTTTTTATTGTCCTGAAAGTTCCATTATCTACAGTTGTTTGAGGTGCATTGTCAATGTTAGTCCCTGTTTTGTCTAATGCTGCATTAATCTTGTGCAGTAGAAGCTCTTTATTTCTTTTCACCCTATGTCACAGTCTGTGGATTTCCGGTGGATTTTTTTTCGTCTCCAGTAAGCACAAGCACAACCACAACCACCACCCACAACCTCTACAGACCTTTCTTGCCACACGTGCTACTGCACATTGATGCTTGCTAGACACCTTCCTCCTGTATGTACCTGATCTCCATTATTAGTATGACTTTGTTGTTGGACAACCATGTTGATAACATGCTTAAACAGAATCTTTCCCAGAATTTGGCATTTGGTTCAACTAATGCCTTCATTGTTGAGTTGACAAGTTTTAATACTTGGTCTCACTTCTGTAGGTGTTAGGCCCTGGTAAAGAGCTTTTGATGTGATGATGAGTCATTCCTTCCCTGACTGATATGTACTTCTCATGTAGTCAGGAGGTTAGCTAGTTGTGTTGGTTTTTTAGTAACACCCAGAGGTTACGTGTAGGGTCCATTAAGGTTGACATGTGCACGTGTGAAGCTGCATTGCTCCCTGAAATAATTTTACTAACCTTTTGTCAGTTATGAAAATTGTTAGGTATCTCTTATGTTGGATAAGTAGTTTATAAACATATTGTACAACACAGTCATTAATGATACAGTTATGGAATAGTAAATAACTATTCAAAACTGAACTATATGAGGAAACTACATAAGGTTTTCAGCTCAATGGGAAGGAGGTTGAAAATTTTTATAGCAGCATACATAGCATCTCTCTGCAGCAGTGACACTGCACACAATTCTTTTGTTTGGTGCCACACATGTGAATTGCTGAGTTGTCACCAAGGATCCAGTCTCTAGGAACAAGATTTTCTGTGGTGTATTAAATGTAATAAGTGTGCCAGTGGGAAGCTCTTTCATAGCCTCTCACAGTCAAACACCACTGCATTTTGTAACAGGCCTACTCTCCACTTTATCACCCTTAAGAACACACAGTTGCAGTAAATGTTTGTACACAACAACAGAAGAACCCACATAAGCCACAATCTTATTGGCAGATGTGGTCTGCCAGACTGCTGATTTGACTCGTGCAGCACTTAACATCCTGTTGCAGCTTATCGCTGTTTTCAACTTTTATTAGAACTATCAAACCTTCAGCAAGTAGATAAATTTATGTTCTTTTACACTTACATGCATTATGTTCAGCTGCTTTGCCATTTGACCACTTTACCTAGAGTACCATCTGCTAATGACACTGTAATACACAGAAACGTATTATCGTTTAGGAACTCTTGGAGGATACATGTTGACTTGGACTGAATTTCTATTTAGTATGGTGAACAGCAACTTGTTCTACATGTAAAAAATGTAAGTGGATGTGGATGAGTAGGAGAAACAAGCCATTAACATTAAAATACAGTATCGGTACTGTGATGCTTGACACAATCTACATCCACATGACTGATCTGCAATTCAACTTTAGTCACACCATGTGAGCTCTACTTTAATTTGTGGTGGTGGTGGTGGTGGTGGTGGTGGTGAATATAATCATATGTAGGTTGGTGCCAACAAAATATTTTCACATTAGGAGAAAACTAGTGATTGATCTTTCATCAGAAGATCTCACTGCGATGAAGATCATCTTGGTTTTAATGATTGCCACACAAATTCGCTTGTTATAACCATGACACTGTCTCCCCCTATTTCACTATAATACTAATTGTGTGGCTCTTCTATGGACTGATGTTTTTCCTCCGTCAATAATATCTGATGCGGATCTCACACAGCACAGCAGTACTTCAGAAGATGGTGAACAAGCTTGATTATATGAAGTCCCTGTTGTAGACCTGTGGCACTCTCCAAGTGTTCTGTCAATAAATTGCAATTGTTGGTTTCGTTCCCTCACAACATTGTCTATATGACCATCCAATTTAATTCGTCTGTAATTGTAATTTATAGGTATTAAGCTTAATTGACAGCCTTTAGATTGATAAATTGTCAAACTGAAATTTAGTGGGTATCCCCTCACCCATGTGGATGATCTCATTTCTCCTTATTGAGAGACAATCGCCACTCTTCACACCATACAAATATCTTGTATAAATCATTTTGCAATTTGTATTGATCATCTGATGACTGTGCTTGATAGTAAATGACAGCATCATCTGCTAACAATCTAAGAGGACTGCTCAGATTGCTTCCTAAATCATTTGTGTAGATCAGGAACAGCAAAGGGCCTATAACGCTCCGGTGGAGATCACCAGATATTACATCCATGTTACTCAATGGCTCTCCATAAATTATGGTCTATGACCTTTCTGACAGGAAATCATGAATCCAGTGCATAACTAAGATGTTACAACTGTGCAATTTTATTAGAAGTTGTGTCTAAGGAATAGTGTCGAAAGCCTTCTGGAAACCTAAAAATATCACATTAGTTTGGATCCTCCGGTCAATCTCAGTTGTTACTTTGTGGAACTAAAGTGTGGATGTGTTGCCTTGTTTAATGAGAAAAACATTTTCAGAATC
The DNA here is from genome assembly GCF_021461385.2 of Schistocerca piceifrons. Taxonomy (NCBI): domain Eukaryota; kingdom Metazoa; phylum Arthropoda; class Insecta; order Orthoptera; family Acrididae; genus Schistocerca; species Schistocerca piceifrons. The sequence continues at coordinate 39,237,225 of NC_060138.1, read as the reverse complement.
CATACTGACTGTGTATCAACAGATTGTTTTCCTGGAGCAAATGGGTGTGTATGATTACTAACTTTGGAGTTATTGTATGAGCATACTCTGAAACAAACCTGAGTGGCATGCAATCCAGACCAGAGTAATGTAAGCTGCTTCTCAACATGGAGAATACCTGCTACCAAGTTATTCATATTTGCATTCTTGATTTGAATACTGGAATATTTTCTTGCTTTTTGAAATTATTTCAGCAAAGAAAACTATGCTTTCTGCAACTCAGCTTTAGTCTCACTTCATCAGTAACATCACTGTTGTTATCGCACAGTGAAGGTATTGATTCCATGTTGGTGTTGTTGTACTTTACATATGACCAGAACCTCTATCGATTCTGCCAGTTTTAAGGGCAGTTTCATTGTGGAAACTACTAAAAGCCTCTCGCACTGGGAGTTTACGTTGTTTTACAATTGGCATGCATTTCTTCATAGCTTTTGTAATAGTGTTCTGATCTGTCAGTTTCGTGTACTAGGTGGGACCTCTTATTAATTTATTTTGTACATAGCTCTCAACTGCTGTTGATTCCATTTATTTGTATCCATGACCTCTGGTCTAGGCCTACATAGTCAGATCAGATGGAGTTCAGGCTGCCTCTTAGAAAGATGCCAAGTGCATTTTTAACTGCATTTCTATATGTATACTTTATGTTTATTTTTGTGTGTTTGGATCTTACAACATTTATTCTCTCTACAATAAGCATGTGGACACTAAACTGTGTATCCATCATAATGCTCCCTAATTGCTCATTATTATTTGTGGATAAGTAGTCAGCAATGCTTCTACAATAATTTACAATTAATGTGGGCACCTGCACTAATAATTATTGTTGTAAATACTTCTCTGAGAAATCTTTTGGTATGCCAGATGACATACCTAAAACCGACTTGCAACATGTATTTTAGCCAACATATGTAGGCTAGATTGAAGTCATCACCAACTGTATTTGTATGAATGGGGTACCCATTTGGAATGGCTAAGTTCTTCTTTGAGCTGTTCAGCAACTCATTCAGGTGGTTGGTAAAACAAGGTATGTAAGCTTCAATGCTTTCTATTAGTGATTGGAGTTCTGCATTTTCCCAACACAGCCACAATAACTTACAGTTACAATACCGACTATATCTAGAACTACCTTCATCCTGTTTTTGCTCTGCACTATTTTAAACTGTCAACCTTTCTGTAGGTTACCGAGACCCTCTATCATATAAGACAGCCATTCACCTCCACACAGCCCCCAATATACGAGTAGGCACCTCCTGTGTGTAGTGGTCCCCTGACATATTAAGCATAGCCCAGGAAGCACACCACCGTAAGGCGCAAGTCAGAGAATCTGCAGACTGAGTGCAGGACTGTCATAGCCCTTGATACAGAGCTGAATTGGTGGTATGTTTCAAAGGACCATGGTCAATTCTGTCATGATGCTATTGATAGAGCTCCACCTTCAAATAGCAAGACAGGCAATCTTTACCATATCAGCTAGCCGCCAAAAAGCGCACACACACACACACACACACACACACACTGTGTGTGTTGCTTTGGATCAGATCAGTGTTAGTACCAACATGAGCCACCATCTGCAATTGGCCGAAACCATTGCTCGTCATGGCATCCAGAAGCACCTGTTCCATATCAGGAATAAGTACTCCTCAACTTTCATATAGGCTTGACCACAGAGTTCTGCAACATTAGTTGGTCCAGTCCTAGTCTTCTATTCCATCCTCAGTCATTGCCAGATTTCTTCACTGTAATAGGTCTTCAACAGTCCCATAAACATTTTATCCAGTGGCTGAATCTTACAGGTGCAGTGAGAAGGGAGTCTAACTATGTGAACATGATGAATCCTACTTGCAGATAAGAGTTCCATGCTTAGGTGGAGATTCACTGGTAACACAGTTCTACATGCTAATTTCATTGTTGCTGCCTCCTTCCCTGACTTAGCCAACAGAAAGCGTCATCCAATGGACATTGTGGCAGCTTTAAAATATTGCATTTTCTTTTCCCCACTAAGTTAACAGCTTTTGCCATTTGATCAGAATCCGGTTTATTTTGTTGTTGTTGTTGTTGTTGTTGTTGGTCTTGTGACACATATTTCTTGTGACTGCTAATAGAATCCCCATTTTCTCGTTAGCTCAGTGTTACTCAGCCTATATTTTACTGTAACAGACAGAAACCACTTTGAACACAAGAATTAAGATTTAAACATCCATGTGAACATCAAGGGGGTTACGGAACACTTGAAAGCCACACTGTTTGATAACCCCCCCATCAAATAAAATCTGACTTCCTCATTCTCTGGATGATTAACTTGTAGACCCTTCATGGGGAGTTACAAAATTGACTTGCTTTATTAAATTACTATCTGAGCAACTCCTGCTCCTCAAGGAGCTCTTACCTATAAATACTTTTTCAGTGTTTTTTGTAAGTGGTCAGCCAGCCACATACACCCCTGTATCTCCTAGTTTTCCTTTTGTGTCAGTTGTTTAAAAACTGTCATTTAAAACACATCTCCACACTTTCACATTTTTTTCCATGTGGTTGAGCAGCTGTGGTTTAGCCCACGAACACGCACATGTACCATACCACACCTGTATCAATCAGTGGCTGAATGGGGCAGCCAAAGGAAGAATAGCCAATGTACAGCATTCGGGTCTCCCAGCTCTTGCATCTGTTAGAGCTACTGCCACTCTGCTGATGAAAAGCAAGAAAGTCAGTTATTCACTGATCCATCCACCCATCCATCCATCCATCCATCCATCAATTTCACCTTTTCAGTTAGTAGTATTGCCTCTGACATATACTGTGTGGGAATTGTCTACAACAAACAGTTGGAGTGATGGACGACATAGGAGAAGATACGCATAGAAACAGATGAAGAAAGATCATCAGAACAGGACAGACAGACCGACTCCAGTTTAAATCTGTCGTATGACAGATCCAGCATTACTGCACAGGTACAGTGAAACAGTCCTCTGTCAACCAGCTTTCAGAGGTTATTCAGGGTTACCTCTTCAGTACCTTGGCATAAGGGATCTGTGCTCTCCAGTAAGTCATTTCAGAGTTATTGCATTCCATTTGCTTTCGTGGCCGATTCACTCAGTATCTGTATTGCACTAAATATCACAACACTGCCAATGTTGAAGATGTGTGCTGTGCATTTTGTTTATTAACAAAACTCCTATTCCATCCATTAACAGTACTCTCTGCTCACGACATAATGCCCACCTTACTCTTCAACCTTGAACTCACAACCTCCAGGGGACTCGCCGATCTTTGGTGGGTTCATGCTTGGCTACCACAGGCTCCCACCCTTAGCAGCATCTTTTCCCTTTCATGCTGCATGTCTATCCTCTTTGGGAACATGTCTGGTCTGTTTTTGGAAATGTTGTACACTGTCCATAGCTGACATACAAACAGTCTCTCCACTGGTTATCATGCCTATTTCCCTTCCTTCATTGACCTTTTCCTACCCTTCCTTCTCTTGGATATTTGAGGCTCCTCTTTCTCCTTCTTCATCCCTGAAGGCCAGTCAACATATCAGTTCTTCACAGACTAGTCTCATTGAGCAGAATCTTCAGAGTGTTCTCAATCATTTTTACTCATGGAGCATAGAGAAATGGTTTTGTTTTTCCACTCACAAAACCATCTGTATGAATTTCTGGTGGTGTAAATTGTTTCTCCCGCCATCTTCACAACTAGAGCCTGATGCTCTTTCGTTTGATGAAACTATGAAATGTCTCTCACTCCTACTTGACAGGAAACTTTCTTGGTCCCCCAATGTGTCTTAGCAGGGAGCGCGCTGTATGTGATCCCTTTGTGTCCTTAGTGGACTTCCTGTGAAGCAAATCGATCTACATTCCTTAGTTTGTACCAGTGCCTTGTCTGGCTGAAACTAGACTATGGGTGTTTTGTGTATGCATCTGCGAGTCCATCACCCTTACACTGTCTCAATACTGTCCACCATTGTGGCATCTTTATGTCCACCAGCATCTCTTACACTAGACAGGTTGAGTGTCTGCTGAACAACCACTTTCCTTGTGCCATGATTTTTCTCCTCAGCAAGTATGCATGCCCTTTGCCTGCCATGCATGGCCACCCATCCCATGTCTCCTTTGATCTTAGTATGGGGTGCATCCCTCTTCTGTTACCTCCTGGAGTTCGTATCTGGATCTTGCTCTGGCAGCTTAACTTTATGCTCCCTGCAACTTTCCCAGTTGGTGTGAAACCTTCATCACCTCAGCTTTATGTGGTGGCCCATGTTTACTTTGGTCTTCATTCTCCTCCTGAGGTCACTACTTTAGCCTCACTCTATCCCCCTCAGTTTCATGACTTTCGCGTGGAACTCTGCGACTGTACCTTTGTGTATACTGATGGTTCTCGGATTGACCGTGGTGTCGGGTACACCATTGCCATTGGTGCCAACGTCTTTAGTTATTGGCTTCCAGTGCACTGCTCAGTATTTACAGCAGAGCTCTTCACCCTGTATCAGGCCACTGAATACATTTGGCAACACAGGCTTTTCAGATGTGCCAGACACTGTCTGCACCCTTCAAAGCCTCTGGGGGCTGTACACCACCCATCCCTTAGTGCAATTGTTCCAGGAAAACTGTCACTTGATCACTCATGATAGAGCCCCTGTGATGTTCACGTGGGTTCATGCCCATGTCGGTGTGACAGGAAACGAGGCTACTGATGCTGGTGCTAAGGCTGCAGTAATTGAACCTCAGCCCATTGGTTCTTACATTCCTTCTAATGATCACTGTGTCGCCGTCCCTCAGGAAGTGGTGTCACTTTAGCTTCACTGGTTCTCCATTCAATGGATTTAAGCTCTGGGTTATTAAGCTTCTCCCTGTGGCTTGGACAAACTCCTGTCAGCCCTCCCTTCATGAGGTGGTCATTTTATCTAGGCTGCGTATTTTGCACTGCCTTTTCAGCCATCGCCATTTGTTAAGTGGCGCTCTCCCAGCATGTTGTGGACATTGGGTGCAATGTTAAAATGTCAGGTATTTCCTGACAGAATGGCGTTTTTTTAACACTTTCTGTTCCTGTTTGAGTTTTCCATCTGAATTATCACTCGTTTTAGCGAACGACGAGTGAGCTGTCGACCGCGTGTTACTTTTTATCCATAAAAGCAATATAGCGAAGACCATTTAATTTTTATTTCAGGGCCTCCATTCCTCTATGGCAAACTTTATACACTTTTCTCCATGTCTCTGTTTTAGCATTCTTCTGTTCCATTGATTGTGATTAAGAGTGTAGTTGTTTCTTCTTCCTCTCTTAGTCTTCATGTTGTATAGTTCTGATATGGATGCATATCATTATAGTTGCTTTTGCACCCAACTACAAAACAAAAGAAAAGGAAATAAACACCACACAAACTAATGTGTAGAAAGCAGGAGCTTTGAAATCAGAATGAAAGATGCAATTTCCATTTGTGCATGACAGCAGGGGGACTGAAACTCACACAGGTACATCTGGAAACACAATTCTGGTCTGCTCTTAGGCCATTTGAAGTGCTCCACGTTTTTCAGTCCAACGTGTCGATCTCATTGTGTGATTTTTTTTTTTTTTCTCCTCTCTTCCATGTCCTCCATATGTGATTAAGACTTCATCTTACACTCTCCAAATTGAATTGTTAATATGTTGCTTGTGTTGAGCTTGACATTCACTTACATCTGTTAGAGAGAAAACTTGATGAAAGACATGGCAGTAAGAAAGCAAATACTGGGTTGGTGTATATGTTCGTATCATTTTTCCAATTTTGATAAACACAAGAGTCACACAAGAGATTTCAGTCTCCAGTAATGTGTTTCCCTTCACTGGGGCAACTTTACTATTCTGTGACTGTAGAAATCGTGTAGTTTTGAGGCAAAGAACTCACCAAGCCATGTTGACAGTGCCTTTTCATCCAGAAAGAAAGGAATCAAGTTCCTCGAAGGTCGTTAGACAGAGAGCAAAAAAGGTGAAAATCTGAGTGCACAAGATTAAGTGAATAAGATTGGTCTGGAATGACTTCTAAAACAAACTCCTGTACATTATTTTTTGTCAGTCTAGCAGAATGATGGAGGTTGTTATTATGGAGCAGCGTCACTTCATACAGTCTTTCTGGTAATTGTTCTTGGATTGCATCTGAAAGAGGTCATAGTTGTTGAAAATGAATGTATTTTCTTTGTGAATCTTTTGTTGATGTGTGCAGATCTTTGTAGGGGGAGTTGCTGCTTTGTCTGGACACAATCATTCCTTTCTTTTCCTTGTGTTAGCATAGAGACACTATTTCTCAAGGCCAGTGACAATACAGGATAGGAATGGTTGGTGTTCTTAATGAACCACTAGAATACAATCAAGCAGTGAGGTACAGATGTATACCTGTCGATTTTCGTGATTTTTGCCTTGGAGCACACGATACCTGTAAACAGTTTTTGAATATTCCCCTTTGCATGCAAATGTAACATATGGTCAACTAATCACACACAATTGTACTTCCCTGTTCTCAAGTACACTGATGTGGTTCATTGGGGGTTAAGGTGCCTTTAACTGAAAAAATGACAATATATGAACTTAACAAGCAATGGTGAACCTCAAATAAAAAAAAGCAATAAATAAATTCATAGCAATAGGAATAACAACATGCAAAACACAAAAGCTACAAAATTATACCCCAACCCAATACCTATTAAGTCATGGTGTGAAGGCATAAGTGCAATACAGTTTAGAGACCATACACATGATTTCCTGCTGGAGCTGCTACATGGCTGTATAAGATGCATTTGCCCACTAGGCATTTGGCTGCATGTGATTCAGGTGTTGGACAGAGGTCGGGGTTCTCAGGTGGGGGCACACAACAGCTGAACAGCACGCTACCCAAATCAGCACACATACCAACACACTCTACATTAGTGATGGTGAAGGTACAGTACTATGTATGTTACTACAAACTCTCATTGCTTTGGGGGAAAAGTGACCAGATGCCAGCACCTTTGTGGTGCACTGAAGTTGACATGTCCATAGTTTTGAAGTGGTCATGACAGGTGTGAACAGTTCCCATTTTGTGTGAACTGCTGAGTAGGAATGTACGTCACGTGTGTGCAGAGATGCACAGCTACTGGCCTCCTCCACGAGAGTGGCACTGTGAACTGGAAAGCTGCAGTTTCTGGAGGTAACGTAGGTGGTGCCAGCAGGTGGATGGCCACACACACACACACACACACACACACACACACACACACACACACACACACACAAAAGCTACGAACAGTGCCTGGAGTCCGTGAAGACCAAAATGCGTGCTTACTTTGAGAAATTGTTTCACTGTGTATTTTAATGGCACCTGCAGGGAAACCATACCCCAGATAGTTTGGGAATAGGATTAGTGCAATTTAAAAAGTAACTCATCAGCTCATGGCAGGAGGTATGTGTCAATAACAGGACTCTGATAAATTTGATGTTTCCACAAAGTTGGAGGTGACATACATGTGTTTTTGATGATCATTAATAGTGTAGCCCACTCATTTGTCTTAAGCAGTCGAATTATGCCTGGTGACTCAACAGATTCAGTTGTTCTCATTCATGTAAGGACGTGAAAAAATGCAGCCAAACCAAATTGTTACATTGATGTGTGCTGTGAAGTTGTTCACACACCCTAATCCCACAGAAAACAAATCCAAAAATTCAGAACACAATTAATCAAGATAAGGAACCAGATCTGACAAAAGATACATATTTTCATTAATAGAAAATTCAAAAGTAACAAAAGCATGGAACCCAAACAGATTATCTGTGTCAGTATCATTAATAACCAAATACACATCTGCAGTCTGTTCAACCACGTAAGCTGTGGTGGACAAAAACTGAGTGAGAATTGGAATATGCTGTTTGTTTGTGGCTTACCACATGGCATTTGATGGTTGCTGATGGTGGGAGCCGATCTATGTGTGGGTCTGAGAGCAGAGGAGTGAAACGGTTGATCTGGTGTTCACTTTTGGAGATAACGGTTTCTTCAGTGCAAACACTTCAATAAAAAGTTCATTGTAACCTGCAGACAATAATGAAATGGAATGAATGTTAAAGTCCATTTATATTGAGGTAAGCTGGTTGTGACAAATCGAAGCCATGTAGTTTTTGTTGTCCCACAACTCTCACCATTTGGGACAAGCAGCTTCCTCATGCCGCACAAAGAGAGAGGGATATGTTGCAAGTGCCAAATGGTCTCCTCATCAGCATCATGATTGGGTTTATCCATCTTGGCTAGGCTTTCCCGCTTGAGCAGCAATTTCTTCCTCATCATCCTGTGCCATGTGCTGAAGCATGCAAATGTGTAGCCGGGTTCTTCGATTTGGTAGGCTACAGCATGGAGACTGACCAGTATTAAAATTTCTTCTGAAGACAGATCTTCACTTCAAAGGGTTCTCTGATGAATTTCCTTATTGGGCACTAGGCAGATGATCATATCATCAACTGCAAAGTCTGCATAATATTCTGTGGAGCTTTTAGTAACAAAGTGTCACTTACAGCCCTCAAACCCTTCAGCTCTGCTACCTAATCCTGATAAGACTGACATGACTGCCTGCATTGCTTGTAAAACTCTACACAAGCGACACTGATTTGGATGCACTCGTGATGACAAACTACACGTTTCATCAAAAGTGAGAGTCCAGTTTGTTTAAAGCACAACTACTGTTGCACACATGGCAGGAATCCCCAACAAACCCTTAAGTTTCTATGTCCATTATCCTCAATACCATGAGGTGTTGGTGTAGCCAGTTTTCACAAGTTTCACTTCTTCAGCAGAGTTGTCGTATGACAGAAATATACCATCGTGCGTAGCACCTGTGATCGTGGAGCCTGAACCATCAATGTAGCCGCTAATTTTCCCGAAGTGGCCATAGTAAATTACAGTTGCCAGGCAAGTGGTAGAGGTACCACATTCATAAGTAAGACACAAGAAGAAACAGTCACAGAAACTAAGTGTTTGAAAGTTCTACTTGTTTCCACTTGTTTTCTAACTCTGGACCCAATAAAGTGTGTGGCTGTTAGAAATGGTCTAGTTAGTGAGTAAGGACGTGTCAGCATACGTACGAGGTAGGTAGCTATATGAGAAACATTTGCCTGCCAGGGACAGCTCTGTTTCAGCTACAGGCAATAGAGGTGCAGGATTGAGATCAGTGGCTTCTGTTCTGGGCACAGAGCAAGTGAACAGTGCACTACTCTAATGATCAATAGTGGTGGTGGAGGTGCAGCAATGTAAGGGTTTCTACAGACTTCATATACGATTTCATTCTGTATGATATGGAATCTGCTTTCACCACATCATCTGTGTACTCGTGTATTTTTGTTCCTGCTCAGAAATTCGTGTTTGGACTTCACGGTTTAAATGCACTGTAAGTAATTTGCCCATATTGATGCTGCTTTGAATGGCTTTACTTCTTGACATTGAGTATGCTTTGCAATCTTGTTGACTAAATCATTCTTTCATGTAACTGCTAAAAATGCAACAGTAGTTAAACAAATGTGTTCACATGTTGCTGGTAGGAGCCACAAAGAGTATGTTTTAGTAGACATGAAGGTCCAACAATCATCCTTCTACTAGGATGAAAATATCAAAGGAAATAAAATTTTGGGAACTCGATTTATTAATAGAATTTATTAAGTCAAAACCTAATTTGAAAGGATTGTTGTTGTTGTGGTCTTCAGTCCTGAGACTGGTTTGGCGCAGCTCTCGATGCTACTCTATCCTGCGCAATGTTCATCATCTCCCAGTACATACTGCAACCTACATCCTTCTGAATCTGCTTAGTGTATTCATCTCTTGGTCTCCCTCTACAATTTTTACCCTCCACGCTGCCCTCCAGTACCAAATTGGTGATCCCTTGATGCCTCAGAACATGTCCTACCAACCAGTCCCTTTTTCTTGTCAAGTTGTGCCACAAACTCCTCTTCTCCCCAATTCTATTCAATACCTCCTAATTAGTTATGTGATCTACCCATCTAATATTCAGCATTCTTCTGTAGCACCACATTTCGAAAGCTTCTATTCTCTTCTTGTCTAAACTATTTATCGTCCATGTCTCATTTCCATACATGGCTACACTGCATACAAATACTTTCATATCCTCTTTACTTCGACCATCATCAGTTCTTTTGCTCCCCAAATAGGAAATAGCAATAATCTAATTCCTGTAGCATCACCTGACTTCATTCGACTACATCCCTTATCCCCCCCCCCCCTTGAACCATAGACCTTTCCGTTGGTGGGGAGGCTTGTGTGCCTCAGCGATACAGATAGCCGTACCGTAGGTGCAACCACAACGGAGGGGTATCTGTTGAGAGGCCAGACAAACGTGTGGTTCCTGAAGAGGGGCAGCAGCCTTTTTAGTAGTTGCAAGGGCAACAGTCTGGATGATTGACTGATCTGGCCTTGTAACAATAACCAAAACGGCCTTGCTGTGCTGGTACTGCGGACGGCTGAAAGCAAGGGGAAACTACAGCCATAATTTTTCTCGAGGGCATGCAGCTTTACTGTATGATTAAATGATGATGGCGTCCTTTTGGGTAAAATATTCCGGAGGTAAAATAGTCCCCCATTCGGATCTCCGGGCGGGGACTACTCAAGAGGCTGTCATTATCAGGAGAAAGAAAACTGACGTTCTACGGATCGGGGCGTGGAATGCCCGATTCCTTAATCGGGCAGGTAGGTTAGAAATTTTAAAAAGGGAAATGGATAGGTTAAAGTTAGATATAGTGGGAATTAGTGAAGTTCGGTGGCAGGAGGGACAAGACTTTTGTTCAGGTGACTACAGGGTTATAAACACAAAATCAAATAGGGGTAATGCAGGAGTAGGTTTAATAATGAATAGTAAAATAGGAATACGGGTAAGCTACTATAATCAGCATAGTGAATGCATTATTGTGGCCAAGATAGATACGAAGCCCACACCTACTACAGTAGTACAATTTTATATGCCAACTGGCTCTGCATATGACGAAGAAATTGAAGAAATGTACGATAAAATAAAAGAAATTATTCAGATAGTGAAGGGAGACGAAAATTTAATAGTCATGGGTGACTGGAATTCGAGTGTAGGAAAAGGGAGAGAAGGAAACATAGTAGGTGAATATGGATTGGGGCTAAGAAATGAAAGAGGAAACCGCCTGGTAGAATTTTGCACAGAGCACATCATCATCATAGCTAACACTTGGTTTAAGGATCATGAAAGAAGGTTGTATAAATGGAAGAATCCTGGAGATACTAAAAGGTATCAGATTTAGGAACCAGGTTTAAATTGTAAGACATTTCCAGGGGCAGATGTAGACTCTGACCACAATCTATTTGTTATGACTTGTAGATTAAAACTGAAGAAACTGCAAAAAGGTGGGAATTTAAGGAGACGGGACCTGGAAAAACTGAAAGAACCAGAGGTTGTAGAGAGTTTCAGGGAGAGCATAAGGGAACAATTGACAGGAATGGGGGAAAGAAATACAGTAGAAGAAGAATGGGTAGCTTTGAGGGATGAAGTAGTGAAGGCAGCAGAGGATCAAGTAGGTAAAAAGACGAGGGCTAGTAGAAATCCTTGGGTAACAGAAGAAATATTGAATTTAATTGATGAAAGGAGAAAATATAAAAATGCAGTACATGAAGCAGGCAAAAAGGAATACAAACGTGTCAACAATGAGATCGACAGGCAGTGCAAAATGGCTAAGCAGGGATGGCAAGAGGACAAATGTAAGGATGTAGAGGCTTATCTTACTAGGGGTAAGATAGATACTGCCTACAGGAAAATTAAAGAGACCTTTGGAGATAAGAGAATGACTTGTATGAACATCAAGAGCTCAGATGGAAACCCAGTTCTAAGCAAAGAAGGGAAAGCAGAAAGGTGGAAGGAGTATATAGAGGGTCTATACAAGGGTGATGTACTTGAGGACAATATTATGGAAATGGAAGAGGATGTAGATGAAAATGAAATGGGAGATACGATACTGCGTGAAGAGTTTGACAGAGCACTGAAAGACCTGAGTCGAAACAAGGCCCCCGGAGTAGACAACATTCCATTGGAACTACTGACTGCCTTGGGAGAGCCAGTCCTGACAAAACTCTACCATCTGGTGAGCAAGATGTATGAAGCAGGCGAAATACCCTCAGACTTCAAGAAGAATATAATAATCCCAATCCCAAAGAAAGCAGGTGTTGACAGATGTGAAAATTACTGAACTATCAGTTTAATAAGTCACAGCTGCAAAATACTAACACAAATTCTTTACAGACGAATGGAAAAACTAGTAGAAGCCCACCTCGGGGAAGATCAGTTTGTATTCCGTAGAAACACTGGAAGATGTGAGAAAATACTGACCTTACGACTTACCTTAGAAGAAAGATTAAGGAAAGGCAAACCTACGTTTCTAGCATTTGTAGACTTAGAGAAAGCTTTTGACAATGTTGACTGGAATACTCTCTTTCAAATTCTAAAGGTGGCAGGGGTAAAATACAGGGAGCAAAAGGCTATTTACAATTTGTACAGAAACCAGATGGCAGTTATGAGAGTCGAGGGGCATGAAAGGGAGGCACTGGTTGGGAAGGGAGTGAGACAGGGTTGTAGCCTCTCCCCGATGTTGTTCAATCTGTATATTGAGCAAGCAGTAAAGGAAACAAAAGAAAAATTCGGAGTAGGTATTAAAATCCATGGAGAAGAAATAAAAGCATCTTATATCCTCCTTTCAAGACACTGTCCATTCCGTTCAACTGCCCTTCCAAGTCCTTTGCTGTCTCTGACAGAATTAAAATGTCATCGGCGAACCTCAAAGTTTTTATTTCTTCTACATGGATTTTAATACCTACGCCAAATTTTACTCCCCAGTGATAAGATTTCCAATCTATTTTTCAAGTGTTCATTTGTCAATGCAAATGCTAAATTCTTCAGAAAATCACATCAAATTTTGACGGTTCCTTTTGGTTTTGAAAGTGAATACAAAATTTGATAATTTATCCCAGATACATTTAGCTTGCTATAAAACACCATAGGCCAACTCTTTCTGATTTTGGAAACAGAATAATCTGTAATCATTTTATCTACAGTATCCACTCCTCCTTCAGTGTGAATGTAAAAAATAATAAAATGCTTCCCTGTTTTGGTGGTCGATATCATCCATGTCATGTGTTGTAGATAGGAGCATCAGCAAACAATTACTTTTTGTTGGGTACAAACAAAGGATTTATTAGCTTGGAAGCAACATTTTGAAACTCCACAGGTTGATCTCTTAGATGCAAAATTCAAGAGGTATCTCCTTTTCCTTCTTGTGAAGAGTGTCGAGAATTGTAATTTTTCTCCAACAAGTCTTCCATTAATGGCAGCTTGTGTACCAATTGTCAATGATGACATCTCTGTGTGTACTTTTGTTACTGACAAGCCTTCCTACAATTATGGCTGGGCTGTTTGATACTAGAAATGGTCCATCTAGCTGCTTTCCTACATATTCTTCACTATTACTGGCATAAAACTTTTTTTCAGTCACTCATGGCACATATTTCATTTGAATATTTTGTGGGTTTGTGTGGTATATATAGGGTCCAGGAGTAGTGGCCTCTAAACTGAGTCAACATTACATAGACTGTCACATCATCAGCATGATCATAGAATCACTTCAGGTTGACTGCAAAGGAATGTGGACACTTTCTTTCATTTGGAGTGGAAATGTCAACAAACCTCATGCAACTCATTACAAGTACAAATTTCTCATAGCTCATTATGGCATTTAGGTCATGACAGAGACCAGGCAGTATCAGTACATCATATTCTATGCATTGGATAAGACAATAATCCTGGCATTCATGTAGGGTTCGTAATTGAGACAATTCACATGCTTGAAAAACAAGAGAAAAATTATCCCAGATTACTTAAGCATTGATTGGTAATCCCTCAGTACAGGTATGGAGACCGCAATTTCCACAACTTTGTATGTGAAGTGGATCATCTCTTCTCCACTACTGTGGCCAATATAATAATAAGAGATCCAAAGTTGTGGCAATCTGCTGGAGCAATGCTGTTGTCTCACCTAACTCAAATATTGTAATTTTTTCACCAAAATAGTCAGTCCACCAATGAAATCAAAATGACACAGGAGAATTTACACGTCTATGTATGCAGACAATGAGCTCAGGTAACTTCCCATAAACTCACATTGTGTGAAAGTTTCTGGATTGAACTATGTCATTTAGATGTGAAAGCACTGGATAAAAATTTTCTCTTAGTTGTTTCATTGACATATTTCCATACTGATGTGTTCTTGGCAGCATTAGTTAAATGGTTCTGATAAACAGCATTGACCAAATTATCTGAATAGGCTGGAAGGTAAAGCTTCAAATTTTAATGAAATCTGTTGTCCATAGCATTTGTGGGTGTCAGCTGATCAAATGATGGAGCAAAATGATAAATGAACAGGAGATATTTTGGCAATATTGAGGTATCAAACAAGATCATAGGGTGACCTTACCAGTCTGTGGAAGTAGTGTAGACACCACCCTATTCCTTAAATTTTTATCAAAATTACACCATTCCCACATGCAAGAACAAAAAAAAGCTATCTTGATTTAGTTTACAATCTAATATGTAGTTGATGTATATAATTTTAAGGATTTTGAACATCAAATAAAAGTTTTATTGACATAATGAAACATTTTTGAAAATGCAACACTTTATCACCAACCACCATAATTTGTTGTCATAACATCATATAGAGGGAAGACATGCATCAGGTCAGTCTGCACTTCCCAAGTGATTGGAAGCAAATGCAGATTGACAGACTTTGGCGCTGATCAGATCAATCAACCCTTCTGTCACTCAAATGGTCACAGGGCATATATGAGAGCACAGGTTTTGGAATTCTAAAGGCTACTAGCTGCAGGAGTTTTAGGAGCTCATCTGTCTGAATAACACAATTTGAATTCAAACTTATTATTACACTGGAGGGTAATTGTGAAACTTAAAAAAAGCAAAAGATGCAACTGGCTGCACAACAAGAGTTTGTGCCTACAGGGATACAGTTAATGAATGTATCACACTTGCAGCACTGTAAAGTGCAAACTTCAACAAGGGCACCACTCCAAATGAGAAAATAGATTTGTTGAATCTTATCTGAATCTTTTGGTAGGTACCACACAGCATGTTACATTGGATGGAGGGTCATCTCCCAATATAGAAGTAATGTTGGATGTGCCTCAGGAAAGTGTGTTGGGACTCCTGCTTTTCATGTTTTGTATTAATGACTTCTTTCAAATGATGCAGTTACATATAATGAAGTACTACATGAGAAAAGCTTGATAAATATTCAATCAGACCTTGATAAGAATCCTATGTGGTGCAGAGCCTGGGCACTTGCTCTTAATGTTCATAAATGGAAAATTTTGCACTCCACAGGATGGATGTAATGGATGGAATGGAATGTTCTTAGACTATTGTATCAATGAGTCACTGGAAACTGAATGAGAACATAGGTTCAGCCATGGGTAAAGCAAATGGTAGACTTCACTTTATTGGCAGAATACCGGAGAAGTGCAATCAATCTACAAAAATGATTGCCTACAAATCACTCCTTCAATGTAAACTGTCCCTAGAAAGTCTGTTTCAAGGAATGGCTTTAAATGTTTACTCCAGGGATATTCTACAACCCCTTACATAACCCACACATAGGGATTGTGAGAGTAAGGTTAGAAAAATTATTGCATGCACAGAGGCGTTCAGTCAGTTATCCTTCCCACACTCCATATATGAATGGTAAAAGAAGAAACGCTAACTAGTAGAATGGGACATACCCTCTGCCATGCACATCACGGTGGATTTGGAGAGTACAGATTTAGTTTAAGATGTAGAAGTAGAGGCTGGCTGTGAATGACAAGGAGTTGTGGCCCCAATGTTCAGATTGAGAACTTGCCCTGAATAAAAAACTGCAAGTGTTTAAGGGATAGTGGTAGCACACTATTTCTCCTTACCTGTAGTTGGCCAAACAATCCACTGATACTACATGCATTGTGCGTTGTGGCTTTGTACTTCCCTGGTGTCTCTGGCTAACAAGTTTGTATCCTTTCTCTTCTCCTACTGTGTAGGTTGTGGTGATCTGGCCATTAAATTAACTCCAAGTTTTGTAACAACGAAAGCTGAATGTCACTGCACTTCCTATTAAGACTAGCCACAACCATGTTCTATGTCACTTGGCACTACCCTGAGGCATCTTGTGAGTGGGGAGTGATGTCGCAGCACTGTTAACCCTGGCGTTGCCATTTAATTTCCTGAAGAGAACATTCTACCCTGGGACAGTTAAAGTGCCTGCTATTTGGACAACTCAAGGAATACTATTTATCTATGTTATTCTAAATACTGTCACTCTGCCTGCTATCTGCTTTGTGTGTCTGATTTCCTATCCTCTAGTTCCAAAGCTGACTTCCAATGGCCTTCAGCTTAACAATGTACCAGTCAATATGTTGTCAATATGTCACATAGAGCAATTTTTATGGTATTATCCTGAATTGTGAGACGGATTGCAAGTCCGTTGAATAGAGGTGAACCTTTATCTTTTGGGATTCTGTTGTTCAGTACATAAAATATGTCATTAATGACTTCAGTAGAGTAACCATTAGTGTCTTTGCATAGAACACACTTCAAGGACTGAACTGTTAATCATGAAAATAGGCATGATGTCATCCCTACATCCTGCCTTGCTCAACCAGTTAGACTAAAGTTTGACCTAACATTAAAAAACTGCATTACTGAGGTAACTCTTTTGATTAGTTATGAAGAAAATGGTACAGAAACTTCTTAATTTCAGTCCATTGCATAGCACAATACCTCTATCTGTGAAATGACTCCGCAACAACTTTCACAGATGTGACATTGAAGAAAAAGCCCCTGGTCTTGGTTAAGAAAATGTTGTTTTTGTATCAACACATACCTGAATATTTTTTACACCCATGTATTATGTCATAACTACAAAAATTGTTGCACATTCTTTGACAGCCTTGATTGAAGTCAGAAGGAAACTGCTAGTCATAACTGTACAGTAATCGTAATAACCTGTGGTTCCTTATACAATGTGTGAAGTGTGGCAATCTGATCACTGGAGAGGGGTAATGCAGTGCTTGTGATGCTCAGAAGTATGATGCACTGTTGCTTTGGACATGCATGCCTGTCCGAAGGAACATTGGACTGTACTTCTTAACAACATAGAGCATCTCTCTCCCCTGACACCAGGTAAGTGACATTTGAATCAAAATGTGCGCTTAAATCAAAATATTTCCCCCATACAGGAGTATACATAATGAATGTAAGAGTGAGTTGAAGACACATGGTTGACAATAAGTGGAAGTTTGGGTTTCCCCATGAATTGTGCTTGGATAGACTAATGGTAATGCTACCTTGGGCAATATGGAGAAATCTGGGTTAGTCCTGGTACGGCAGAAATTTTCATGATTATCATTCCATTATACAACTGATGGCTGGTCATATTTGAAACAATGAATACATTTCATGAACACCACAGTGCCGACCTACTGGTATGCCCTCCAGTGGTAAATGTAAGAAATCTACCAGGATACCAGGTTGGCATTTAAATTTGGATGGATTCATTACCTCCGCCAATAATATGTTGCATCCTTTTAGTGCCGGTTCTTTCTCTACCTCCATTTCTCATGATGTTGGAACCACAAAATATCAACCAGTTACAGTCTACCTGAATCTGAAGAACTTTCAACCTGATGACATTTCGATCTCACCTCTACCCCTGTCAAAGAATCCTGGTTCAGTTCATGATCTAGATGGAGTGAGAAACCTCAGTCTTTCCGTTCAGATATATTTTCCCAAAACACAGATTTCAAACAATTTTCTTGTTGTGGGCTTCAGTGCAAATAGGGGTTTGATGCAGCTGCTCTTAATAACACAAAAATTCCATTTAAACTCAGCTCTGTTTTTGCACCACTGAAATTCAATACTGCTTGGTGTTAATTTTATAGATCCTCTTCTACAACTGTGTATGTGAGAGCTTATGTCCTCGGTATGTCTGGGCCAACCTAATTAGCAGTGAATTTTTCTCCTTCCCACAATTCAAACTTCTTTCTCCACAATTGTGGCCATAGTGTCAATTCCTTTTTGTGATTGAATTAGTGGGGTTTCACATCTTCACACTTACCACATGTGATATTGCTGATAACCAGAACACCACTTCATGCAAAACAGAAAGACCTCACCTACAAAAATAATCCCTGGGTGAATGACTTTGTAGGATATATACCAGGTCAGATTGAAGAAAGATTCAGAAGCAGGCTGCAAGATATTTTATGTGTAGGTTTGAACAGCATGCAAGTATTATGGGTCGGGAAGTTAAATGAGAATCCCTGGAGGGAAGGAGACTTCCTTTTTGTGGAACACTGTTGAAAAAATTTAGAGAACCAGCTTTTGAAGCTGACGGCACAACAATCCTACTGCTGGCAACATACATTTCACATAAGATGAGAGAGAGAAATTAGGGCTTGAATGGAGCAATTCAGATAATTATTTTCCCCTTGCTCTGTTTGCAAATGGAACAGAAATGGAAATGACTACTCGAGTTCTGGGCTACTTTCAACCATGCGCTATACCATGGCTTGCAGAGTATTTATGTAGGTGTAGATGTATACAAAATGAAACAATGTATATCAGATACCATCCCCTTATATCACCATGATGTAATAAGTGATTGCTCCTAAGTCTGTTCTGTTTAACCCATCTAGTGGCTAATAGTGCTGCCTCTGGATCACAGGGTCCTGGGTTCGATTCTTTGGACAGTTGGGTATTTTCCCCACATGTGGAATAAGCATTTGTATAGTTCTCATCATTTCATCATTCATGAAAGTGGTGAGATTGGACTGATTAAATTTAAGGATTTGTACAGGCACTGATAACTGCCCAGTTGAGCATCACACAAACAAATCATCATCATCATCATCATCATCATCATCATGTGTTCTCCCCTTACTTTTGACTAGGCTATCATCTGTTCCATCATCATTGTAATTGTTGTCATTATTGTTGTTGCTTTTGTTGTTATCAGGTACTGTCTCCCATAGGATTACTTCCTCATACTGCAGATCCAATCTCGACAAATTTTTTTTACTCATTGCTGTTTCTACTGAACATATTGCCATAATTGTTGTTATTGTGCATTTGTGGGTTCTGAGGCTACTGTTCTCTGAATCATACTCATTTGGGAATCTTCATCTTTGATTTCCAGTTATTTGGTCTGTATGGCCGTCCCCCCTGCGGGTCTGGGGTAAGAATAGGCCCGAGGTATTCCTGCCTGTCGTACGAGGCGACTAAAAGGAGTTTCAACCGTTTCAGCCTTCCATGTGATGGCCCTCTTGGGGTTTGACCTCCATTTTTCAAAATTCTACAGAAGTACGAGCCTTTTGGGGAAGGACACCTTACGTGGTGTACCACTGGTCCTAAGTGCACTAAGACCTTGGCACTCAGTATTGTACCGGCGTTGTAACCATACCCACTATTCCTCAAATTGGGCCTAAACGCCTGATGGGTTGTCCAAGTTACGCCCATAGTGCATCTCCATCTGCCCCAGCGATCATGATGGACTTTCCATGGCACCAGAAATCCAGCACGGTAGCCAGCCCGTTGTGGTGGGGTCGTCATGTACCCTCTAGGTTGTAGCCCCCTGACAACACAGGGATCGTACTGCCGATACCTGAGCTGCACCCTCCCCACGTCGGCCAAGGAGTAGATGCCCGTCTCCTTGGGGCATCAGGACTCCCGGCAATGGTCATCCTGCCAGGTGGCCCTTGCTGTGGCTGGGTGGCGCCCATGGGGAGAGCCCCTTGTCGGAGTGGGTGGTATCGGGGTGGACGTTTCGCAGATGAAAGGTCAACACGTATCAGGTCGCTCTGCGGCCGAGTCTTTCAAAAGAAAAGGTACCGTTTCTAGTCCTGGTTCTCCTGCCCTTTCCCCCTTGGCCACTCCGTGGGAGGAGGGACAGGCCCGCCGGCTTGGGGCGAAGTACTTCCCCCGCTATTTGGTCTGTTCTCGAACCGATGGGGGGGGGGACATTCGCCGCCTCCAAGCCCATGTTCTTTGTTCAGCACATTGAGGACATCTTTGGGGAAATCGAGGCTCTCAGCAAGATGCGTTCAGGGCCCGTACTTATCAAGACCACCTCCGCCACACAGTCGGCGGCGCTCCAGGCATGCGACCGCCTAGGGGACATCCCAGTATCCATTGTCCCACATCTGGCACTAAATACGACGCAGGGGGTTATTTTTCATCGTGACCTCCTGCTACAATCTGATGAGGAGCTCAGGGCCAACCTGGAGCGCCGAGGCATGCATTTCGTCCGGCGAGTCCAGCGCAGCCCCAAAGACTGTCGCATCGACACCGGGGCCTTCATCCTCGCCTTCGAGGGGGACGTTCTCCCGGAGAAGGTAAAGGTGATGTGCTACCGGTGTGACGTGTGTCGTGCGACCTTACATCCCGCCTCCTATGCGCTGTTTTAGGTGTTTGCGCTTTGGGCACATGTCGTCACGGTGTGAGGCTGAGCCCCTTTGTGGCAATTGTGGACGTCCTCTTCGTGAGGAACGTACATGCATCCCACCACCTCGGTGCATTAATTGTCCTGGCGTCCACTCGCCTAGATCCTCAGACTGCCCCACCTATCAGAAGGAGAAGAAGATACAAGAAATCAGAACTTTGGATCGGATCTCTTATTCTGAGGCCAGGAAGAAGTATGACCGCCTTCATCCCATGCCATTCACCACTTCGTTTGCCTCAGTTGTGTCCACTCCTTCCGCGGTATCCTCACCCCTATCCTGTCCCCCCCCCTCCGCCTCCTCCGCCCATCAGGGTGCTCTGCCCATGCCTCCCATATCCCTCCCTTACAAATCCTCCTCCCACGTGGCCCCCACCCCCTTTGCCCCATGGGCCACCCTTCTTCCTCCTCCTCCTCCTCCTCCTCCTCCTCCTCCTCCTCCTCCTCCTCCTCCTCCCCCCCCCCACGCCACCTGAGAAGCGATCCTCTTCTCAGGCGTCCATCGAGGAAACGTTCCGGACCCCGCGCATGAGGACCTTCTTCGGGTCCAGCCCACCATCCCTGTGCCTCCTCGGCCTTCCAAGAAGGCCTCCAAGAAGTAGTCTCTATCCCCCTCTCCACCCCAGCGCGCGTCGTCTGACGCTTCATCCGTGAGTCGCTGCTCCCGGCCGTCTTCAGTTTCGCCGGGACGCTCTGCTGCCAGGTGCTCCGCCGGCCTTTCGTCGGCAAATGATGCGGCCCCTTCTACACTACCAGGGACAGTGGCCACAGCTGGTGACGAGTTGATGGAACCGGATCCGCCTCCCGTCGGTTGTAGCGTTGTTCCCTCGCAACCTGGCCCTCCGTGGCCGTCTAGGTGAGCAGCTCTTCCCCCGTCTCGTTCCCCCAACTTTTTGACTAGCAATGGCGTTGTTTCATTGGAACATAAGAGGTATTCGATCTAATCGGGAGGAATTACAACTGCTCCTCCGCCTGCACTGTCCGCTCGTCCTCGGTCTCCAGGAAACCAAGTTGCGCCCGACTAACCGTATTGCCTTTACCCACTATACCTCGGAGCGGTATGACCTCACCCCTGTGGACGGTATCCCAGCTCATGGTGGGGTCATGTTGCTCGTTCGGGACGATGTCTATTACCGTCCCATCCCATTGACCACCCCACTCAGAGCAATAGCTGTCCGCATTACTCTTTCTGCTTTTACTTTTTCAGTTTGTACCATCTACACTCCACCGTCATCTGCTGTTAGTCGGGCTGACATGATGCACCTGATCGTTCAGCTTCCTCCGCCGTTCATATTGTTTGGCGACTTCAATGCCCATCATCCCCTTTGGAGCTCTCCTGCCTCCTGTCAGAGGCTCACTCTTGGCGGATGTCTTCCACCATCTCAATCTTGTCTGCCTCAATACCGGCGCCCAGACTTTCCTCTCGGACTCTACTCATACCTACTCCCACTTGGACCTCTCGATCTGTTCTACCACTCTTGCCCGTCGGTTCGAGTGGTATGTCCTTTCTGACACTTATTCGAGCGACCACTTCCCCCGTGTCGTTCGTCTCCTGCACCACACCCCATCCCCACGTCCTTCGAGCTGGAACATACTGAAAGCTGACTGGGGACTTTACTCCTCCCTGGCGACCTTTCCGGACCACGATTTTCCCAGTTGTGACAGTCAGGTCGAATACCTCATGGCTGTTATCGTCAATGCTGCCGAACGTTCCATTCCTCGTACTACTTCTTCTTCATGTCGCGTTTCCGTCCCCTGGTGGAACGAGGCTTGTAGGGACGCTATCCGTGCTCGACGACGTGCTTTACGCACCTTTCGCCGCCATCCTACGTTGGCGAATTGTATTGATTACAAACGACTCCGAGCGCAATGCCGTAGAATCATCAAAGACAGCAGAAAAGCTTGTTGGGGCTCTTTCACCAGCTCCTGTAACAGTTTTACTCCCTCTTCCGTCGTTTGGGGTAGCCTGCGCCGGCTGTCGGGCATTAAGGCCCACTCCTCGGTACCTGGCCTGACCTCAGGTAATGAGGTCCTTGTTGATCCTGTGGCTGTCTCCAACGCCTTTGGCCGCTTTTTCGCGGAGGTTTCAAGCTCCGCCCATTACCACCCTGCCTTCCTTCCCAGGAAAGAGGCAGAAGAGGCTCGGCGACCTTCCTTCCACTCGCTGAATCTGGAAACTTATAATGGCCCCTTTACTATGCGGGAACTCGAACGTGTGCTTGCACTGCCCCGATCCTCTGCTCCGGGGGCCAGATGCCATTCACGTTCAGATGCTGGCTCACCTTTCCCCAGCAGGCAAAAGCTTCCTTTTTCGTACCTACAATCGCGTCTGGACTGAAGGTCAAGTCCCCAGGCGTTGGCGTGACGCCGTTGTTGTTCCTATACCCAAACCCGGGAAGGATAGACACCTTCCTTCTAGTTACCGCCCCATTTCTCTTACAAGCTGTGTCTGTAAGGTGATGGAGCGCATGGTTAATGCTCGGTTAGTCTGGATTCTTGAATCTCGACGACTACTTACTAATGTCCAATGCGGCTTTCGTCGCTGCCGCTCCGCTGTTGACCACCTTGTGACCTTGTCGACATTCATCATGAACAACTTTTTGCGAAGGCGCCAAACGGTAGCCGTGTTCTTCGACTTGGAGAAGGCTTATGATACCTGTTGGAGAGGAGGTATCCTCCGCACTATGCACAGGTGGGGCCTACGTGGTTGCTTGCCCCTTTTTATTGATTCCTTTTTAACGGATCGAAAGTTAGGGTACATGTGGGTTCCGTATTGTCCGACGTCTTCCTCCAGGAGAACAGAGAGCCTCAGGGCTCCGTCTTGAGCATAGCCCTTTTTGCTATCGCGATCAATCCAATTACGGATTGCATTCCACCTAATGTCTCAGGCTCTCTCTTTGTCGATGACTTCGCGATCTACTGCAGTGCCCAGTGAACATGCCTCCTGGAGCGCTGCCTTCAGCGTTGTCTAGACAGCCTCTACTCATGGAGCGTGGCAAATGGCTTCCGGTTCTCTGAAGAGAAGACGGTTTGTATCAACTTTTGGCGATATAAAGCGTTCCTCCCGCCATCCTTACATCTCGGTCCCGTTGTTCTCCCATTCGTGGACACAACTAAGTTTCTAGGGCTCACGTTGGACAGGAAACTGTGTTGGTCTCCACATGTTTCTTATTTGGCGGCCCGTTGTACACATTCCCTTAATGTCCTCAGAGTTCTTAGCGGTTTATCTTGGGGAGCGGATTGCACTGTCCTGCTTCGCTTGTATCGGTCCATAGTCCGATCGAAGCTGGATTATGGGAGCTTCGTCTACTCGTCCACTCGCCCATCCCTCTTACGCCGGCTCAACTCCATCCACTATCGGGGGATACGTCTTGCGACCGGAGCCTTCTACACTAGTCCTGTCGAGAGTTTTTATGCTGAAGCTGCAGAATTACCATTGACCTACCGGCGCGACGTACTGCTGTGTCGGTATGCCTGCCGGCTGTTGTCTATGCCCGACCACCCCTCTTACCAGTCCTTCTTCGCCGATTCTCTTGAACGTCAGTACGGGTTGTATGTGTCTGCCCTGCTGCCCCCTGGAGTCCGCTTCCGTCGCCTGCTTCGACAATTGGATTTTGCCCTCCCTACCACCTTCAGAGAGGGTGAGAGCTCGACACCACCTTGGCTCCAGGCTCCGGTTCATATTTATCTCGACCTCAGCTCACTCCCGAAGGAGGGTACTCTGGCTGCAGTGTATTGCTCACGGTTTGTCGAACTTCGTGCTCGCCTTGCCGGTCACACCTTTATTTACACCGATGGCTCCAAAACTGATGATGGTGTCGGCTGTGCCTTTGTCGTTGGGGCCGCCACCTTTAAATACCAGCTCCTCGACCAATGTTCCAGCTTTACGGCCGAGCTTTTTGCTCTCCATCAGGCCGTTCAGTATGCTCGCCGCCACCGCCATTCATCGTACGTACTCTGCTCTGACTCACTCAGTGCTCTTCTGAGCCTTGGAGCTCCCTATCCGGTCCATCCCTTGATTCAACGGATACAGCAGTCCCTCCATTCTTTCGCTGATAATGGTGGTTCTGTCAGCTTTCTGTGGGTTCCCGGACATGTAGGAGTGCCTGGGAATGAGGCTGCGGATGCTGCAGCCAAGGCTGCAGTCCTCCTGCCTCGGCCAGCCTCCCATTGTGTCCCGTCATCTGACATTCGCGGGGATCTATGTAAGAGGCTTGTGTCATTGTGGTGGGATGCTTGGTCATCCCTCCCAGGAAACAAGCTCCGGGCAGTAAAACCGCTCCCAACTGTATGGACAACATCCTCCCGACCATCTCGGCGCGAGGAGGTCCTTCTGACCAGGTTGCGGATTGGGCATTGCCAGTTTAGCCACCGCTACCTGCTCTCCGGTGACCCAGCCCCGCAGTGCCCTTGTGGTCAGGCATTAACAGTGCGCCATGTTTTGTCGTGTCCCCATTTTAGTCAATTTCGTGTTGTCCTGTCCCTGCCATCTACTTTAACGGATGCTTTAGCTGATGACGCTCGAGCAGCTGCTCGTATTCTGCGTTTTCTAACTTTAACTGGCTTGTCCAAAGACATTTAACCTTTTTACTTATTTTATCTGCATCTTTGTCATGTCCTTCTGGTGTCCCCCCAACCCCTTGAGTTGTAACAGATTCCATGTGCTCTAACAACAGTGACTTGGCGCTAATGACCTCAGCAGTTGAGCGCCCTTAAACCCAAAAAAAAAAAAAAAAAAAAAAAAAAACCAAAAAAGTATGGCTGTGGCAACACCTCTAGCTTCCATCAGTGACCGAAGAATCAATATCAAAAATTCAAGTTGTAATACTCCTGTTCTTGTAGAAACCTTTGAAATGCTTAAATATTATCCTTACAATAGCTTGCTTGTATAATATGCATCAACTGTAGACGAGACATTCAAAAATTTACTTACAAGGTATGTACACCGACATAGTCACGGCTGTTTTTGCTGAACTTAACTGACATACTTGTTTTTATTCCTTTGAGGGGATACAGGAGCCAATGTGTGTGGCAATTGGATGGTATATAAATATCATAACCGAGTGAGATTCAGTTATTTGGTCTGTATGGCTGAAGCAAGATATTTGAGTGCCCTCCGTAGCTACTTGATGTTATCACTCAGGAACCCAATTTAACAAATTATGGTTCATGTAGAAAGGTTTGGAATGCTTAAATATCACCCATGCAATGGTTTTCTGGTATCATGTGTCTTAGCCTTACAAGTAACTTTGTCAAATATGTGATAACCAGTTTTGCAGGACTACATGGATTGTCAGAAACTATTATTTCTTTGGAACCATGTATCTGAGGTAATGGGCAAGACTTCTAAAAAGCCATAATGTTGGAAATTTCTGGGCATGATGTTGTTTGATATCAGCTTATACTGGTTGTAATCAGTAAGTCAATAGGAACACATGACAGGACATGTGACTTGTATGGAAGAGGCCAAATTCTGATACTAAATTCCCCTTCTAAGGACCTGCACATCAAACTTGAGCTTGCGACAGGTAGGGCACAAGAGAGACTGTGAGGAATCAAACTGCTCTATCAAAGTGCTCAGGTGGATATTACTACCAGCATTCCTAAATACCTGAAATTTCCAGGCAAGAAAAGAAGAGTTTGAACTGAAAACCATTGAAGTCTGTTACATGCAAGTTTTTTGTGATCTCTCAAATTGTATGATGAATATATTGAATCTGAAAAAGATCGTACCCATAGGAGCTTGTCATAATGTTGGGAGTCATGTTGTTCATTATGGCACCCTCCATTGTTTGCTACTGTTGTACTATCCTCTGTTGATGACCAAAATTTTGTTCGACCTCCATCATTTGAACTAGAAGAACGTTGATGAAATTGGGTTCTGATTCTGATGGCTTGGGGGGATTTGGTACCCCTGGAATCATCATGGGGTAGCATTCTCCTGAGGTCACGACTGTTATTTCTCTTTAATTACTTTAAAGTACTGGAGCACTAGAGGGCTTACCTGCTGCAGCAGTAAGATCTGACAAGGAGCCAGCAGCTGTGGGACCTGTTGTCCATATCTCATTCATCTTTTGGCATTTGTCAGGTTACTGTGAAACCTAATTCTTTTGTTCATAGTAACAAAATTGTAAAGTGAAAATAAGCACATGAAACCACAATTGTTTCTGTGTTCTCCATTGATTTTATAGTAACGAACTACATACTGGGAATCTATGAAATGCTGTTACTTTATGAGCAATACCAAGTGGGCTGTGGCATGAATGGGAGTTCCGATTGAGGAGTGAAGCATGGAAGATAATTGGTGAGGTTGTGCAAAACCACTTTGACATCTTATTAACTATAGTGGTTAGCACATCTGCCTAATGAGCAGGAGGCCTGCGTTCAAATCCTGCCTTTCATATTTAATTTTCATTCTTTTCAGTCTCCATGTATATATAATTTGTGTTTGAGGCCTCTGGAACTATATAGTTCCACTCGAGTAAATTATGTTGCTTTAGTGTTTCCACTACTAATGTAGGTGTCTGGTTGTGTAACCTTGCATTGTGCTCTAAAGAAATATTAGAATCACAAGGGAAAGTCAATGACCAAATTGCAAAACACCAATAAATGTCAAACATTAAACTGGATGATATGGTAACAGGCTATTAGGACAGGGATGTACTGACAACTACAGAGGCTAATATTATAGATAGTGTAATAAATATAATTTGAAATATCAGTGCAGTCAGAAGAAGCAGAGCATGCACAGGCAGCATTGAATGTACACCAGTGTGCTTGTGCTGTGTGGCACAACGTTGACAGGAGAAATTCATCACTTGTAATAATTATTGCTGAATTGCTATTCAACACCAAAAATAAGTATTCAGAATGAATACACATTACCAAGTTCCAAACTGATGCACTGAACACTTCAGCACACAGATGACACATCATACGCTGAAGCTGTTAATACATTACCCAGGCAAGAACAGCGACCAAAAGACGACGACGATACGTCCTCGACCTGCTCCCTCATCAACTATCTTGTCAATGACATCCTTCATCCACAGTCAGCACATGCCTGACCACCATTCCAAATTTCATATGGATTTTCAAATATTTGCAAATGTGAGGAACACAGTTGTTCAGGTAGTAGTAACTGAACACCATTTCTTTGTAGGTACATATTGTTACATTTTATATTCTGCATGAACTGAAAATTTGATATCTGCTCTATAGATAATTTTTACTCTTCTCTTGTTTTATTCATGTATCTTTCTTTAAATATTAATCCAAAAATTTCTTATTGAATGAATATAAAAGCAAAAACATGTTAAATTTGGTAAATAATGGAGGTACTGCCAGTGACCTGCGCACGGAAGTGACACAGGTCAACACCATAGAGATGGGAAATAAATGCTACTACTTCTTCCAGGTTTTAAAATGAGAGGAGGTGAGAGTTAAACTTTTTGTGTTTTACATTTGCTAATTAGGCTCCCACACTTCATTGTTTGGGGAGGGGGGTGTGGTTGTGAATGCAGTTGACGTAAAATGTTCAGCCACATTTTGAAAGCTCCTACTCTCCTACTCTTCTACTATAATTGAGCACAATTTTTTTTCTTTTTTTTTTTGTACAACAACAATATAATGCTTGAATTAAAAGCGTTTTCTGCATCAGGATCACCATATTTTTATTATTCCTCTTATGAATTTCAACAACCACCTGCTCCCATCTGATATTACATAAAAAATTTTCTGTAAGATGCTCACCTCCTAAATCTATCTCAACAAGAATTATCACTTGGTTTTGCTGAGATATTATTTTTGTTGCTCTGGTATACACTGAATTTAAAAATCTCAACCTTCAAATGCTAACTCTCAATGGGTTTGGTCTGCTGGTTAGTAGTTACCAATTTAGTAAGAATCAAAGTGTTCTATTATGTGTAACAATGACATACCAGATACAGCAACACTTTCCCGTGGAAAGTGCATCTCTTTCAGTACCTATGTACTAACTCTCCCAGTGAGTATGTGAGTGAGTTAGTGAGTACACTAATTGTGAATGCTACAGTAAAATTTTCAATGACTCAGTTACCCTCATACATTTCTGCACCAAGGGAAAATAAGCAAAATCAGAGCCAACGTAGAAATTTTGCTTAAATCAGGATGATGAAGTATCAGTGCCTCACGCAGCTGGTTTTTAATTAACTTAAATTCTTCTTGATATTTCTTATTCCATTTCCAAATGGAGATAGACTTGTGAAGATAAACAATTTTGAGGTTGAAAACTGTGATATAAATTAAATGTACTGTGTGACGTTTAGTTGTCTACAATATTTTGGTGCAGCAAAATATTTCTCTGGTTCTATTTTTGTCAGATCAGATTTGATTCTGCACAAAGAAACGTGCCAAAGGAAATTGTTTTGTGACTTGGTGAATTCTTATTTATCCATCTTTAATGTGACTCATGCTCCACTAAACCGGGAGTCCACTTCCGTCAACTGCTCCATTCTCTTTCCTTCCGCTTTGCTAAAACCTTCTTGACAACTTGGGGTACAGCACCGCCTTGGGTCCATCTCCGGATCTGCCTGCTCCGTGACCTTTGTCAATATCCCAAGGATGGTACACCATCACTTGTTTATCGCCGGGCATTTGCTGCTCTATGTGCACAAATGAAGGAAGCCACATTTATTTACACTGACGGCTCGAAAACATCGTTAGGTGTAGAGAGTGCCTATATTGTTGGCGACACCCCAAATCACTTTCGGCTTCCCGACCAATGTTCGGTTTATACTGCGGAGCTTTACGCTGTTCTCCAGGCTGTCCACTACATCCACCACCATCAGCGGATACAGTACGTTATCTGCTCAGATTCTTTCAGCTCTCTCCTCAGTCTCCAAGCTCTTTACCCTGTGCACCCTCTGGTCCACCGGATTCAGGACTGTCTGTGCTTGCTCCACCTGGGGGGGCGTCTCGGTGGCGTTCCTCTGGCTTCCGGGACACGTTGGTATCTGTGGAAATGAGGTGGCTGATATTGCAGCCAAGGCTGCAGTCTCCCTTCTTCGGCCAGCTATTCAATCAATTCCCTTCGCCGATCTATGGAGCGTTTTATGTCATCGTGTTGTACATTTATGGCACGCTCATTGGTTGATGCTTCCCCGTAATAAATTGCGGGACGTGAAAGCTCTTCCTTGTGCTTGGACCTCTTCCTCCCGAACGCGTCGTCGGGAGGAGGTAATTTTAACTCGACTGTCTTTTTAGCCATCGGCATCTTTTAAGCGGCGATCCTCCCCCACTCTGTCCCCACTGCTCTCAGCTGTGGACAGTAAGACACCTTTTAATTGAGTGCCCCTATTTAAATCCGTTACGCTCCCGTCTACAGTTATCGCCTGATATATCGTCGATTTTAGCAGATGACACGCGCTCAGCCGATCGCGTTCTCGATTTTATTAGTGCCAGTGAAATGACGTCAGTCATTTGAAGCTTTTTTTGCAGACAACCAACGCCTTTCTGTAGTGGATTTTTAAGCCTTCCTTCTGCTTTTAGTTTCTCCAATTTTATGACTTTCGTTCCCATTGCTGCTGGTTTCCATTTTCGGTTTTTTACTGTTTCCTAAGTCACGGACTGGGCGCTAATGACCATAGCAGTTTTGCGCCCTAAAACCAAAACAAAAAACAAAACAAAAACAAAAACAAAATGCCACTAAATGCTTAAATTAAATAGCATAGAATGTCTAAATGTTCTCCTTAAAGGCAGCACTAATTAGAATATCACCTACATAATGCTGAGTGTGTTAAAAATTCTTCTCTTAGAACTTCTGTAAGTTCTGTTATAAGGGCCGCTGATGATCCTGACAGACTGAAGGGTATTCATTTAAACAGGTAACATCTTCCATTCAACAGAAAGTCTGTATTTTTCCAGCTATACCTTCATTTTCCAGTTGATCTCATTTTACAGTAAACCACATCACTGCACCATAAGCATCAGTTAGTAAATGCACACTGAAATCCCTTTTTTCTACAGTGTGGATTGGATTAGAACATTCAATATCTGAGTGTTAAATTACTTGATTCTCCAACTTACCCATAATTACTTTATTAACCACTGCTTTCTAGGGCAAGGGTACTGGATACAATATGCTATGGAATGACTCATGATTCTTAACTACAGTTCAACAAGTGCAACATCTGATCAGCCGAGGTGTTTTTTAAAATAGATCAACGTAACACCTTAATATTTCTACCTGTTTCTTCCATTTAGCTACAGGCACTTCCACGAATAATTGAATCATACTGTGAGTATTAGTCAGAGCATCATCGTCATTATTATTCACCTGGAGCTCAGTATCTTCCTCAGACTTATTTAAAGTTGCAGTTTCCCCATTTGTCAAAAATGAATAAGCTCATATTTGTGATTGCAGCTCCCTAATCGTCTCCCTTGTTGAATCCTGAAACACTCTCCTCTTCTGTTCCCTCCACTAGTCACATAAAAATGAAGTGTAGGGGAATGCATTTACAAAGCTATTCAGAATCAGTCAATTCTGAGGGATAAACTGATATGAAGTGATCAAAAAATGAATACATTCTGATCACACATACTTTCCTGAATTCTGAATTTTAACAGTGCCTGGCCTTCAATTATACAGGATACTTTTCCGGCTCCATATTATGTGAAAATCAACACCTATTTCTCTCGGGCACTGTTTATATTGTATATGTTTCACAGATTTTTTTTTTTGTTGATATCAGGTAATGCAGCACAATTTCTAAACAAATTAAAAGTATTTTCAATATTTTTGAACCTGCTTTGGGTTATTCAAAAAGATTACATAGAAACTGATGCAACTTTTTTTCCCAAAATGCTTCCTCAAATTGAGGTGCCATTTAATCCAATGTTACACATTTGAAGGAGGCCAAATTTTTACCAGATATGCACAATATGATGGCTGAGGTGCTAGACCTATTTAATTCCACCTATTATGTATATTAAAAGGATAAAAACATTATCTCTTACATTTTAACCTTTACAATTTTTTCCTAATAAAAATGTTACATTTTCTATAAAGTTGATTCTGCAATATAGCTTATGTCTACTACCTACGTATGGACTATTGCAAGTTGAAGAAAAAAATTAGAGCAATGCTATATATCTTTAGGAAATATTTGTACCTGAAATCTGAAAAATACAGGTTGTGGGAAATTGTGAATGAAGATATGAGAACAATTAAATCGTACCTCAGAACATTCCTGAAGCATATTCTTCATCCTGCAGCATTTCTTCTCCTTCAAGCTTCCTCTTGGCTCTCCTTTTAGCACTTCTTGCTTCTTCAGTAACTTCAAGAGCTGAATCTTTCAGCTTCATGCACCCATTCTCCGTCACACATGAGCAATTGATCTTCCATATTAGATCCACATTTTATGTCTAAATTTCTCAGAGCTTCCAACTTTCCCATCATTCCATCATTGAAACATATCACTGCCTCTAGTACACCATTTTTTAATGTATTTAGTCATATAAAAGCATTCTTGTGTTATCTTCCCATATGCAATGGTTGAAACATTCATTTTTATTCTGGGTGCCCCCATGAAAACAATTGCTAAGCAAAACAAGATCACTCACATCTCTCAAAATTAGCTTTATTTTATTCATAACAGGCTCAGGAAGAGAATACTTATAACAGTATATTTGACTACTTTTTTTGCTTTATTATAACCACACCAAGAGTCTGCTCCTCTAGGGCAAAGTCCGTCAACAGGGTGGTCATCTGTGGGCAACTCATGAAAGTAGGTGACCGAGACAGCTTTTCTCGTTGCTGTAACATCTTCAGAATTGTTATGGACTAGCCATTAGATGACCTGCACCTCTGAATTAAGGTCTATTTCAATTTCTGTCAATCTGCATTGGCCAGACAGATTTTCCATCCAATAGCAACTTTCCTTTCATTTATCTTCATAGCTTCCTCAATCTAGCACCCATCCTCTTTTGCATAAGTCCACAACACTCCAGTTTTGTTACCAAGGTATCACCATAGACATTGAACTCATTAATTTTGTTGAAAGCTTTAGAGTCACCATCGCCTAGGTACTTCGTATAATTAACATTATAAATGGCCACTGACCTTTGAAATAATTTTAGAGCTCCATAACACTCGATACCTCCACTGTAGCCACCATAATTCTTAGAACACTTATGTTCAGTATGTCCAGTGTTACCATCACAGGTGTGGCAGTACTTAGATAAGCACTCAACATCAAAAACTTTTCCATTCTCCAGAGAAGTTCCACTTCATACACCATTCAAGAAACAATGTCCTTGGCATTGCCATGTCCCATCAAGTGCAACAGAAAAGTCCCTGGTTCCAATAATATTTACAGTTTCTTCTACCGCACGTTTCATAGATGTTTTAGACACAACAGTCAAGGCACCTAAAAGTATTTTTATGTACTTGTTGAACCTAGTTTGAGGAAGAGGTAGGTCCATCAAACCACAAAATGTTTGAGTAGCCTTTTTCCCCTTTTTGTATTGCACACATGCAGGCACTAACTTTAGAGTTACACCGTATGTATCATGGACAATGTTCAAAGTTCCTTTTTAAGGTTATTTATTGGAGGATGTACACAGAACTACTTTTGATGCCAAACCCTTCCAGACAGCCTACACCATCACACTGCTTACATTTCCCCACTTCCTTTATCAAAGAAGATAAAATGCCACCAACAACAACAAATCCACTACAAACAGCATCATTGTTAACACAAAAATTTGAATCACTGGGAGGCGTGGTGGGAGTGTCTTCCCTAAAGAAATGATGCAGAAGTTATTTTCAACAGTGTGGCTTGCTTTTTTGTATATGTAGCACTCGATCAACACGTGGGTAAACTGTTTCAACAAAACAGAGGTAAATACTAACAAAGGTAATAATTTACAGGCACTAGAAACCTGCATTGTTACTAACATATACAATGTATCATACAAATAATCACTGGAAACAGTTTACAGTTCTTTCCAAAATAATACTGGTTTTTGCAACAGAAGTAAAGGGGGTGTGGTGGCATACATGTCCGTAACTGTAAAATTTGCTATACTTAGGTCATTTTTCGTTTGAAACCCTGTAATGTACATATATCAATGTAATCGGGAAAGACTATAGAATTTATTAAAGTCATTAAAAAAAATTTCTATTTTTCCACCAATTATAAGTACCCAGTATGATTAATGGGGTTACTTTGATTGGTTACAGCAATGGTAATATGAAAGTTACTAACAGGAAATACAGGAAATGCAAGGAGGTAGATTTTCCATAATAGTTCTCATCCACCTCAACGAAATGGCTACTGCATCCATAATTCAGCATATTTGGACTTCCACAAAAGGCATTTAAATGTATTTATGATGCTATGTTTCCTCCCTCTATAAATCTTCTTACACTTCAGTGATAGGTTTGCACTTTGTGGTGTTCATTGTGACTTCTGACACACTTCTGACAACTTCAGTTTTGGAGTGACCTATTTCCAAAACTTCATTTAGTTTGCTGAATCACGACTTCTCGTATTATGACTTCAGCTTCTGGAAATTCTGGCCATTGGTTTTGCACTCTTTCTCTGGCATATGTTGGGATTTTTGGTTTTTAATTCTGTTTCTTTTCACAAAACCAAAATGTGTTTAAGAATGTGGCTTAAAATTCATCACCTATGGAATAATTTTTGTTTCTGAAATAAATGTATGAACTGTTTGAACCCAACCATGGCACACATCCTGTGGGCTTTTTTGATTGTCCTGAAAGTTCTGTTATCTACAATTGAGTTGCATTATGAATGTTAGTCTCTACTTTGCTTAATGCTGCATTAATGTTGTGCAGTGGAAGCTCTCTATTTATTCCATCGACACTTCCTCATAGTGTATGAATTGCTGGTGGATTTCATCTTCTCCAGTACACACTACCACACACCCACAAACTCTATTGACATTTTTTGCCATGGGCGCTACTGCACATTAATGCTGTCAGGGATATTAAATTCAAAGATATATGGGTACTTTTCCCTTCAATTGGTACAGTGGTACTTTGTAATTATGACATCACTTTCTAGTCACTTTCTTCTTGCACATAGCTGATCTCCATTAATTGTATGACTTTATTGTTGGACAACCATGTTGATAACATGCATAAACAGTATCTTTCCTAGACTTAGGCCTTTGGTTCGACTAATGCTTCAATGTTGAGTTGACATGTTTTAATACTTGGTCTCACTTCTGTAGATGTTTGTCCCTGGTAAAGAGCTATTGATGTGATGATGAGTCATTCCTTCCCTAACATATGTACTTCTCATGTAGTTGGGAGATTAGCCAGTTGTGTTCTATTTGTAGTACCACCCAGGGATCACATGGAGGGTCCTTTGAGGTTGACATGTGCTCTTATGAAGCTTGTTAGCTATTTCAGGGGTCAATGCAGCTTCACAACTGACATAAGGTTAATAAAATTATATATTATGTTGGATAAGTAGTTTTAAACATAGATTACAACATAGTGATTATAGAGAAAGTTACGTAGTTTAGTTTTTAATAGATATTTACTATTCCATAAGATTTTCAGCTCAGTGGGAAGGAGGTTGAGAGTTTTTACAGCAGCATACATTGCATTTCTCTGCAGCAGAGACAGTGTACATAATTCTTTGTTTAGTGACACACCTGTGAATTGCGGAGTTCTGTCACCAAGGATCCAGTCTCCAGGAACATGATACATTAGAGAAAATAAGTGTTGACAAGCAGTAGTAAATATTCTCAGCTGGCTAAATTATTTGCAATGGGAGTTTCATGGACTCATTCTATATATGACTATTTTCACTGCTCAGTAGGAGATTCTAGTTTGATTAAGGAAGAGTTCCCCCAGGACATATTTCTATGTGACACTATAGAGCGCACAGAAGCAGAATAAGCTACCTGTCTGACCCCTTCATCATCGAGAATGAGAGAGCAAAAGCTGCTGAGCTGACTCTCTGCTCAGTCTGATAAATGTGACATTACTTCCATAATTTGCAATGGATGTCAATGCGCAATAACTTGATGGTATCAACTGATAATATGGTGCTTATTCACTGTCACTGAGTGTTTGTCTGGCTTTTTGTGACTTCATGTAAATTGCATAAATTTTATCATGTTTAGGTTGGCAGGAAGGGAGTTAACAAACCTGTTACAGAAGTTTCGTGAAATGTCATTGGAGACTGTAATTGACAGATATTCTGTTACAATGATGGTGTCATCTGTAAACATGGTACATTTCCACTATACGCGATTCACTACTGCAGGCAGATCTTAGCATAAATCAGAGACGCTGAAGGACTCAGGAGGACAGAAGTTGGTTCTTTACCCAAACACAGTTCTGGCAGTATTACTAAATTACTAATCAGGTTCATTACACACAGTACCAGCTGCATGTAGC
Source organism: Schistocerca piceifrons (assembly GCF_021461385.2). NCBI lineage: Eukaryota > Metazoa > Arthropoda > Insecta > Orthoptera > Acrididae > Schistocerca > Schistocerca piceifrons. The sequence continues at coordinate 39,201,233 of NC_060138.1, read as the reverse complement.
CTACATAAATGCTTTCTTTGATTCTCAGTATTTCATACAAATGTAGAGTGAATTTAAATCCCTGCCATAATTTTGTCCTTATGTCTTACAACAAAAGTTTAACCCTGTGGGACGAGTATTACAGTCGGAAACTGTGCATACATGTCTCGCAGCAGTGTAGCTCAAGTTGCATGATTTATACACACTGTATACATCCAATGTTTCATAATGAGAGCACTTTGTGATTTCCAAAAACTTCAAACATAATTTCAAACCTCTCCTAAATGCTCAACGTCAGAACATAGTTGTGCATTTGCAAAATAGTCAGAAGTATGAAGTTGTTTTATACATTGTAGTTTAAGTCTTTTAACATACCGAGTATGATTTATGTGGAAGATACTTGTTATGCATCATAATTTGAGCATATTTTTACAATAATGTGGCTCTTCACTCTTGCCTGAAATTCTCTTATGCAGATGTAACAATAATATAGATCCTAAATGATTACTAAGTATTATTAGAAATTTCAGTTATAGGTTTCTCTTCTAACTGTACTTCACAGATAAGTAATGGATACATGTGTTTGCTGAAATTTATTATGCCAGTGTTCTAATAATCTAAATGTTAGTAAACTGTTAAAAGCTTACATGCATTGAAACTTGAAAAAGCAGTTCATGATCAATGTACATTTCTACTAAGCAGCAATCTTTCAAGATTGACACAGCTCTTCAGTATTATAAAATATGCATCATATTAGTATACTCAAGTATTAGATGGCAATTGTGGGTGACTGGATATTATCAGTCTTCTCACTGCATACAGGTGTTGCTAACATTCCAGTAACAGGGTTTATACCATTTTGGTCTATTTTAGAATGTAAGACTCAACTGACACTAATTGGCACAACAGAAAACTATGTAATGTGCCTTGGCATACAGTATCAGAAGACATGTATATTAATTTTTAATGTGTCTGTGGTGGAAATTGGAAGAGCTGATTAAACTCTCATTCTGTGTGTTGATGTTACTGGTAGATTTGATTAGTTGTGGTTTACACATGATCCAGTATGGTTCCGAGGTGAAACGACAGGATCTTCATACCTGAATTATACTAGGTATGGATATTTTCACATACTGTACTGCTCCTTCCTTTGTATTTTATACAGAACATACTGTTGTTCATGTGTGCCTTTGTGTGTGGGCTGTTCGTTATCTGTATGTAACATCTCATGGAACATGGTGCATATTTTTCAGTACAGTCTACAATGGACGATGTTTCCTTTTATAAAATGATTATCATATTTGGAGACTGTGAACGTGCATATAATCAAACTTGTTAAATGTAGCTACAATAACAGCTGGTCAAGAAGGTATGGGAATTTGTTAATGACATTGTAAATATGTGATTGTCATTAGTTTTTAAATTTTATCTATTAATAGAAAACTTACTTTAGCATAATTTAGAAACTCAGTAATACAACATTCCATAAATTCCTCTATGTGTTAGGTAACCTGTGTATACAGGTAATTACCATATTTTGTGTTGGTTAAATTGTTATCTGCACATGTTCATACCATTGCCACAATAGCAGTATGTTTTCCTAAAATTCTAGAGTCTCTCAACTTTGATATTTCTGTATGATGCTTCTCTATATAATGACAGTCTGCATTTGTAACCCAATGTAGAAGGGGCATTCACTAAGTAATGCAACATATTTCTATTCCTGGCCGATGTCAGTTCGAAAAAATGTGCATGAAACATCTTCGGCTTTGATGAAACTATAGCGGCTGAAGAAGGAATATTCCACAAAGTTCCAATAAGTGGCAGCACTATTTGTGCCTTAAAATCTGTCTGTAACAGAGGTATGTTCCACGCAGGGCCCTGTTGAGTTTTCAGTGCAAAACCAGACCATTTCAGTTATTCATAGGCACTTGCAGAATATCTACAGAGACCTGGAAAAAAGTGTGCCATTTGCACACAGTTGTGACTGCAATGTTGGAACATGCAAACACTCTGATTGTGATCTGGCAATCACAATGGATGGAACACCTCGCTGCTCAGCTGGACATCTCTGTTGTTAGTGCAGACACAGTTGTCCACCAGTTAGGGCACTCAAAGATGTGCCCTGCTCTGTTCTGCCAAACTGGAGATGGTAAAGACCAACGAACAACCATCTGTGCCAAACTGACTGTGCATTAGGAGGGTTATAGTGATAATCTTTGTTGAATCTTGTCAGATAATGCAACACTTTGAACTGAGAAACAAAACAGCAATCCACAGAGTAGCGCCACATCATCTCCTCTGAAGAAAAAGTTCAAAGCTTCATCCTCAACCAATGAAGTCATGGTGGTGGTCTTCTGAAATTTTGAAGTTGTTATTCTTTGTGCTTATCTCCATCATAATGTAGTGTTTTGCACTACCATCAGGAAGTTGAAAAATGACTTCAGCACACACATCACCACAAAAATGGAAATGAACTTCTCCTTCTCTATGGCATTGCAAGACCACGCCAAGTCTGCACACTTGAGAGGAGCACACATACTTCATTGGGACAAAGAAACGAAAGCCAGAAGGTGCGATATCCAGACTGTTGTGTGGACAAGGAAGAATTATCCATTGAAGGACGCTCTCTACAGAAAGCAGTGTGTGGATGATAGGATAGTTGTTGAAGCAACAAGATGGCACCAACGTCAATCTTTAGAATTGTGTCTCACAAGCATACAAGTCCTCCCTGTAAGGTGGCATAAGGCCATCAAATTGAACAGAAATTATGTTGAAAACTGAGGTTTTGTATCAAAGACCATAGGAAATTATATGGTGTTATGGAATCCTGAATAGAACCAACCTGCTTTCTGAAAAATTTTTGCATTACTTACTGAATATCCATCATATAACTGAGCATTTTAGACAATCCGATGTTCCAATTTAGTAATGTAGGACATACTATTTTGTGTATTACGATCAGCTCAAACAAGCTGCATAGTTATTTCAATTTTAATAGGTGTCAAGAAATTTCTTTTAAAACTTGTTATTTAATGTCAGCTGAGTTGTAGCCTGTAGTGACTACAGAGGCCTGTTACATGTTATAATTCATTAATGTGTCTGTGTTGTAAAAATAAAATTTCAAAAAATTTAATATCAGCAAGGTATTACTTGGAAGGAATATCTAACAGCATACATCAGTGCATAAAGTGTTGTTACATTTTTGAATAATTTAATGTTGCACTTCGGTACATCTACCCATTGTTAATTGTATCATGACCAAACAATGTACTTGCGATGTTACAGAACATGGCATTGTGTCAACTTGTTGGCTCAGCATAAACATTTAAATTTCACAGTATTAAATCTGACCTGATCTTTGGTTTTAAATATGGTCAAATACCACTTGCCATAAACAGAACAGTCATATGTATGTCACTATCACCTTTCTAGAAATGTCTGACATTACTTCCACTTACTTGTGTCAGACATATTCTGTTTCCTTTCCTGTCGGTTTCTCTTGACCAACTCTTGATCTTTTCGACCCCAATGGTATTAGGTTGCGAGGCCAGAGGGTGTCTTTCATTTTCTTTATTTAATCTTCTCTCTGATGGATGGAGGACATGCTCATCTATTGAAGAACAAGAACAAGATGAAGAGGAAGTAGTTATGATACTATTTTATATCTCCTCAGTGTATGGAGAAACCCTTAGCAATGCATGTATCAGAACAGAGTGATGAGCATGCTGTGGTGGAGCATTATTAAATTTCCGTGAAGTTGTGCAAAAGGCTGGACATCCCTGATGGACACAAAAGTAATTTGGAGGTGCCAGATGTTTGGAGAAGACTGAAATAAAAATGAGGACAGGAGTTTTTGATGGAGCAGTGTTGAAAGTATATGAGGTACTGCTGTATCTCCTCTCAAGAGAGTATCTTCTTGCTAAACAGTGTCCCAGATGCTACTGTGTTCAGAGTAATGTCTCACATCACAGACCTCATGGATGTCTGCCCTGCTCCTATCATTTGTATTTTGGTGTCCATAATTGTCATCATGGGTGAATGTTCTCTAAGGCTGCTAACAGGAAGATGACACAAGGTCCAGCTAGCATTGACAGATGCCTGAAGTACCTTTACCTGCAGCCTATCACTTGCGGAAGGCACCAAACTGTCTCACATCAGAAGCCCTACTTGCTGAGCATCACACTTTTTCCAGCCATTTACATGCCTCACCTTCCCAAAAATGTGCATCAGCATTATAAAAGCCAGAGCACAAATGTATGAAGGGTAGCTCACGAGTTTCATCAACTACAAGTTGTGGATTCTCCATCACGCATTGACATTGTAGTTACTCACAGAATTTCATATTGGTCTGAATGCAATGATAAGTGGTTGTGGATATCACTATTGTCTGGTGTGGAAGGAACCAACTTAAAATAAATATTGTGCAAATTGCCAGTGTTATCCCTGCACTTCAGATGTGGAATTCCCTTCCAGATGTTTTAAAATACACCCAGTGAGACCTGGTGTAGTTAGGCAGGATCCCATAACTTCAGAATTAAATGGATAAAAGAAGTGGTAAAGTCACTATTTTGGTCATTTATTTATTTAGTTTTAAATACCATATGCTCTTGGGATATTTTCATTGGTGTTAAATACATTTAATGTAAAATATGCAATCTGTTGTAAAACTGCCACAGATTTCTTTTTCTGTACCCAGGGCATGTCAGAATTCCTATTATGGGTGTGTAAGAGTTATAGAAGGGACTTTGTACATTTACAGACATGGGTTCATTAATGAAACCTGGTGGATAAAGTTTTCTCTAGAACCTCTCTGTAATAGGAATTGTGAAACACTCTGGATTTTTAGTGACTAGATGGATGGCATGTGTTGAGTGTAGACTTAATGAGGCTCGATAGTCACAAAAATCTCACACTTAAGAAGCTTTGCTTTAGTCTTACCTAATCGATATAAATATGCAATAATACAAAAACATCATTATTTGTTGAAGTCCATACAATTCTCAGTTTAGATGTTTTTGTAGTAATATTACCCCAGTTTGGAGTTGTCAGTTATCGACTTCCATGTTTCCCTTTTAAATTCAGTATTACAGTGGCAGAGAATGTGACTGAAACACAACTGGTAATATTACAATAGTTAATTCATAAATATATTCTGAGTGCATGTGCTGTCAGCAAGAATGTATATATGTTACACTTACTCTGTTAGAACAAACTTTTTTGTGGTTCACAAGTTACTGCAATAATGTCTTTGTATTCATAATATCATCCCTGTTGTGATAATCGTATGTACACCAATTATAGTGATATTTGCATGTTCCTGTTGTTCATAAGTGAAAATTTAGTACCTTACCATCTGGATTTTGTAAAGGTATCAACAAATTTCAAATTGTTCAGACTCTGATGCCCTTTTATACACAGGAGTTAATCTTCTGACAGGTTTGCAAATAAGTTAATGAGCTCAATGTTTCACTTAAAGCATAAATGCAAACATATGCTTAACTTTTTCTTCCTTACATGCTTGAAGTCATCAGAGGTCTGTAAGTGCACTCATCCTGAAATACTCAACAAATATTGTTACACTGCCTTGACATGCACACAGTTTCCCACTGTACTACTGGCCAATATCTACTCGCTAAGACACAAAACCTTATGTTAAAAATGTCTTGTTGTGTTTAAGTCCATCAATAACTAAGCAAAATATGTATGTAGTTCCTCGAAGGCATTAATTAGTCAACTTGTGACTGGTACTGGGTTCCTGGATATACAACTGAATCTCCAGTACCATGGTGTAAGACTTAACTTGAAGGTCAGTTACTGCAATAACATTAGTTCAATAAGTGATTATGTCATTCGTTGCTATGTAAGTGACTTCTGTGTATACAAAGTTAGTTTTGCAATACTGTCTGATTGTAAAGTGACTCATTATGTCAAAAAAACCTTGCGTTATTAATATAGTGCATCATCATTAGGGCTCTTGTCTGTTTTTATTACACTAGCCATTGGCTACAGGTTTTTCTTCATCAGATGCGTGTGTCCATGCATGTCCACTCTATGCACATTTCTTACTAACATTTCAGAATTTTGGGTGTATGAACGGTGGTTAGGGTAGATCTTGTTTGTGTACATGGTTGTTGGGTGATCATAAATCATTAACTCAATCCATTAATTTGTGTCTAATGTTAGAAGCAGTTCCCAGGTATGGAATTTTCTTCATTCTCCTGTGTCGTATCTTTACTTCAACACATGTTTCATTCTTCTTGTGATACTGATCACTGCAATACAGGGGACCAAGTATACAAAGCGTCTGTTAACTGTTGTTGTTTGAATACAAACTTCTGTTCGTGGATACAGGACTCGGAGCGTGTGAGTGTGGACTGCCACAATCCAAAGACCCATGAATACCATCAAAAGCAGGAGACAGCTGTTTCCATAAGCGGTTCCTACATGATTTGCTTGTAATTATGTTGGCAGATCTGAGTGGTCATTACCAAGATAGTGAGCTGCAGTAGGTTTGATATAGCAGTTTACTCCCATTGACTGGTTGCCTTGCAATGTAAGGGAAGTTAGACATATTTGCGCACTTCCATTCTTCCACTGTTCCTCTCTATTAGTGTGATTCAGTAACTTTACGATTGGATAGAAGGCAAAGATCTGGAGTGTTTCTCTTGAATGTTTCTAAATGCTTTTAATGTGCCTATTTACAGAGATTGCTATACACACATTCATTTCCTGTGTTGGATTAAATGTACTAAGCAATCAGTAGGAATAAATGTAATCAGTACCAATGTAGAAATTTCTTCTTAAATCAGGATGATGAAGTATCGGTGCCTCATGCAGCTGGTTTTTAATTAACTCAAATGCTTCTTGATATTCCTTATTCCGTTTCCAGATGGAGATGGACTTGTGAAGATAAAAAAAATTGAGAATGAATACTGTGATAGAAATTGCATGAAATGAGAGATTTTCAGTTGTCTACAGCTTAGTTGTGGAGGAAAATTTGTCACTGGTTTCATTTTCGTCAGATCAGATTTGATTCCACACAAAGAAATTACATGCCCAGGGAAATTGTTTTGCTATTTGGCAAATACTTATCTATCCATCCTTAATGTGACTCTTGCTCCACTAGATACTTCAATTACATGGCATAGAATGTCTAAGTGTGCACCCTAAAGGCAGTGCTAATTAGTATACCACCTACATAATGTTAAGTGTGTCAATAATTCTTCTCTTTGAACTTCATTAAGTGCTGTCATAAAGGCCACTGATGATACTGACAGACCAAAGGCCATTCTTTTAAACTGGTAACAACTTCCACTCCACAGAAAGGCTGTGTTCTGCCTGCTATACCTTAGTCTTCTAGTTGGTCACATTGTACAGTAAACTGCATCATTTCTCCGTGAGCATCAGTTAGAAAATGCATACTGCTACCTTCTTTTGTTACAGTGTGAATTGGAATAGAACATTACCTACCTGAGTTATAAATTATCTGATTCTCCTACATATTCTTAATTGCTTTATTAACTACTGCTTTCTAGGGCAAGGGTACTGGGTACAATTTGCTATGGAATGACTCATGATTCTTAACTTGAGTTTCACAAGTGCATCATCTGATCGGACCAGGTGTTCTTCAAACAGATCAACATAACACCCTATATTTTTAACTGTTCCTCCCGTTTAGTTTCAGGCATGTCCACTAATGTTTGATTCACACTTTGAGTACTAGTCAGAGCATCATAATCATTCTTATTCTCCTGCAGACCAGCATTTCCTCAGACTTACTTGAAGATGCAGTTCCCAAGCTCATATTTATGAATGGAGCACTCTAATCATCACCCTTGATGAATCCAGAAACTATCTCCTCTTCTGTTCATTTTGTCTGGCTAGTGGAAGGAAGTGCGAGAGAATGCATTTACAAAGCTATTCAGAATCAGCCAACTCTGAGAACTAAACTGGTATCAAGTGACCCAAAAATGAATACACTCTGCTTGTACATACTCTCCTGAATTCTGAAATCTAACAGTGCCTGGCCTTTGGTGAGATTGCATTGATTGTTTACAGCAATGGCAATATGGAAATGATAAACAGGAAATAATCAAAATGCAAGGATGTAGATTTTCTGTAATAGCTCCTGTCTTGTTTGCATGAAAGGCTTTAAAATGTATTCATGTTTCCATTTTTTCCTTCCTCTATAAATCCTTATTCACTTCAGTGACAGGTTTCCACTAGGTTGTGTTCTGACTCATTTCTGACAATTTCAGTTTCTGAATAGCCCGCTTCCAAAATTCATTTAGTTTACTGTATCATAACTTCACATATTACGACTTCAGCTTTGGAATATCTGGCCACTGGTTTTGCACTCTGTCTGTGGCATATATTGGAAGTATTTCATTCTCAATCCTTTTTTTTTTTTTTTTTTTTTTTTTTTTCACAGAACCAAAATTTCTTTAAGAAGGTGGTTTAAATTCTTCACAATTGGAATAAATTTTGGTTAAACGAATCGTCCAGGTATTTGCTTAACATTACATGTGGGTAATGCACATGTCTACTTTGCCCTGGTTGGTTTAATGTTTCTGAAATAAATGTTTGAATCCAAACAAGGTGAACACCCTGTGCCCTTTTTTATTGTCCTGAAAGTTCCATTATCTACAGTTGTTTGAGGTGCATTGTCAATGTTAGTCCCTATTTTGTCTAATGCTGCATTAATCTTGTGCAGTAGAAGCTCTTTATTTCTTTTCACCCTATGTCACAGTCTGTGGATTTCCGGTGGATTTTTTTTCGTCTCCAGTAAGCACAAGCACAACCACAACCACCACCCACAACCTCTACAGACCTTTCTTGCCACACGTGCTACTGCACATTGATGCTTGCTAGACACCTTCCTCCTGTATGTACCTGATCTCCATTATTAGTATGACTTTGTTGTTGGACAACCATGTTGATAACATGCTTAAACAGAATCTTTCCCAGAATTTGGCATTTGGTTCAACTAATGCCTTCATTGTTGAGTTGACAAGTTTTAATACTTGGTCTCACTTCTGTAGGTGTTAGGCCCTGGTAAAGAGCTTTTGATGTGATGATGAGTCATTCCTTCCCTGACTGATATGTACTTCTCATGTAGTCAGGAGGTTAGCTAGTTGTGTTGGTTTTTTAGTAACACCCAGAGGTTACGTGTAGGGTCCATTAAGGTTGACATGTGCACGTGTGAAGCTGCATTGCTCCCTGAAATAATTTTACTAACCTTTTGTCAGTTATGAAAATTGTTAGGTATCTCTTATGTTGGATAAGTAGTTTATAAACATATTGTACAACACAGTCATTAATGATACAGTTATGGAATAGTAAATAACTATTCAAAACTGAACTATATGAGGAAACTACATAAGGTTTTCAGCTCAATGGGAAGGAGGTTGAAAATTTTTATAGCAGCATACATAGCATCTCTCTGCAGCAGTGACACTGCACACAATTCTTTTGTTTGGTGCCACACATGTGAATTGCTGAGTTGTGTCACCAAGGATCCAGTCTCTAGGAACAAGATTTTCTGTGGTGTATTAAATGTAATAAGTGTGCCAGTGGGAAGCTCTTTCATAGCCTCTCACAGTCAAACACCACTGCATTTTGTAACAGGCCTACTCTCCACTTTATCACCCTTAAGAACACACAGTTGCAGTAAATGTTTGTACACAACAACAGAAGAACCCACATAAGCCACAATCTTATTGGCGGATGTGGTCTGCCAGACTGCTGATTTGACTCGTGCAGCACTTAACATCCTGTTGCAGCTTATCGCTGTTTTCAACTTTTATTAGAACTATCAAACCTTCAGCAAGTAGATAAATTTATGTTCTTTTACACTTACATGCATTATGTTCAGCTGCTTTGCCATTTGACCACTTTACCTAGAGTACCATCTGCTAATGACACTGTAATACACAGAAACGTATTATCGTTTAGGAACTCTTGGAGGATACATGTTGACTTGGACTGAATTTCTATTTAGTATGGTGAACAGCAACTTGTTCTACATGTAAAAAATGTAAGTGGATGTGGATGAGTAGGAGAAACAAGCCATTAACATTAAAATACAGTATCGGTACTGTGATGCTTGACACAATCTACATCCACATGACTGATCTGCAATTCAACTTTAGTCACACCATGTGAGCTCTACTTTAATTTGTGGTGGTGGTGGTGGTGGTGGTGGTGGTGGTGAATATAATCATATGTAGGTTGGTGCCAACAAAATATTTTCACATTAGGAGAAAACTAGTGATTGATCTTTCATCAGAAGATCTCACTGCGATGAAGATCATCTTGGTTTTAATGATTGCCACACACATTCGCTTGTTATAACCATGACACTGTCTCCCCCTATTTCACTATAATACTAATTGTGTGGCTCTTCTATGGACTGATGTTTTTCCTCCGTCAATAATATCTGATGCGGATCTCACACAGCACAGCAGTACTTCAGAAGATGGTGAACAAGCTTGATTATATGAAGTCCCTGTTGTAGACCTGTGGCACTCTCCAAGTGTTCTGTCAATAAATTGCAATTGTTGGTTTCGTTCCCTCACAACATTGTCTATATGACCATCCAATTTAATTCGTCTGTAATTGTAATTTATAGGTATTAAGCTTAATTGACAGCCTTTAGATTGATAAATTGTCAAACTGAAATTTAGTGGGTATCCCCTCACCCATGTGGATGATCTCATTTCTCGTTATTGAGAGACAATCGCCACTCTTCACACCATACAAATATCTTGTATAAATCATTTTGCAATTTGTATTGATCATCTGATGACTGTGCTTGATAGTAAATGACAGCATCATCTGCTAACAATCTAAGAGGACTGCTCAGATTGCTTCCTAAATCATTTGTGTAGATCAGGAACAGCAAAGGGCCTATAACGCTCCGGTGGAGATCACCAGATATTACATCCATGTTACTCAATGGCTCTCCATAAATTATGGTCTATGACCTTTCTGACAGGAAATCATGAATCCAGTGCATAACTAAGATGTTACAACTGTGCAATTTTATTAGAAGTTGTGTCTAAGGAATAGTGTCGAAAGCCTTCTGGAAACCTAAAAATATCACATTAGTTTGGATCCTCCGGTGAATCTCAGTTGTTACTTTGTGGAACTAAAGTGTGGATGTGTTGCCTTGTTTAATGAGAAAAACATTTTCAGAATCCATACTGACTGTGTATCAACAGATTGTTTTCCTGGAGCAAATGGGTGTGTATGATTACTAACTTTGGAGTTATTGTATGAGCATACTCTGAAACAAACCTGAGTGGCATGCAATCCAGACCAGAGTAATGTAAGCTGCTTCTCAACATGGAGAATACCTGCTACCAAGTTATTCATATTTGCATTCTTGATTTGAATACTGGAATATTTTCTTGCTTTTTGAAATTATTTCAGCAAAGAAAACTATGCTTTCTGCAACTCAGCTTTAGTCTCACTTCATCAGTAACATCACTGTTGTTATCGCACAGTGAAGGTATTGATTCCATGTTGGTGTTGTTGTACTTTACATATGACCAGAACCTCTATCGATTCTGCCAGTTTTAAGGGCAGTTTCATTGTGGAAACTACTAAAAGCCTCTCGCACTGGGAGTTTACGTTGTTTTACAATTGGCATGCATTTCTTCATAGCTTTTGTAATAGTGTTCTGATCTGTCAGTTTCGTGTACTAGGTGGGACCTCTTATTAATTTATTTTGTACATAGCTCTCAACTGCTGTTGATTCCATTTATTTGTATCCATGATCTCTGGTCTAGGCCTACATAGTCAGATCAGATGGAGTTCAGGCTGCCTCTTAGAAAGATGCCAAGTGCATTTTTAACTGCATTTCTATATGTATACTTTATGTTTATTTTTGTGTGTTTGGATCTTACAACATTTATTCTCTCTACAATAAGCATGTGGACACTAAACTGTGTATCCATCATAATGCTCCCTAATTGCTCATTATTATTTGTGGATAAGTAGTCAGCAATGCTTCTACAATAATTTACAATTAATGTGGGCACCTGCACTAATAATTATTGTTGTAAATACTTCTCTGAGAAATCTTTTGGTATGCCAGATGACATACCTAAAACCGACTTGCAACATGTATTTTAGCCAACATATGTAGGCTAGATTGAAGTCATCACCAACTGTATTTGTATGAATGGGGTACCCATTTGGAATGGCTAAGTTCTTCTTTGAGCTGTTCAGCAACTCATTCAGGTGGTTGGTAAAACAAGGTATGTAAGCTTCAATGCTTTCTATTAGTGATTGGAGTTCTGCATTTTCCCAACACAGCCACAATAACTTACAGTTACAATACCGACTATATCTAGAACTACCTTCATCCTGTTTTTGCTCTGCACTATTTTAAACTGTCAACCTTTCTGTAGGTTACCGAGACCCTCTATCATATAAGACAGCCATTCACCTCCACACAGCCCCCAATATACGAGTAGGCACCTCCTGTGTGTAGTGGTCCCCTGACATATTAAGCATAGCCCAGGAAGCACACCACCGTAAGGCGCAAGTCAGAGAATCTGCAGACTGAGTGCAGGACTGTCATAGCCCTTGATACAGAGCTGAATTGGTGGTATGTTTCAAAGGACCATGGTCAATTCTGTCATGATGCTATTGATAGAGCTCCACCTTCAAATAGCAAGACAGGCAATCTTTACCATATCAGCTAGCCGCCAAAAAGCGCACACACACACACACACACACACACACTGTGTGTGTTGCTTTGGATCAGATCAGTGTTAGTACCAACATGAGCCACCATCTGCAATTGGCCGAAACCATTGCTCGTCATGGCATCCAGAAGCACCTGTTCCATATCAGGAATAAGTACTCCTCAACTTTCATATAGGCTTGACCACAGAGTTCTGCAACATTAGTTGGTCCAGTCCTAGTCTTCTATTCCATCCTCAGTCATTGCCAGATTTCTTCACTGTAATAGGTCTTCAACAGTCCCATAAACATTTTATCCAGTGGCTGAATCTTACAGGTGCAGTGAGAAGGGAGTCTAACTATGTGAACATGATGAATCCTACTTGCAGATAAGAGTTCCATGCTTAGGTGGAGATTCACTGGTAACACAGTTCTACATGCTAATTTCATTGTTGCTGCCTCCTTCCCTGACTTAGCCAACAGAAAGCGTCATCCAATGGACATTGTGGCAGCTTTAAAATATTGCATTTTCTTTTCCCCACTAAGTTAACAGCTTTTGCCATTTGATCAGAATCCGGTTTATTTTGTTGTTGTTGTTGTTGTTGTTGTTGGTCTTGTGACACACATTTCTTGTGACTGCTAATAGAATCCCCATTTTCTCGTTAGCTCAGTGTTACTCAGCCTATATTTTACTGTAACAGACAGAAACCACTTTGAACACAAGAATTAAGATTTAAACATCCATGTGAACATCAAGGGGGTTACGGAACACTTGAAAGCCACACTGTTTGATAACCCCCCCATCAAATAAAATCTGACTTCCTCATTCTCTGGATGATTAACTTGTAGACCCTTCATGGGGAGTTACAAAATTGACTTGCTTTATTAAATTACTATCTGAGCAACTCCTGCTCCTCAAGGAGCTCTTACCTATAAATACTTTTTCAGTGTTTTTTGTAAGTGGTCAGCCAGCCACATACACCCCTGTATCTCCTAGTTTTCCTTTTGTGTCAGTTGTTTAAAAACTGTCATTTAAAACACATCTCCACACTTTCACATTTTTTTCCATGTGGTTGAGCAGCTGTGGTTTAGCCCACGAACACGCACATGTACCATACCACACCTGTATCAATCAGCGGCTGAATGGGGCAGCCAAAGGAAGAATAGCCAATGTACAGCATTCGGGTCTCCCAGCTCTTGCATCTGTTAGAGCTACTGCCACTCTGCTGATGAAAAGCAAGAAAGTCAGTTATTCACTGATCCATCCACCCATCCATCCATCCATCCATCCATCAATTTCACCTTTTCAGTTAGTAGTATTGCCTCTGACATATACTGTGTGGGAATTGTCTACAACAAACAGTTGGAGTGATGGACGACATAGGAGAAGATACGCATAGAAACAGATGAAGAAAGATCATCAGAGCAGGACAGACAGACTGACTCCAGTTTAAATCTGTCGTATGACAGATCCAGCATTACTGCACAGGTACAGTGAAACAGTCCTCTGTCAACCAGCTTTCAGAGGTTATTCAGGGTTACCTCTTCAGTACCTTGGCATAAGGGATCTGTGCTCTCCAGTAAGTCATTTCAGAGTTATTGCATTCCATTTGCTTTCGTGGCCGATTCACTCAGTATCTGTATTGCACTAAATATCACAACACTGCCAATGTTGAAGATGTGTGCTGTGCATTTTGTTTATTAACAAAACTCCTATTCCATCCATTAACAGTACTCTCTGCTCACGACATAATGCCCACCTTACTCTTCAACCTTGAACTCACAACCTCCAGGGGACTCGCCGATCTTTGGTGGGTTCATGCTTGGCTACCACAGGCTCCCACCCTTAGCAGCATCTTTTCCCTTTCATGCTGCATGTCTATCCTCTTTGGGAACATGTCTGGTCTGTTTTTGGAAATGTTGTACACTGTCCATAGCTGACATACAAACAGTCTCTCCACTGGTTATCATGCCTATTTCCCTTCCTTCATTGACCTTTTCCTACCCTTCCTTCTCTTGGATATTTGAGGCTCCTCTTTCTCCTTCTTCATCCCTGAAGGCCAGTCAACATATCAGTTCTTCACAGACTAGTCTCATTGAGCAGAATCTTCAGAGTGTTCTCAATCATTTTTACTCATGGAGCATAGAGAAATGGTTTTGTTTTTCCACTCACAAAACCATCTGTATGAATTTCTGGTGGTGTAAATTGTTTCTCCCGCCATCTTCACAACTAGAGCCTGATGCTCTTTCGTTTGATGAAACTATGAAATGTCTCTCACTCCTACTTGACAGGAAACTTTCTTGGTCCCCCAATGTGTCTTAGCAGGGAGCGCGCTGTATGTGATCCCTTTGTGTCCTTAGTGGACTTCCTGTGAAGCAAATCGATCTACATTCCTTAGTTTGTACCAGTGCCTTGTCTGGCTGAAACTAGACTATGGGTGTTTTGTGTATGCATCTGCGAGTCCATCACCCTTACACTGTCTCAATACTGTCCACCATTGTGGCATCTTTATGTCCACCAGCATCTCTTACACTAGACAGGTTGAGTGTCTGCTGAACAACCACTTTCCTTGTGCCATGATTTTTCTCCTCAGCAAGTATGCATGCCCTTTGCCTGCCATGCATGGCCACCCATCCCATGTCTCCTTTGATCTTAGTATGGGGTGCATCCCTCTTCTGTTACCTCCTGGAGTTCGTATCTGGATCTTGCTCTGGCAGCTTAACTTTATGCTCCCTGCAACTTTCCCAGTTGGTGTGAAACCTTCATCACCTCAGCTTTATGTGGTGGCCCATGTTTACTTTGGTCTTCATTCTCCTCCTGAGGTCACTACTTTAGCCTCACTCTATCCCCCTCAGTTTCATGACTTTCGCGTGGAACTCTGCGACTGTACCTTTGTGTATACTGATGGTTCTCGGATTGACCGTGGTGTCGGGTACACCATTGCCATTGGTGCCAACGTCTTTAGTTATTGGCTTCCAGTGCACTGCTCAGTATTTACAGCAGAGCTCTTCACCCTGTATCAGGCCACTGAATACATTTGGCAACACAGGCTTTTCAGATGTGCCAGACACTGTCTGCACCCTTCAAAGCCTCTGGGGGCTGTACACCACCCATCCCTTAGTGCAATTGTTCCAGGAAAACTGTCACTTGATCACTCATGATAGAGCCCCTGTGATGTTCACGTGGGTTCATGCCCATGTCGGTGTGACAGGAAACGAGGCTACTGATGCTGGTGCTAAGGCTGCAGTAATTGAACCTCAGCCCATTGGTTCTTACATTCCTTCTAATGATCACTGTGTCGCCGTCTCTCAGGAAGTGGTGTCACTTTAGCTTCACTGGTTCTCCATTCAATGGATTTAAGCTCTGGGTTATTAAGCTTCTCCCTGTGGCTTGGACAAACTCCTG
This sequence comes from Schistocerca piceifrons, assembly GCF_021461385.2. Classification (NCBI taxonomy): domain Eukaryota; kingdom Metazoa; phylum Arthropoda; class Insecta; order Orthoptera; family Acrididae; genus Schistocerca; species Schistocerca piceifrons. The sequence goes on along the minus strand of NC_060138.1, from coordinate 39,185,152 downwards.
TCAGCCCTCCCTTCATGAGGTGGTCATTTTATCTAGGCTGCGTATTTTGCACTGCCTTTTCAGCCATCGCCATTTGTTAAGTGGCGCTCTCCCAGCATGTTGTGGACATTGGGTGCAATGTTAAAATGTCAGGTATTTCCTGACAGAATGGCGTTTTTTTAACACTTTCTGTTCCTGTTTGAGTTTTCCATCTGAATTATCACTCGTTTTAGCGAACGACGAGTGAGCTGTCGACCGCGTGTTACTTTTTATCCATAAAAGCAATATAGCGAAGACCATTTAATTTTTATTTCAGGGCCTCCATTCCTCTATGGCAAACTTTATACACTTTTCTCCATGTCTCTGTTTTAGCATTCTTCTGTTCCATTGATTGTGATTAAGAGTGTAGTTGTTTCTTCTTCCTCTCTTAGTCTTCATGTTGTATAGTTCTGATATGGATGCATATCATTATAGTTGCTTTTGCACCCAACTACAAAACAAAAGAAAAGGAAATAAACACCACACAAACTAATGTGTAGAAAGCAGGAGCTTTGAAATCAGAATGAAAGATGCAATTTCCATTTGTGCATGACAGCAGGGGGACTGAAACTCACACAGGTACATCTGGAAACACAATTCTGGTCTGCTCTTAGGCCATTTGAAGTGCTCCACGTTTTTCAGTCCAACGTGTCGATCTCATTGTGTGATTTTTTTTTTTCTCCTCTCTTCCATGTCCTCCATATGTGATTAAGACTTCATCTTACACTCTCCAAATTGAATTGTTAATATGTTGCTTGTGTTGAGCTTGACATTCACTTACATCTGTTAGAGAGAAAACTTGATGAAAGACATGGCAGTAAGAAAGCAAATACTGGGTTGGTGTATATGTTCGTATCATTTTTCCAATTTTGATAAACACAAGAGTCACACAAGAGATTTCAGTCTCCAGTAATGTGTTTCCCTTCACTGGGGCAACTTTACTATTCTGTGACTGTAGAAATCGTGTAGTTTTGAGGCAAAGAACTCACCAAGCCATGTTGACAGTGCCTTTTCATCCAGAAAGAAAGGAATCAAGTTCCTCGAAGGTCGTTAGACAGAGAGCAAAAAAGGTGAAAATCTGAGTGCACAAGATTAAGTGAATAAGATTGGTCTGGAATGACTTCTAAAACAAACTCCTGTACATTATTTTTTGTCAGTCTAGCAGAATGATGGAGGTTGTTATCATGGAGCAGCGTCACTTCATACAGTCTTTCTGGTAATTGTTCTTGGATTGCATCTGAAAGAGGTCATAGTTGTTGAAAATGAATGTATTTTCTTTGTGAATCTTTTGTTGATGTGTGCAGATCTTTGTAGGGGGAGTTGCTGCTTTGTCTGGACACAATCATTCCTTTCTTTTCCTTGTGTTAGCATAGAGACACTATTTCTCAAGGCCAGTGACAATACAGGATAGGAATGGTTGGTGTTCTTAATGAACCACTAGAATACAATCAAGCAGTGAGGTACAGATGTATACCTGTCGATTTTCGTGATTTTTGCCTTGGAGCACACGATACCTGTAAACAGTTTTTGAATATTCCCCTTTGCATGCAAATGTAACATATGGTCAACTAATCACACACAATTGTACTTCCCTGTTCTCAAGTACACTGATGTGGTTCATTGGGGGTTAAGGTGCCTTTAACTGAAAAAATGACAATATATGAACTTAACAAGCAATGGTGAACCTCAAATAAAAAAAAGCAATAAATAAATTCATAGCAATAGGAATAACAACATGCAAAACACAAAAGCTACAAAATTATACCCCAACCCAATACCTATTAAGTCATGGTGTGAAGGCATAAGTGCAATACAGTTTAGAGACCATACACATGATTTCCTGCTGGAGCTGCTACATGGCTGTATAAGATGCATTTGCCCACTAGGCATTTGGCTGCATGTGATTCAGGTGTTGGACAGAGGTCGGGGTTCTCAGGTGGGGGCACACAACAGCTGAACAGCACGCTACCCAAATCAGCACACATACCAACACACTCTACATTAGTGATGGTGAAGGTACAGTACTATGTATGTTACTACAAACTCTCATTGCTTTGGGGGAAAAGTGACCAGATGCCAGCACCTTTGTGGTGCACTGAAGTTGACATGTCCATAGTTTTGAAGTGGTCATGACAGGTGTGAACAGTTCCCATTTTGTGTGAACTGCTGAGTAGGAATGTACGTCACGTGTGTGCAGAGATGCACAGCTACTGGCCTCCTCCACGAGAGTGGCACTGTGAACTGGAAAGCTGCAGTTTCTGGAGGTAATGTAGGTGGTGCCAGCAGGTGGATGGCAGCCACTGGCCTCAGTTTAGGAGGCACCTGTATGCATGTCAATGAAACTTCAGCGTCCCCTCCAATGAGAGAAGCCACTGCAGCTTTTGGGGACCAGTCTACTGGCAAAGGACCAAGAAACCACATTGGGAGGATGGCCAGACATAGTCCGGAGGGCATGCTGCTCACAGTGAACTGTGATGATGGCATATGAGGCACCTACATGGTGGGTAGCACAGGGGCTTCTGTACAACCCTAGGACAGAGTCAATGACAGTGGTGCCCCACGGGCACTCATCAGTGTGCGCGCATGCATATGTGTGCGCGCGCGCGCACGCGCACACACACACACACACACACACACACACACACACACACACACACACACACACACACACACACACACAAGCTACGAACAGTGCCTGGAGTCCGTGAAGACCAAAATGCGTGCTTACTTTGAGAAATTGTTTCACTGTGTATTTTAATGGCACCTGCAGGGAAACCATACCCCAGACAGTTTGGGAATAGGATTAGTGCAATTTAAAAAGTAACTCATCAGCTCATGGCAGGAGGTATGTGTCAATAACAGGACTCTGATAAATTTGATGTTTCCACAAAGTTGGAGGTGACATACATGTGTTTTTGATGATCATTAATAGTGTAGCCCACTCATTTGTCTTAAGCAGTCGAATTATGCCTGGTGACTCAACAGATTCAGTTGTTCTCATTCATGTAAGGACGTGAAAAAATGCAGCCAAACCAAATTGTTACATTGATGTGTGCTGTGAAGTTGTTCACACACCCTAATCCCACAGAAAACAAATCCAAAAATTCAGAACACAATTAATCAAGATAAGGAACCAGATCTGACAAAAGATACATATTTTCATTAATAGAAAATTCAAAAGTAACAAAAGCATGGAACCCAAACAGATTTTCTGTGTCAGTATCATTAATAACCAAATACACATCTGCAGTCTGTTCAACCACGTAAGCTGTGGTGGACAAAAACTCAGTGAGAATTGGAATATGCTGTTTGTTTGTGGCTTACCACATGGCATTTGATGGTTGCTGATGGTGGGAGCCGATCTATGTGTGGGTCTGAGAGCAGAGGAGTGAAACGGTTGATCTGGTGTTCACTTTAGGAGATAACGGTTTCTTCAGTGCAAACACTTCAATAAAAAGTTCATTGTAACCTGCAGACAATAATGAAATGGAATGAATGTCAAAGTCCATTTATATTGAGGTAAGCTGGTTGTGACAAATCGAAGCCATGTAGTTTTTGTTGTCCCACAACTCTCACCATTTGGGACAAGCAGCTTCCTCATGCCGCACAAAGAGAGAGGGATATGTTGCAAGTGCCAAATGGTCTCCTCATCAGCATCATGATTGGGTTTATCCATCTTGGCTAGGCTTTCCCGCTTGAGCAGCAATTTCTTCCTCATCATCCTGTGCCATGTGCTGAAGCATGCAAATGTGTAGCCGGGTTCTTCGATTTGGTAGGCTACAGCATGGGGGACTTGGAGACTGACCAGTATTAAAATTTCTTCTGAAGACAGATCTTCACTTCAAAGGGTTCTCTGATGAATTTCCTTATTGGGCACTAGGCAGATGATCATATCATCAACTGCAAAGTCTGCATAATATTCTGTGGAGCTTTTAGTAACAAAGTGTCACTTACAGCCCTCAAACCCTTCAGCTCTGCTACCTAATCCTGATAAGACTGACATGACTGCCTGCATTGCTTGTAAAACTCTACACAAGCGACACTGATTTGGATGCACTTGTGATGACAAACTACACGTTTCATCAAAAGTGAGAGTCCAGTTTGTTTAAAGCACAACTACTGTTGCACACATGGCAGGAATCCCCAACAAACCCTTAAGTTTCTATGTCCATTATCCTCAATACCATGAGGTGTTGGTGTAGCCAGTTTTCACAAGTTTCACTTCTTCAGCAGAGTTGTCGTATGACAGAAATATACCATCGTGCGTAGCACCTGTGATCGTGGAGCCTGAACCATCAATGTAGCCGCTAATTTTCCCGAAGTGGCCATAGTAAATTACAGTTGCCAGGCAAGTGGTAGAGGTACCACATTCATAAGTAAGACACAAGGAGAAACAGTCACAGAAACTAAGTGTTTGAAAGTTCTACTTGTTTCCACTTGTTTTCTAACTCTGGACCCAATAAAGTGTGTGGCTGTTAGAAATGGTCTAGTTAGTGAGTAAGGACGTGTCAGCATACGTACGAGGTAGGTAGCTATATGAGAAACATTTGCCTGCCAGGGACAGCTCTGTTTCAGCTGCAGGCAATAGAGGTGCAGGATTGAGATCAGTGGCTTCTGTTCTGGGCACAGAGCAAGTGAACAGTGCACTACTCTAATGATCAATAGTGGTGGTGGAGGTGCAGCAATGTAAGGGTTTCTACAGACTTCATATACGATTTCATTCTGTATGATATGGAATCTGCTTTCACCACATCATCTGTGTACTCGTGTATTTTTGTTCCTGCTCAGAAATTCGTGTTTGGACTTCACGGTTTAAATGCACTGTAAGTAATTTGCCCATATTGATGCTGCTTTGAATGGCTTTACTTCTTGACATTGAGTATGCTTTGCAATCTTGTTGACTAAATCATTCTTTCATGTAACTGCTAAAAATGCAACAGTAGTTAAACAAATGTGTTCACATGTTGCTGGTAGGAGCCACAAAGAGTATGTTTTAGTAGACATGAAGGTCCAACAATCATCCTTCTACTAGGATGAAAATATCAAAGGAAATAAAATTTTGGGAACTCGATTTATTAATAGAATTTATTAAGTCAAAACCTAATTTGAAAGGATTGTTGTTGTTGTGGTCTTCAGTCCTGAGACTGGTTTGGCGCAGCTCTCGATGCTACTCTATCCTGCGCAATGTTCATCATCTCCCAGTACATACTGCAACCTACATCCTTCTGAATCTGCTTAGTGTATTCATCTCTTGGTCTCCCTCTACAATTTTTACCCTCCACGCTGCCCTCCAGTACCAAATTGGTGATCCCTTGATGCCTCAGAACATGTCCTACCAACCAGTCCCTTTTTCTTGTCAAGTTGTGCCACAAACTCCTCTTCTCCCCAATTCTATTCAATACCTCCTAATTAGTTATGTGATCTACCCATCTAATGTTCAGCATTCTTCTGTAGCACCACATTTCGAAAGCTTCTATTCTCTTCTTGTCTAAACTATTTATCGTCCATGTCTCATTTCCATACATGGCTACACTGCATACAAATACTTTCATATCCTCTTTACTTCGACCATCATCAGTTCTTTTGCTCCCCAAATAGGAAATAGCAATAATCTAATTCCTGTAGCATCACCTGACTTCATTCGACTACATCCCTTATCCCCCCCCCCCCCTTGAACCATAGACCTTTCCGTTGGTGGGGAGGCTTGTGTGCCTCAGCGATACAGATAGCCGTACCGTAGGTGCAACCACAACGGAGGGGTATCTGTTGAGAGGCCAGACAAACGTGTGGTTCCTGAAGAGGGGCAGCAGCCTTTTTAGTAGTTGCAAGGGCAACAGTCTGGATGATTGACTGATCTGGCCTTGTAACAATAACCAAAACGGCCTTGCTGTGCTGGTACTGCGGACGGCTGAAAGCAAGGGGAAACTACAGCCATAATTTTTCTCGAGGGCATGCAGCTTTACTGTATGATTAAATGATGATGGCGTCCTTTTGGGTAAAATATTCCGGAGGTAAAATAGTCCCCCATTCGGATCTCCGGGCGGGGACTACTCAAGAGGCTGTCATTATCAGGAGAAAGAAAACTGACGTTCTACGGATCGGGGCGTGGAATGCCCGATTCCTTAATCGGGCAGGTAGGTTAGAAATTTTAAAAAGGGAAATGGATAGGTTAAAGTTAGATATAGTGGGAATTAGTGAAGTTCGGTGGCAGGAGGGACAAGACTTTTGTTCAGGTGACTACAGGGTTATAAACACAAAATCAAATAGGGGTAATGCAGGAGTAGGTTTAATAATGAATAGTAAAATAGGAATACGGGTAAGCTACTATAATCAGCATAGTGAATGCATTATTGTGGCCAAGATAGATACGAAGCCCACACCTACTACAGTAGTACAATTTTATATGCCAACTAGCTCTGCATATGACGAAGAAATTGAAGAAATGTACGATAAAATAAAAGAAATTATTCAGATAGTGAAGGGAGACGAAAATTTAATAGTCATGGGTGACTGGAATTCGAGTGTAGGAAAAGGGAGAGAAGGAAACATAGTAGGTGAATATGGATTGGGGCTAAGAAATGAAAGAGGAAACCGCCTGGTAGAATTTTGCACAGAGCACATCATCATCATAGCTAACACTTGGTTTAAGGATCATGAAAGAAGGTTGTATAAATGGAAGAATCCTGGAGATACTAAAAGGTATCAGATTTAGGAACCGGGTTTAAATTGTAAGACATTTCCAGGGGCAGATGTAGACTCTGACCACAATCTATTTGTTATGACTTGTAGATTAAAACTGAAGAAACTGCAAAAAGGTGGGAATTTAAGGAGATGGGACCTGGAAAAACTGAAAGAACCAGAGGTTGTAGAGAGTTTCAGGGAGAGCATAAGGGAACAATTGACAGGAATGGGGGAAAGAAATATAGTAGAAGAAGAATGGGTAGCTTTGAGGGATGAAGTAGTGAAGGCAGCAGAGGATCAAGTAGGTAAAAAGACGAGGGCTAGTAGAAATCCTTGGGTAACAGAAGAAATATTGAATTTAATTGATGAAAGGAGAAAATATAAAAATGCAGTACATGAAGCAGGCAAAAAGGAATACAAACGTGTCAACAATGAGATCGACAGGCAGTGCAAAATGGCTAAGCAGGGATGGCAAGAGGACAAATGTAAGGATGTAGAGGCTTATCTTACTAGGGGTAAGATAGATACTGCCTACAGGAAAATTAAAGAGACCTTTGGAGATAAGAGAATGACTTGTATGAACATCAAGAGCTCAGATGGAAACCCAGTTCTAAGCAAAGAAGGGAAAGCAGAAAGGTGGAAGGAGTATATAGAGGGTCTATACAAGGGTGATGTACTTGAGGACAATATTATGGAAATGGAAGAGGATGTAGATGAAAATGAAATGGGAGATACGATACTGCGTGAAGAGTTTGACAGAGCACTGAAAGACCTGAGTCGAAACAAGGCCCCCGGAGTAGACAACATTCCATTGGAACTACTGACTGCCTTGGGAGAGCCAGTCCTGACAAAACTCTACCATCTGGTGAGCAAGATGTATGAAGCAGGCGAAATACCCTCAGACTTCAAGAAGAATATAATAATCCCAATCCCAAAGAAAGCAGGTGTTGACAGATGTGAAAATTACTGAACTATCAGTTTAATAAGTCACAGCTGCAAAATACTAACACAAATTCTTTACAGACGAATGGAAAAACTAGTAGAAGCCCACCTCGGGGAAGATCAGTTTGTATTCCGTAGAAACACTGGAAGATGTGAGAAAATACTGACCTTACGACTTACCTTAGAAGAAAGATTAAGGAAAGGCAAACCTACGTTTCTAGCATTTGTAGACTTAGAGAAAGCTTTTGACAATGTTGACTGGAATACTCTCTTTCAAATTCTAAAGGTGGCAGGGGTAAAATACAGGGAGCAAAAGGCTATTTACAATTTGTACAGAAACCAGATGGCAGTTATGAGAGTCGAGGGGCATGAAAGGGAGGCACTGGTTGGGAAGGGAGTGAGACAGGGTTGTAGCCTCTCCCCGATGTTGTTCAATCTGTATATTGAGCAAGCAGTAAAGGAAACAAAAGAAAAATTCGGAGTAGGTATTAAAATCCATGGAGAAGAAATAAAAACATCTTATATCCTCCTTTCAAGACACTGTCCATTCCGTTCAACTGCCCTTCCAAGTCCTTTGCTGTCTCTGACAGAATTAAAATGTCATCGGCGAACCTCAAAGTTTTTATTTCTTCTACATGGATTTTAATACCTACGCCAAATTTTACTCCCCAGTGATAAGATTTCCAATCTATTTTTCAAGTGTTCATTTGTCAATGCAAATGCTAAATTCTTCAGAAAATCACATCAAATTTTGACGGTTCCTTTTGGTTTTGAAAGTGAATACAAAATTTGATAATTTATCCCAGATACATTTAGCTTGCTATAAAACACCATAGGCCAACTCTTTCTGATTTTGGAAACAGAATAATCTGTAATCATTTTATCTACAGTATCCACTCCTCCTTCAGTGTGAATGTAAAAAATAATAAAATGCTTCCCTGTTTTGGTGGTCGATATCATCCATGTCATGTGTTGTAGATAGGAGCATCAGCAAACAATTACTTTTTGTTGGGTACAAACAAAGGATTTATTAGCTTGGAAGCAACATTTTGAAACTCCACAGGTTGATCTCTTAGATGCAAAATTCAAGAGGTATCTCCTTTTCCTTCTTGTGAAGAGTGTCGAGAATTGTAATTTTTCTCCAACAAGTCTTCCATTAATGGCAGCTTGTGTACCAATTGTCAATGATGACATCTCTGTGTGTACTTTTGTTACTGACAAGCCTTCCTACAATTATGGCTGGGCTGTTTGATACTAGAAATGGTCCATCTAGCTGCTTTCCTACATATTCTTCACTATTACTGGCATAAAACTTTTTTTCAGTCACTCATGGCACATATTTCATTTGAATATTTTGTGGGTTTGTGTGGTATATATAGGGTCCAGGAGTAGTGGCCTCTAAACTGAGTCAACATTACATAGACTGTCACATCATCAGCATGATCATAGAATCACTTCAGGTTGACTGCAAAGGAATGTGGACACTTTCTTTCATTTGGAGTGGAAATGTCAACAAACCTCATGCAACCCATTACAAGTACAAATTTCTCATAGCTCATTATGGCATTTAGGTCATGACAGAGACCAGGCAGTATCAGTACATCATATTCTATGCATTGGATAAGACAATAATCCTGGCATTCATGTAGGGTTCGTAATTGAGACAATTCACATGCTTGAAAAACAAGAGAAAAATTATCCCAGATTACTTAAGCATTGATTGGTAATCCCTCAGTACAGGTATGGAGACCGCAATTTCCACAACTTTGTATGTGAAGTGGATCATCTCTTCTCCACTACTGTGGCCAATATAATAATAAGAGATCCAAAGTTGTGGCAATCTGCTGGAGCAATGCTGTTGTCTCACCTAACTCAAATATTGTAATTTTTTCACCAAAATAGTCAGTCCACCAATGAAATCAAAATGACACAGGAGAATTTACACGTCTATGTATGCAGACAATGAGCTCAGGTAACTTCCCATAAACTCACATTGTGTGAAAGTTTCTGGATTGAACTATGTCATTTAGATGTGAAAGCACTGGATAAAAATTTTCTCTTAGTTGTTTCATTGACATATTTCCATACTGATGTGTTCTTGGCAGCATTAGTTAAATGGTTCTGATAAACAGCATTGACCAAATTATCTGAATAGGCTGGAAGGTAAAGCTTCAAATTTTAATGAAATCTGTTGTCCATAGCATTTGTGGGTGTCAGCTGATCAAATGATGGAGCAAAATGATAAATGAACAGGAGATATTTTGGCAATATTGAGGTATCAAACAAGATCATAGGGTGACCTTACCAGTCTGTGGAAGTAGTGTAGACACCACCCTATTCCTTAAATTTTTATCAAAATTACACCATTCCCACATGCAAGAACAAAAAAAAGCTATCTTGATTTAGTTTACAATCTAATATGTAGTTGATGTATATAATTTTAAGGATTTTGAACATCAAATAAAAGTTTTATTGACATAATGAAACATTTTTGAAAATGCAACACTTTATCACCAACCACCATAATTTGTTGTCATAACATCATATAGAGGGAAGACATGCATCAGGTCAGTCTGCACTTCCCAAGTGATTGGAAGCAAATGCAGATTGACAGACTTTGGCGCTGATCAGATCAATCAACCCTTCTGTCACTCAAATGGTCACAGGGCATATATGAGAGCACAGGTTTTGGAATTCTAAAGGCTACTAGCTGCAGGAGTTTTAGGAGCTCATCTGTCTGAATAACACAATTTGAATTCAAACTTATTATTACACTGGAGGGTAATTGTGAAACTTAAAAAAAGCAAAAGATGCAACTGGCTGCACAACAAGAGTTTGTGCCTACAGGGATACAGTTAATGAATGTATCACACTTGCAGCACTGTAAAGTGCAAACTTCAACAAGGGCACCACTCCAAATGAGAAAATAGATTTGTTGAATCTTATCTGAATCTTTTGGTAGGTACCACACAGCATGTTACATTGGATGGAGGGTCATCTCCCAATATAGAAGTAATGTTGGATGTGCCTCAGGAAAGTGTGTTGGGACTCCTGCTTTTCATGTTTTGTATTAATGACTTCTTTCAAATGATGCAGTTACATATAATGAAGTACTACATGAGAAAAGCTTGATAAATATTCAATCAGACCTTGATAAGAATCCTATGTGGTGCAGAGCCTGGGCACTTGCTCTTAATGTTCATAAATGGAAAATTTTGCACTCCACAGGATGGATGTAATGGATGGAATGGAATGTTCTTAGACTATTGTATCAATGAGTCACTGGAAACTGAATGAGAACATAGGTTCAGCCATGGGTAAAGCAAATGGTAGACTTCACTTTATTGGCAGAATACCGGAGAAGTGCAATCAATCTACAAAAATGATTGCCTACAAATCACTCCTTCAATGTAAACTGTCCCTAGAAAGTCTGTTTCAAGGAATGGCTTTAAATGTTTACTCCAGGGATATTCTACAACCCCTTACATAACCCACACATAGGGGTTGTGAGAGTAAGGTTAGAAAAATTATTGCATGCACAGAGGCGTTCAGTCAGTTATCCTTCCCACACTCCATATATGAATGGTAAAAGAAGAAACGCTAACTAGTAGAATGGGACATACCCTCTGCCATGCACATCACGGTGGATTTGGAGAGTACAGATTTAGTTTAAGATGTAGAAGTAGAGGCTGGCTGTGAATGACAAGGAGTTGTGGCCCCAATGTTCAGATTGAGAACTTGCCCTGAATAAAAAACTGCAAGTGTTTAAGGGATAGTGGTAGCACACTATTTCTCCTTACCTGTAGTTGGCCAAACAATCCACTGATACTACATGCATTGTGCGTTGTGGCTTTGTACTTCCCTGGTGTCTCTGGCTAACAAGTTTGTATCCTTTCTCTTCTCCAACTCAGTTGGTAGTGACATTTCTGGCCATTACATTAACTCCAAGTTTTGTAACAACGAAAGCTGAATGTCACTGCACTTCCTATTAAGACTAGCCACAACCATGTTCTATGTCACTTGGCACTACCCTGAGGCATCTTGTGAGTGGGGAGTGATGTCGCAGCACTGTTAACCCTGGCGTTGCCATTTAATTTCCTGAAGAGAACATTCTACCCTGGGACAGTTAAAGTGCCTGCTATTTGGACAACTCAAGGAATACTATTTATCTATGTTATTCTAAATACTGTCACTCTGCCTGCTATCTGCTTTGTGTGTCTGATTTCCTATCCTCTAGTTCCAAAGCTGACTTCCAATGGCCTTCAGCTTAACAATGTACCAGTCAATATGTTGTCAATATGTCACATAGAGCAATTTTTATGGTATTATCCTGAATTGTGAGACGGATTGCAAGTCCGTTGAATAGAGGTGAACCTTTATCTTTTGGGATTCTGTTGTTCAGTACATAAAATATGTCATTAATGACTTCAGTAGAGTAACCATTAGTGTCTTTGCATAGAACACACTTCAAGGACTGAACTGTTAATCATGAAAATAGGCATGATGTCATCCCTACATCCTGCCTTGCTCAACCAGTTAGACTAAAGTTTGACCTAACATTAAAAAACTGCATTACTGAGGTAACTCTTTTGATTAGTTATGAAGAAAATGGTACAGAAACTTCTTAATTTCAGTCCATTGCATAGCACAATACCTCTATCTGTGAAATGACTCCGCAACAACTTTCACAGATGTGACATTGAAGAAAAAGCCCCTGGTCTTGGTTAAGAAAATGTTGTTTTTGTATCAACACATACCTGAATATTTTTTACACCCATGTATTATGTCATAACTACAAAAATTGTTGCACATTCTTTGACAGCCTTGATTGAAGTCAGAAGGAAACTGCTAGTCATAACTGTACAGTAATCGTAATAACCTGTGGTTCCTTATACAATGTGTGAAGTGTGGCAATCTGATCACTGGAGAGGGGTAATGCAGTGCTTGTGATGCTCAGAAGTATGATGCACTGTTGCTTTGGACATGCATGCCTGTCCGAAGGAACATTGGACTGTACTTCTTAACAACATAGAGCATCTCTCTCCCCTGACACCAGGTAAGTGACATTTGAATCAAAATGTGCGCTTAAATCAAAATATTTCCCCCATACAGGAGTATACATAATGAATGTAAGAGTGAGTTGAAGACACATGGTTGACAATAAGTGGAAGTTTGGGTTTCCCCATGAATTGTGCTTGGATAGACTAATGGTAAGGCTACCTTGGGCAATATGGAGAAATCTGGGTTAGTCCTGGTACGGCAGAAATTTTCATGATTATCATTCCATTATACAACTGATGGCTGGTCATATTTGAAACAATGAATACATTTCATGAACACCACAGTGCCGACCTACTGGTATGCCCTCCAGTGGTAAATGTAAGAAATCTACCAGGATACCAGGTTGGCATTTAAATTTGGATGGATTCATTACCTCCGCCAATAATATGTTGCATCCTTTTAGTGCCGGTTCTTTCTCTACCTCCATTTCTCATGATGTTGGAACCACAAAATATCAACCAGTTACAGTCTACCTGAATCTGAAGAACTTTCAACCTGATGACATTTCGATCTCACCTCTACCCCTGTCAAAGAATCCTGGTTCAGTTCATGATCTAGATGGAGTGAGAAACCTCAGTCTTTCCGTTCAGATATATTTTCCCAAAACACAGATTTCAAACAATTTTCTTGTTGTGGGCTTCAGTGCAAATAGGGGTTTGATGCAGCTGCTCTTAATAACACAAAAATTCCATTTAAACTCAGCTCTCTTTTTGCACCACTGAAATTCAATACTGCTTGGTGTTAATTTTATAGATCCTCTTCTACAACTGTGTATGTGAGAGCTTATGTCCTCGGTATGTCTGGGCCAACCTAATTAGCAGTGAATTTTTCTCCTTCCCACAATTCAAACTTCTTTCTCCACAATTGTGGCCATAGTGTCAATTCCTTTTTGTGATTGAATTAGTGGGGTTTCACATCTTCACACTTACCACATGTGATATTGCTGATAACCAGAACACCACTTCATGCAAAACAGAAAGACCTCACCTACAAAAATAATCCCTGGGTGAATGACTTTGTAGGATATATACCAGGTCAGATTGAAGAAAGATTCAGAAGCAGGCTGCAAGATATTTTATGTGTAGGTTTGAACAGCATGCAAGTATTATGGGTCGGGAAGTTAAATGAGAATCCCTGGAGGGAAGGAGACTTCCTTTTTGTGGAACACTGTTGAAAAAATTTAGAGAACCAGCTTTTGAAGCTGACGGCACAACAATCCTACTGCTGGCAACATACATTTCACATAAGATGAGAGAGAGAAATTAGGGCTTGAATGGAGCAATTCAGATAATTATTTTCCCCTTGCTCTGTTTGCAAATGGAACAGAAATGGAAATGACTACTCGAGTTCTGGGCTACTTTCAACCATGCGCTATACCATGGCTTGCAGAGTATTTATGTAGGTGTAGATGTATACAAAATCAAACAATGTATATCAGATACCATCCCCTTATATCACCATGATGTAATAAGTGATTGCTCCTAAGTCTGTTCTGTTTAACCCATCTAGTGGCTAATAGTGCTGCCTCTGGATCACAGGGTCCTGGGTTCGATTCTTTGGACAGTTGGGTATTTTCCCCACATGTGGAATAAGCATTTGTATAGTTCTCATCATTTCATCATTCATGAAAGTGGTGAGATTGGACTGATTAAATTTAAGGATTTGTACAGGCACTGATAACTGCCCAGTTGAGCATCACACAAACAAATCATCATCATCATCATCATCATCATCATCATCATCATCATCATCATCATCATGTGTTCTCCCCTTACTTTTGACTAGGCTATCATCTGTTCCATCATAATTGTAATTGTTGTCATTATTGTTGTTGCTTTTGTTGTTATCAGGTACTGTCTCCCATAGGATTACTTCCTCATACTGCAGATCCAATCTCGACAAATTTTTTTTACTCATTGCTGTTTCTACTGAACATATTGCCATAATTGTTGTTATTGTGCATTTGTGGGTTCTGAGGCTACTGTTCTCTGAATCATACTCATTTGGGAATCTTCATCTTTGATTTCCAGTTATTTGGTCTGTATGGCCGTCCCCCCTGCGGGTCCGGGGTAAGAATAGGCCCGAGGTATTCCTGCCTGTCGTACGAGGCGACTAAAAGGAGTTTCAACCGTTTCAGCCTTCCATGTGATGGCCCTCTTGGGGTTTGACCTCCATTTTTCAAAATTCTACAGAAGTACGAGCCTTTTGGGGAAGGACACCTTACGTGGTGTACCACTGGTCCTAAGTGCACTAAGACCTTGGCACTCAGTATTGTACCGGCGTTGTAACCATACCCACTATTCCTCAAATTGGGCCTAAACGCCTGATGGGTTGTCCAAGTTACGCCCATAGTGCATCTCCATCTGCCCCAGCGATCATGATGGACTTTCCATGGCACCAGAAATCCAGCACGGTAGCCAGCCCGTTGTGGTGGGGTCGTCATGTACCCTCTAGGTTGTAGCCCCCTGACAACACAGGGATCGTACTGCCGATACCTGAGCTGCACCCTCCCCACGTCGGCCAAGGAGTAGATGCCCGTCTCCTTGGGGCATCAGGACTCCCGGCAATGGTCATCCTGCCAGGTGGCCCTTGCTGTGGCTGGGTGGCGCCCGTGGGGAGAGCCCCTTGTCGGAGTGGGTGGTATCGGGGTGGACGTTTCGCAGATGAAAGGTCAACACGTATCAGGTCGCTCTGCGGCCGAGTCTTTCAAAAGAAAAGGTACCGTTTCTAGTCCTGGTTCTCCTGCCCTTTCCCCCTTGGCCACTCCGTGGGAGGAGGGACAGGCCCGCCGGCTTGGGGCGAAGTACTTCCCCCGCTATTTGGTCTGTTCTCGAACCGATGGGGGGGGGACATTCGCCGCCTCCAAGCCCATGTTCTTTGTTCAGCACATTGAGGACATCTTTGGGGAAATCGAGGCTCTCAGCAAGATGCGTTCAGGGCCCGTACTTATCAAGACCACCTCCGCCACACAGTCGGCGGCGCTCCAGGCATGCGACCGCCTAGGGGACATCCCAGTATCCATTGTCCCACATCTGGCACTAAATACGACGCAGGGGGTTATTTTTCATCGTGACCTCCTGCTACAATCTGATGAGGAGCTCAGGGCCAACCTGGAGCGCCGAGGCATGCATTTCGTCCGGCGAGTCCAGCGCAGCCCCAAAGACTGTCGCATCGACACCGGGGCCTTCATCCTCGCCTTCGAGGGGGACGTTCTCCCGGAGAAGGTAAAGGTGATGTGCTACTGGTGTGACGTGTGTCGTGCGACCTTACATCCCGCCTCCTATGCGCTGTTTTAGGTGTTTGCGCTTTGGGCACATGTCGTCACGGTGTGAGGCTGAGCCCCTTTGTGGCAATTGTGGACGTCCTCTTCGTGAGGAACGTACATGCATCCCACCACCTCGGTGCATTAATTGTCCTGGCGTCCACTCGCCTAGATCCTCAGACTGCCCCACCTATCAGAAGGAGAAGAAGATACAAGAAATCAGAACTTTGGATCGGCTCTCTTATTCTGAGGCCAGGAAGAAGTATGACCGCCTTCATCCCATGCCATTCACCACTTCGTTTGCCTCAGTTGTGTCCACTCCTTCCGCGGTATCCTCACCCCTATCCTGTCCCCCCCCTCCGCCTCCTCCGCCCATCAGGGTGCTCTGCCCATGCCTCCCATATCCCTCCCTTACAAATCCTCCTCCCACGGGGCCCCCACACCCTCTGCCCCATGGGCCACCCTTCCTCCTCCTCCTCCTCCTCCTCCTCCTATTCCCCCTCCTCCCCCTCCTCCTCCTCCTCCTCCTCCTCCTCCTCCTCCTCCTCCCCCCCCCCCCCCACGCCACCTGAGAAGCGATCCTCTTCTCAGGCGTCCATCGAGGAAACGTTCCGGACCCCGCGCATGAGGACCTTCTTCGGGTCCAGCCCACCATCCCTGTGCCTCCTCGGCCTTCCAAGAAGGCCTCCAAGAAGTAGTCTCTATCCCCCTCTCCACCCCAGCGCGCGTCGTCTGACGCTTCATCCGTGAGTCGCTGCTCCCGGCCGTCTTCAGTTTCGCCGGGACGCTCTGCTGCCAGGTGCTCCGCCGGCCTTTCGTCGGCAAATGATGCGGCCCCTTCTACACTACCAGGGACAGTGGCCACAGCTGGTGACGAGTTGATGGAACCGGATCCGCCTCCCGTCGGTTGTAGCGTTGTTCCCTCGCAACCTGGCCCTCCGTGGCCGTCTAGGTGAGCAGCTCTTCTCCCGTCTCGTTCCCCCAACTTTTTGACTAGCAATGGCGTTGTTTCATTGGAACATAAGAGGTATTCGATCTAATCGGGAGGAATTACAACTGCTCCTCCGCCTGCACTGTCCGCTCGTCCTCGGTCTCCAGGAAACCAAGTTGCGCCCGACTAACCGTATTGCCTTTACCCACTATACCTCGGAGCGGTATGACCTCACCCCTGTGGACGGTATCCCAGCTCATGGTGGGGTCATGTTGCTCGTTCGGGACGATGTCTATTACCGTCCCATCCCATTGACCACCCCACTCAGAGCAATAGCTGTCTGCATTACTCTTTCTGCTTTTACTTTTTCAGTTTGTACCATCTACACTCCACCGTCATCTGCTGTTAGTCGGGCTGACATGATGCACCTGATCGTTCAGCTTCCTCCGCCGTTCATATTGTTTGGCGACTTCAATGCCCATCATCCCCTTTGGGGCTCTCCTGCCTCCTGTCAGAGGCTCACTCTTGGCGGATGTCTTCCACCATCTCAATCTTGTCTGCCTCAATACCGGCGCCCAGACTTTCCTCTCGGACTCTACTCATACCTACTCCCACTTGGACCTCTCGATCTGTTCTACCACTCTTGCCCGTCGGTTCGAGTGGTATGTCCTTTCTGACACTTATTCGAGCGACCACTTCCCCCGTGTCGTTCGTCTCCTGCACCACACCCCATCCCCACGTCCTTCGAGCTGGAACATACTGAAAGCTGACTGGGGACTTTACTCCTCCCTGGCGACCTTTCCAGACCACGATTTCCCAGTTGTGACAGTCAGGTCGAATACCTCATGGCTGTTATCGTCAATGCTGCCGAACGTTCCATTCCTCGTACTACTTCTTCTTCATGTCGCGTTTCCGTCCCCTGGTGGAACGAGGCTTGTAGGGACGCTATCCGTGCTCGACGACGTGCTTTACGCACCTTTCGCCGCCATCCTACGTTGGCGAATTGTATTGATTACAAACGACTCCGAGCGCAATGCCGTAGAATCATCAAAGACAGCAGAAAAGCATGTTGGGGCTCTTTCACCAGCTCCTGTAACAGTTTTACTCCCTCTTCCGTCGTTTGGGGTAGCCTGCGCCGGCTGTCGGGCATTAAGGCCCACTCCTCGGTACCTGGCCTGACCTCAGGTAATAAGGTCCTTGTTGATCCTGTGGCTGTCTCCAACGCCTTTGGCCGCTTTTTCGCGGAGGTTTCAAGCTCCGCCCATTACCACCCTGCCTTCCTTCCCAGGAAAGAGGCAGAAGAGGCTCGGCGACCTTCCTTCCACTCGCTGAATCTGGAAACTTATAATGGCCCCTTTACTATGCGGGAACTCGAACGTGTGCTTGCACTGCCCCGATCCTCTGCTCCGGGGGCCAGATGCCATTCACGTTCAGATGCTGGCTCACCTTTCCCCAGCAGGCAAAAGCTTCCTTTTTCGTACCTACAATCGCGTCTGGACTGAAGGTCAAGTCCCCAGGCGTTGGCGTGACGCCGTTGTTGTTCCTATACCCAAACCCGGGAAGGATAGACACCTTCCTTCTAGTTACCGCCCCATTTCTCTTACAAGCTGTGTCTGTAAGGTGATGGAGCGCATGGTTAATGCTCGGTTAGTCTGGATTCTTGAATCTCGACGACTACTTACTAATGTCCAATGCGGCTTTCGTCGCTGCCGCTCCGCTGTTGACCACCTTGTGACCTTGTCGACATTCATCATGAACAACTTTTTGCGAAGGCGCCAAACGGTAGCCGTGTTCTTCGACTTGGAGAAGGCTTATGATACCTGTTGGAGAGGAGGTATCCTCCGCACTATGCACAGGTGGGGCCTACGTGGTTGCTTGCCCCTTTTTATTGATTCCTTTTTAACGGATCGAAAGTTAGGGTACATGTGGGTTCCGTATTGTCCGACGTCTTCCTCCAGGAGAACAGAGAGCCTCAGGGCTCCGTCTTGAGCATAGCCCTTTTTGCTATCGCGATCAATCCAATTACGGATTGCATTCCACCTAATGTCTCAGGCTCTCTCTTTGTCGATGACTTCGCGATCTACTGCAGTGCCCAGTGAACATGCCTCCTGGAGCGCTGCCTTCAGCGTTGTCTAGACAGCCTCTACTCATGGAGCGTGGCAAATGGCTTCCGGTTCTCTGAAGAGAAGACGGTTTGTATCAACTTTTGGCGATATAAAGCGTTCCTCCCGCCATCCTTACATCTCGGTCCCGATGTTCTCCCATTCGTGGACACAACTAAGTTTCTAGGGCTCACGTTGGACAGGAAACTGTGTTGGTCTCCACATGTTTCTTATTTGGCGGCCCGTTGTACACATTCCCTTAATGTCCTCAGAGTTCTTAGCGGTTTATCTTGGGGAGCGGATTGCACTGTCCTGCTTCGCTTGTATCGGTCCATAGTCCGATCGAAGCTGGATTATGGGAGCTTCGTCTACTCGTCGACTCGGCCATCCCTCTTACGCCGGCTCAACTCCATCCACTATCGGGGGATACGTCTTGCGACCGGAGCCTTCTACACTAGTCCTGTCGAGAGTTTTTATGCTGAAGCTGCAGAGTTACCATTGACCTACCGGCGCGACGTACTGCTGTGTCGGTATGCCTGCCGGCTGTTGTCTATGCCTGACCACCCCTCTTACCAGTCCTTCTTCGCCGATTCTCTTGAACGTCAGTACGGGTTGTATGTGTCTGCCCTGATGCCCCCTGGAGTCCGCTTCCGTCGCCTGCTTCGACAATTGGATTTTGCCCTCCCTACCACCTTCAGAGAGGGTGAGAGCTCGACACCACCTTGGCTCCAGGCTCCGGTTCATATTTATCTCGACCTCAGCTCACTCCCGAAGGAGGGTACTCTGGCTGCAGTGTATTGCTCACGGTTTGTCGAACTTCGTGCTCGCCTTGCCGGTCACACCTTTATTTACACCGATGGCTCCAAAACTGATGATGGTGTCGGCTGTGCCTTTGTCGTTGGGGCCGCCACCTTTAAATACCAGCTCCTCGACCAATGTTCCAGCTTTACGGCCGAGCTTTTTGCTCTCCATCAGGCCGTTCAGTATGCTCACCGCCACCGCCATTCATCGTACGTACTCTGCTCTGACTCACTCAGTGCTCTTCTGAGCCTTGGAGCTCCCTATCCGGTCCATCCCTTGATTCAACGGATACAGCAGTCCCTCCATTCTTTCGCTGATAATGGTGGTTCTGTCAGCTTTCTGTGGGTTCCCGGACATGTAGGAGTGCCTGGGAATGAGGCTGCGGATGCTGCAGCCAAGGCTGCAGTCCTCCTGCCTCGGCCAGCCTCCCATTGTGTCCCGTCATCTGACATTCGCGGGGATCTATGTAAGAGGCTTGTGTCATTGTGGTGGGATGCTTGGTCATCCCTCCCAGGAAACAAGCTCCGGGCAGTAAAACCGCTCCCAACTGTATGGACAACATTCTCCCGACCATCTCGGCGCGAGGAGGTCCTTCTGACCAGGTTGCGGATTGGGCATTGCCAGTTTAGCCACCGCTACCTGCTCTCCGGTGACCAGGCCCCGCAGTGCCCTTGTGGTCAGGCATTAACAGTGCGCCATGTTTTGTCGTGTCCCCATTTTAGTCAATTTCGTGTTGTCCTGTCCCTGCCATCTACTTTAACGGATGCTTTAGCTGATGACGCTCGAGCAGCTGCTCGTATTCTGCGTTTTCTAACTTTAACTGGCTTGTCCAAAGACATTTAACCTTTTTACTTATTTTATCTGCATCTTTGTCATGTCCTTCTGGTGTCCCCCCAACCCCTTGAGTTGTAACAGATTCCATGTGCTCTAACAACAGTGACTTGGCGCTAATGACCTCAGCAGTTGAGCGCCCTTAAACCCAAAAAAAAAAAAAAAAAAAAAAAAAAAAAAAAAAAAAAAAACCAAAAAAGTATGGCTGTGGCAACACCTCTAGCTTCCATCAGTGACCGAAGAATCAATATCAAAAATTCAAGTTGTAATACTCCTGTTCTTGTAGAAACCTTTGAAATGCTTAAATATTATCCTTACAATAGCTTGCTTGTATAATATGCATCAACTGTAGACGAGACATTCAAAAATTTACTTACAAGGTATGTACACCGACATAGTCACGGCTGTTTTTGCTGAACTTAACTGACATACTTGTTTTTATTCCTTTGAGGGGATACAGGAGCCAATGTGTGTGGCAATTGGATGGTATATAAATATCATAACCGAGTGAGATTCAGTTATTTGGTCTGTATGGCTGAAGCAAGATATTTGAGTGCCCTCTGTAGCTACTTGATGTTATCACTCAGGAACCCAATTTAACAAATTATGGTTCGTGTAGAAAGGTTTGGAATGCTTAAATATCACCCATGCAATGGTTTTCTGGTATCATGTGTCTTAGCCTTACAAGTAACTTTGTCAAATATGTGATAACCAGTTTTGCAGGACTACATGGATTGTCAGAAACTATTATTTCTTTGGAACCATGTATCTGAGGTAATGGGCAAGACTTCTAAAAAGCCATAATGTTGGAAATTTCTGGGCATGATGTTGTTTGATATCAGCTTATACTGGTTGTAATCAGTAAGTCAATAGGAACACATGACAGGACATGTGACTTGTATGGAAGAGGCCAAATTCTGATACTAAATTCCCCTTCTAAGGACCTGCACATCAAACTTGAGCTTGCGACAGGTAGGGCACAAGAGAGACTGTGAGGAATCAAACTGCTCTATCAAAGTGCTCAGGTGGATATTACTACCAGCATTCCTAAATACCTGAAATTTCCAGGCAAGAAAAGAAGAGTTTGAACTGAAAACCATTGAAGTCTGTTACATGCAAGTTTTTTGTGATCTCTCAAATTGTATGATGAATATATTGAATCTGAAAAAGATCGTACCCATAGGAGCTTGTCATAATGTTGGGAGTCATGTTGTTCATTATGGCACCCTCCATTGTTTGCTACTGTTGTACTATCCTCTGTTGATGACCAAAATTTTGTTCGACCTCCATCATTTGAACTAGAAGAACGTTGATGAAATTGGGTTCTGATTCTGATGGCTTGGGGGGATTTGGTACCCCTGGAATCATCATGGGGTAGCATTCTCCTGAGGTCACGACTGTTATTTCTCTTTAATTACTTTAAAGTACTGGAGCACTAGAGGGCTTACCTGCTGCAGCAGTAAGATCTGACAAGGAGCCAGCAGCTGTGGGACCTGTTGTCCATATCTCATTCATCTTTTGGCATTTGTCAGGTTACTGTGAAACCTAATTCTTTTGTTCATAGTAACAAAATTGTAAAGTGAAAATAAGCACATGAAACCACAATTGTTTCTGTGTTCTCCATTGATTTTATAGTAACGAACTACATACTGGGAATCTATGAAATGCTGTTACTTTATGAGCAATACCAAGTGGGCTGTGGCATGAATGGGAGTTCCGATTGAGGAGTGAAGCATGGAAGATAATTGGTGAGGTTGTGCAAAACCACTTTGACATCTTATTAACTATAGTGGTTAGCACATCTGCCTAATGAGCAGGAGGCCTGCGTTCAAATCCTGCCTTTCATATTTAATTTTCATTCTTTTCAGTCTCCATGTATATATAATTTGTGTTTGAGGCCTCTGGAACTATATAGTTCCACTCGAGTAAATTATGTTGCTTTAGTGTTTCCACTACTAATGTAGGTGTCTGGTTGTGTAACCTTGCATTGTGCTCTAAAGAAATATTAGAATCACAAGGGAAAGTCAATGACCAAATTGCAAAACACCAATAAATGTCAAACATTAAACTGGATGATATGGTAACAGGCTATTAGGACAGGGATGTACTGACAACTACAGAGGCTAATATTATAGATAGTGTAATAAATATAATTTGAAATATCAGTGCAGTCAGAAGAAGCAGAGCATGCACAGGCAGCATTGAATGTACACCAGTGTGCTTGTGCTGTGTGGCACAACGTTGACAGGAGAAATTCATCACTTGTAATAATTATTGCTGAATTGCTATTCAACACCAAAAATAAGTATTCAGAATGAATACACATTACCAAGTTCCAAACTGATGCACTGAACACTTCAGCACACAGATGACACATCATACGCTGAAGCTGTTAATACATTACCCAGGCAAGAACAGCGACCAAAAGACGACGACGATACGTCCTCGACCTGCTCCCTCATCAACTATCTTGTCAATGACATCCTTCATCCACAGTCAGCACATGCCTGACCACCATTCCAAATTTCATATGGATTTTCAAATATTTGCAAATGTGAGGAACACAGTTGTTCAGGTAGTAGTAACTGAACACCATTTCTTTGTAGGTACATATTGTTACATTTTATATTCTGCATGAACTGAAAATTTGATATCTGCTCTATAGATAATTTTTACTCTTCTCTTGTTTTATTCATGTATCTTTCTTTAAATATTAATCCAAAAATTTCTTATTGAATGAATATAAAAGCAAAAACATGTTAAATTTGGTAAATAATGGAGGTACTGCCAGTGACCTGCGCACGGAAGTGACACAGGTCAACACCATAGAGATGGGAAATAAATGCTACTACTTCTTCCAGGTTTTAAAATGAGAGGAGGTGAGAGTTAAACTTTTTGTGTTTTACATTTGCTAATTAGGCTCCCACACTTCATTGTTTGGGGAGGGGGGTGTGGTTGTGAATGCAGTTGACGTAAAATGTTCAGCCACATTTTGAAAGCTCCTACTCTCCTACTCTTCTACTATAATTGAGCACAATTTTTTTTCTTTTTTTTTTTGTACAACAACAATATAATGCTTGAATTAAAAGCGTTTTCTGCATCAGGATCACCATATTTTTATTATTCCTCTTATGAATTTCAACAACCACCTGCTCCCATCTGATATTACATAAAAAATTTTCTGTAAGATGCTCACCTCCTAAATCTATCTCAACAAGAATTATCACTTGGTTTTGCTGAGATATTATTTTTGTTGCTCTGGTATACACTGAATTTAAAAATCTCAACCTTCAAATGCTAACTCTCAATGGGTTTGGTCTGCTGGTTAGTAGTTACCAATTTAGTAAGAATCAAAGTGTTCTATTATGTGTAACAATGACATACCAGATACAGCAACACTTTCCCGTGGAAAGTGCATCTCTTTCAGTACCTATGTACTAACTCTCCCAGTGAGTATGTGAGTGAGTTAGTGAGTACACTAATTGTGAATGCTACAGTAAAATTTTCAATGACTCAGTTACCCTCATACATTTCTGCACCAAGGGAAAATAAGCAAAATCAGAGCCAACGTAGAAATTTTGCTTAAATCAGGATGATGAAGTATCAGTGCCTCACGCAGCTGGTTTTTAATTAACTTAAATTCTTCTTGATATTTCTTATTCCATTTCCAAATGGAGATAGACTTGTGAAGATAAACAATTTTGAGGTTGAAAACTGTGATATAAATTAAATGTACTGTGTGACGTTTAGTTGTCTACAATATTTTGGTGCAGCAAAATATTTCTCTGGTTCTATTTTTGTCAGATCAGATTTGATTCTGCACAAAGAAACGTGCCAAAGGAAATTGTTTTGTGACTTGGTGAATTCTTATTTATCCATCTTTAATGTGACTCATGCTCCACTAAACCGGGAGTCCACTTCCGTCAACTGCTCCATTCTCTTTCCTTCCGCTTTGCTAAAACCTTCTTGACAACTTGGGGTACAGCACCGCCTTGGGTCCATCTCCGGATCTGCCTGCTCCGTGACCTTTGTCAATATCCCAAGGATGGTACACCATCACTTGTTTATCGCCGGGCATTTGCTGCTCTATGTGCACAAATGAAGGAAGCCACATTTATTTACACTGACGGCTCGAAAACATCGTTAGGTGTAGGGAGTGCCTATATTGTTGGCGACACCCCAAATCACTTTCGGCTTCCCGACCAATGTTCGGTTTATACTGCGGAGCTTTACGCTGTTCTCCAGGCTGTCCACTACATCCACCACCATCAGCGGATACAGTACGTTATCTGCTCAGATTCTTTCAGCTCTCTCCTCAGTCTCCAAGCTCTTTACCCTGTGCACCCTCTGGTCCACCGGATTCAGGACTGTCTGTGCTTGCTCCACCTGGGGGGGCGTCTCGGTGGCGTTCCTCTGGCTTCCGGGACACGTTGGTATCTGTGGAAATGAGGTGGCTGATATTGCAGCCAAGGCTGCAGTCTCCCTTCTTCGGCCAGCTATTCAATCAATTCCCTTCGCCGATCTATGGAGCGTTTTATGTCATCGTGTTGTACATTTATGGCACGCTCATTGGTTGATGCTTCCCCGTAATAAATTGCGGGACGTGAAAGCTCTTCCTTGTGCTTGGACCTCTTCCTCCCGAACGCGTCGTCGGGAGGAGGTAATTTTAACTCGACTGTCTTTTTAGCCATCGGCATCTTTTAAGCGGCGATCCTCCCCCACTCTGTCCCCACTGCTCTCAGCTGTGGACAGTAAGACACCTTTTAATTGAGTGCCCCTATTTAAATCCGTTACGCTCCCGTCTACAGTTATCGCCTGATATATCGTCGATTTTAGCAGATGACACGCGCTCAGCCGATCGCGTTCTCGATTTTATTAGTGCCAGTGAAATGACGTCAGTCATTTGAAGCTTTTTTTGCAGACAACCAACCCCTTTCTGTAGTGGATTTTTAAGCCTTCCTTCTGCTTTTAGTTTCTCCAATTTTATGACTTTCGTTCCCATTGCTGCTGGTTTCCATTTTCGGTTTTTTACTGTTTCCTAAGTCACGGACTGGGCGCTAATGACCATAGCAGTTTTGCGCCCTAAAACCAAAACAAAAAACAAAACAAAAACAAAAACAAAATGCCACTAAATGCTTAAATTAAATAGCATAGAATGTCTAAATGTTCTCCTTAAAGGCAGCACTAATTAGAATATCACCTACATAATGCTGAGTGTGTTAAAAATTCTTCTCTTAGAACTTCTGTAAGTTCTGTTATAAGGGCCGCTGATGATCCTGACAGACTGAAGGGTATTCATTTAAACAGGTAACATCTTCCATTCAACAGAAAGTCTGTATTTTTCCAGCTATACCTTCATTTTCCAGTTGATCTCGTTTTACAGTAAACCACATCACTGCACCATAAGCATCAGTTAGTAAATGCACACTGAAATCCCTTTTTTCTACAGTGTGGATTGGATTAGAACATTCAATATCTGAGTGTTAAATTACCTGATTCTCCAACTTACCCATAATTACTTTATTAACCACTGCTTTCTAGGGCAAGGGTACTGGATACAATATGCTATGGAATGACTCATGATTCTTAACTACAGTTCAACAAGTGCAACATCTGATCAGCCGAGGTGTTTTTTAAAATAGGTAGAAATATTAAGGTGTTACGTTGATCTGTTTCTTCCATTTAGCTACAGGCACTTCCACGAATAATTGAATCATACTGTGAGTATTAGTCAGAGCATCATCGTCATTATTATTCACCTGGAGCTCAGTATCTTCCTCAGACTTATTTAAAGTTGCAGTTTCCCCATTTGTCAAAAATGAATAAGCTCATATTTATGATTGCAGCTCCCTAATCGTCTCCCTTGTTGAATCCTGAAACACTCTCCTCTTCTGTTCCCTCCACTAGTCACATAAAAATGAAGTGTAGGGGAATGCATTTACAAAGCTATTCAGAATCAGTCAATTCTGAGGGATAAACTGATATGAAGTGATCAAAAAATGAATACATTCTGATCACACATACTTTCCTGAATTCTGAATTTTAACAGTGCCTGGCCTTCAATTATACAGGATACTTTTCCGGCTCCATATTATGTGAAAATCAACACCTATTTCTCTCGGGCACTGTTTATATTGTATATGTTTCACAGATTTTTTTTTTGTTGATATCAGGTAATGCAGCACAATTTCTAAACAAATTAAAAGTATTTTCAATATTTTTGAACCTGCTTTGGATTATTCAAAAAGATTACATAGAAACTGATGCAACTTTTTTTCCCAAAATGCTTCCTCAAATTGAGGTGCCATTTAATCCAATGTTACACATTTGAAGGAGGCCAAATTTTTACCAGATATGCACAATATGATGGCTGAGGTGCTAGACCTATTTAATTCCACCTATTATGTATATTAAAAGGATAAAAACATTATCTCTTACATTTTAACCTCTACAATTTTTTCCTAATAAAAATGTTACATTTTCTATAAAGTTGATTCTGCAATATAGCTTATGTCTACTACCTACCTATGGACTATTGCAAGTTGAAGAAAAAAATTAGAGCAATGCTATATATCTTTAGGAAATATTTGTACCTGAAATCTGATAAATACAGGTTGTGGGAAATTGTGAATGAAGATATGAGAACAATTAAATCGTACCTCAGAACATTCCTGAAGCATATTCTTCATCCTGCAGCATTTCTTCTCCTTCAAGCTTCCTCTTGGCTCTCCTTTTAGCACTTCTTGCTTCTTCAGTAACTTCAAGAGCTGAATCTTTCAGCTTCATGCACCCATTCTCCGTCACACATGAGCAATTGATCTTCCATATTAGATCCACATTTTATGTCTAAATTTCTCAGAGCTTCCAACTTTCCCATCATTCCATCATTGAAACATATCACTGCCTCTAGTACACCATTTTTTAATGTATTTAGTCATATAAAAGCATTCTTGTGTTATCTTCCCATATGCAATGGTTGAAACATTCATTTTTATTCTGGGTGCCCCCATGAAAACAATTGCTAAGCAAAACAAGATCACTCACATCTCTCAAAATTAGCTTTATTTTATTCATAACAGGCTCAGGAAGAGAATACTTATAACAGTATATTTGACTACTTTTTTTGCTTTATTATAACCACACCAAGAGTCTGCTCCTCTAGGGCAAAGTCCGTCAACAGGGTGGTCATCTGTGGGCAACTCATGAAAGTAGGTGACCGAGACAGCTTTTCTCGTTGCTGTAACATCTTCAGAATTGTTATGGACTAGCCATTAGATGACCTGCACCTCTGAATTAAGGTCTATTTCAATTTCTGTCAATCTGCATTGGCCAGACAGATTTTCCATCCAATAGCAACTTTCCTTTCATTTATCTTCATAGCTTCCTCAATCTAGCACCCATCCTCTTTTGCATAAGTCCACAACACTCCAGTTTTGTTACCAAGGTATCACCATAGACATTGAACTCATTAATTTTGTTGAAAGCTTTAGAGTCACCATCGCCTAGGTACTTCGTATAATTAACATTAAAATTATTTCAAAGGTCAGTGGCCATTTATAGAGCTCCATAACACTCGATACCTCCACTGTAGCCACCATAATTCTTAGAACACTTATGTTCAGTATGTCCAGTGTTACCATCACAGGTGTGGCAGTACTTAGATAAGCACTCAACATCAAAAACTTTTCCATTCTCCAGAGAAGTTCCACTTCATACACCATTCAAGAAACAATGTCCTTGGCATTGCCATGTCCCATCAAGTGCAACAGAAAAGTCCCTGGTTCCAATAATATTTACAGTTTCTTCTACCGCACGTTTCATAGATGTTTTAGACACAACAGTCAAGGCACCTAAAAGTATTTTTATGTACTTGTTGAACCTAGTTTGAGGAAGAGGTAGGTCCATCAAACCACAAAATGTTTGAGTAGCCTTTTTCCCCTTTTTGTATTGCACACATGCAGGCACTAACTTTAGAGTTACACCGTATGTATCATGCACAATGTTCAAAGTTCCTTTTTAAGGTTATTTATTGGAGGATGTACACAGAACTACTTTTGATGCCAAACCCTTCCAGACAGCCTACACCATCACACTGCTTACATTTCCCCACTTCCTTTATCAAAGAAGATAAAATGCCACCAACAACAACAAATCCACTACAAACAGCATCATTGTTAACACAAAAATTTGAATCACTGGGAGGCATGGTGGGAGTGTCTTCCCTAAAGAAATGATGCAGAAGTTATTTTCAACAGTGTGGCTTGCTTTTTTGTATATGTAGCACTCGATCAACACGTGGGTAAACTGTTTCAACAAAACAGAGGTAAATACTAACAAAGGTAATAATTTACAGGCACTAGAAACCTGCATTGTTACTAACATATACAATGTATCATACAAATAATCACTGGAAACAGTTTACAGTTCTTTCCAAAATAATACTGGTTTTTGCAACAGAAGTAAAGGGGGTGTGGTGGCATACATGTCCGTAACTGTAAAATTTGCTATACTTAGGTCATTTTTCGTTTGAAACCCTGTAATGTACATATATCAATGTAATCGGGAAAGACTATAGAATTTATTAAAGTCATTAAAAAAAATTTCTATTTTTCCACCAATTATAAGTACCCAGTATGATTAATGGGGTTACTTTGATTGGTTACAGCAATGGTAATATGAAAGTTACTAACAGGAAATACAGGAAATGCAAGGAGGTAGATTTTCCATAATAGTTCTCATCCACCTCAACGAAATGGCTACTGCATCCATAATTCAGCATATTTGGACTTCCACAAAAGGCATTTAAATGTATTTATGATGCTATGTTTCCTCCCTCTATAAATCTTCTTACACTTCAGTGATAGGTTTGCACTTTGTGGTGTTCATTGTGACTTCTGACACACTTCTGACAACTTCAGTTTTGGAGTGACCTATTTCCAAAACTTCATTTAGTTTGCTGAATCACGACTTCTCGTATTATGACTTCAGCTTCTGGAAATTCTGGCCATTGGTTTTGCACTCTTTCTCTGGCATATGTTGGGATTTTTGGTTTTTAATTCTGTTTCTTTTCACAAAACCAAAATGTGTTTAAGAATGTGGCTTAAAATTCATCACCTATGGAATAATTTTTGTTTCTGAAATAAATGTATGAACTGTTTGAACCCAACCATGGCACACATCCTGTGGGCTTTTTTGATTGTCCTGAAAGTTCTGTTATCTACAATTGAGTTGCATTATGAATGTTAGTCTCTACTTTGCTTAATGCTGCATTAATGTTGTGCAGTGGAAGCTCTCTATTTATTCCATCGACACTTCCTCATAGTGTATGAATTGCTGGTGGATTTCATCTTCTCCAGTACACACTACCACACACCCACAAACTCTATTGACATTTTTTGCCATGGGCGCTACTGCACATTAATGCTGTCAGGGATATTAAATTCAAAGATATATGGGTACTTTTCCCTTCAATTGGTACAGTGGTACTTTGTAATTATGACATCACTTTCTAGTCACTTTCTTCTTGCACATAGCTGATCTCCATTAATTGTATGACTTTATTGTTGGACAACCATGTTGATAACATGCATAAACAGTATCTTTCCTAGACTTAGGCCTTTGGTTCGACTAATGGTTCAATGTTGAGTTGACATGTTTTAATACTTGGTCTCACTTCTGTAGATGTTTGTCCCTGGTAAAGAGCTATTGATGTGATGATGAGTCATTCCTTCCCTAACATATGTACTTCTCATGTAGTTGGGAGATTAGCCAGTTGTGTTCTATTTGTAGTACCACCCAGGGATCACATGGAGGGTCCTTTGAGGTTGACATGTGCTCTTATGAAGCTTGTTAGCTATTTCAGGGGTCAATGCAGCTTCACAACTGACATAAGGTTAATAAAATTATATATTATGTTGGATAAGTAGTTTTAAACATAGATTACAACATAGTGATTATAGAGAAAGTTACGTAGTTTAGTTTTTAATAAATATTTACTATTCCATAAGATTTTCAGCTCAGTGGGAAGGAGGTTGAGAGTTTTTACAGCAGCATACATTGCATTTCTCTGCAGCAGAGACAGTGTACATAATTCTTTGTTTAGTGACACACCTGTGAATTGCGGAGTTCTGTCACCAAGGATCCAGTCTCCAGGAACATGATATATAGAATGAGTCCATGAAACTCCCATTGCAAATAATTTAGCCAGCTGAGAATATTTACTACTGCTTGTCAACACTTATTTTCTCTAATGTATGACTATTTTCACTGCTCAGTAGGAGATTCTAGTTTGATTAAGGAAGAGTTCCCCCAGGACATATTTCTATGTGACACTATAGAGCGCACAGAAGCAGAATAAGCTACCTGTCTGACCCCTTCATCATCGAGAATGAGAGAGCAAAAGCTGCTGAGCTGACTCTCTGCTCAGTCTGATAAATGTGACATTACTTCCATAATTTGCAATGGATGTCAATGCGCAATAACTTGATGGTATCAACTGATAATATGGTGCTTATTCACTGTCACTGAGTGTTTGTCTGGCTTTTTGTGACTTCATGTAAATTGCATAAATTTTATCATGTTTAGGTTGGCAGGAAGGGAGTTAACAAACCTGTTACAGAAGTTTCGTGAAATGTCATTGGAGACTGTAATTGACAGATATTCTGTTACAATGATGGTGTCATCTGTAAACATGGTACATTTCCACTATACGCGATTCACTACTGCAGGCAGATCTTAGCATAAATCAGAGACGCTGAAGGACTCAGGAGGACAGAAGTTGGTTCTTTACCCAAACACAGTTCTGGCAGTATTACTAAATTACTAATCAGGTTCATTACACACAGTACCAGCTGCATGTAGCCTACATAAATGCTTTCTTTAATTCTCAGTATTTCATACAAATGTAGAGTGAATTTAAATCCCTGCCATAATTTTGTCCTTATGTCTTACAACAAAAGTTTAACCCTGTGGGACGAGTATTACAGTCGGAAACTGTGCATACATGTCTCGCAGCAGTGTAGCTCAAGTTGCATGATTTATACACACTGTATACATCCAATGTTTCATAATGAGAGCACTTTGTGATTTCCAAAAACTTCAAACATAATTTCAAACCTCTCCTAAATGCTCAACGTCAGAACATAGTTGTGCATTTGCAAAATAGTCAGAAGTATGAAGTTGTTTTATACATTGTAGTTTAAGTCTTTTAACATACCGAGTATGATTTATGTGGAAGATACTTGTTATGCATCATAATTTGAGCATATTTTTACAATAATGTGGCTCTTCACTCTTGCCTGAAATTCTCTTATGCAGATGTAACAATAATATAGATCCTAAATGATTACTAAGTATTATTAGAAATTTCAGTTATAGGTTTCTCTTCTAACTGTACTTCACAGATAAGTAATGGATACATGTGTTTGCTGAAATTTATTATGCCAGTGTTCTAATAATCTAAATGTTAGTAATCTGTTAAAAGCTTACATGCATTAAAACTTGAAAAAGCAGTTCATGATCAATGTACATTTCTACTAAGCAGCAATCTTTCAAGATTGACACAGCTCTTCAGTATTATAAAATATGCATCATATTAGTATACTCAAGTATTAGATGGCAATTGTGGGTGACTGGATATTATCAGTCTTCTCACTGCATACAGGTGTTGCTAACATTCCAGTAACAGGGTTTATACCATTTTGGTCTATTTTAGAATGTAAGACTCAACTGACACTAATTGGCACAACAGAAAACTATGTAATGTGCCTTGGCATACAGTATCAGAAGACATGTATATTAATTTTTAATGTGTCTGTGGTGGAAATTGGAAGAGCTGATTAAACTCTCATTCTGTGTGTTGATGTTACTGGTAGATTTGATTAGTTGTGGTTTACACATGATCCAGTATGGTTCCGAGGTGAAACGACAGGATCTTCATACCTGAATTATACTAGGTATGGATATTTTCACATACTGTACTGCTCCTTCCTTTGTATTTTATACAGAACATACTGTTGTTCATGTGTGCCTTTGTGTGTGGGCTGTTCGTTATCTGTATGTCACATCTCATGGAACATGGTGCATATTTTTCAGTACAGTCTACAATGGACGATGTTTCCTTTTATAAAATGATTATCATATTTGGAGACTGTGAACGTGCATATAATCAAACTTGTTAAATGTAGCTACAATAACAGCTGGTCAAGAAAGTATGGGAATTTGTTAATGACATTGTAAATATGTGATTGTCATTAGTTTTTAAATTTTATCTATTAATGGAAAACTTACTTTAGCATAATTTAGAAACTCAGTAATACAACATTCCATAAATTCCTCTATGTGTTAGGTAACCTGTGTATACAGGTAATTACCATATTTTGTGTTGGTTAAATTGTTATCTGCACATGTTCATACCATTGCCACAATAGCAGTATGTTTTCCTAAAATTCTAGAGTCTCTCAACTTTGATATTTCTGTATGATGCTTCTCTATATAATGACAGTCTGCATTTGTAACCCAATGTAGAAGGGGCATTCACTAAGTAATGCAACATATTTCTATTCCTGGCCGATGTCAGTTCGAAAAAATGTGCATGAAACATCTTCGGCTTTGATGAAACTATAGCGGCTGAAGAAGGAATATTCCACAAAGTTCCAATAAGTGGCAGCACTATTTGTGCCTTAAAATCTGTCTGTAACAGAGGTATGTTCCAAGCAGGGCCCTGTTGAGTTTTCAGTGCAAAACCAGACCATTTCAGTTATTCATAGGCACTTGCAGAATATCTACAGAGACCTGGAAAAAAGTGTGCCATTTGCACACAGTTGTGACTGCAATGTTGGAACATGCAAACACTCTGATTGTGATCTGGCAATCACAATGGATGGAACACCTCGCTGCTCAGCTGGACATCTCTGTTGTTAGTGCAGACACAGTTGTCCACCAGTTAGGGCACTCAAAGATGTGCCCTGCTCTGTTCTGCCAAACTGGAGATGGTAAAGACCAACGAACAACCATCTGTGCCAAACTGACTGTGCATTAGGAGGGTTATAGTGATAATCTTTGTTGAATCTTGTCAGATAATGCAACACTTTGAACTGAGAAACAAAACAGCAATCCACAGAGTAGCGCCACATCATCTCCTCTGAAGAAAAAGTTCAAAGCTTCATCCTCAACCAATGAAGTCATGGTGGTGGTCTTCTGAAATTTTGAAGTTGTTATTCTTTGTGCTTATCTCCATCATAATGTAGTGTTTTGCACTACCATCAGGAAGTTGAAAAATGACTTCAGCACACACATCACCACAAAAATGGAAATGAACTTCTCCTTCTCTATGGCATTGCAAGACCACGCCAAGTCTGCACACTTGAGAGGAGCACACATACTTCATTGGGACAAAGAAACGAAAGCCAGAAGGTGCGATATCCAGACTGTTGTGTGGACAAGGAAGAATTATCCATTGAAGGACGCTCTCTACAGAAAGCAGTGTGTGGATGATAGGATAGTTGTTGAAGCAACAAGATGGCACCAACGTCAATCTTTAGAATTGTGTCTCACAAGCATACAAGTCCTCCCTGTAAGGTGGCATAAGGCCATCAAATTGAACAGAAATTATGTTGAAAACTGAGGTTTTGTATCAAAGACCATAGGAAATTATATGGTGTTATGGAATCCTGAATAGAACCAACCTGCTTTCTGAAAAATTTTTGCATTACTTACTGAATATCCATCATATAACTGAGCATTTTAGACAATCCGATGTTCCAATTTAGTAATGTAGGACATACTATTTTGTGTATTACGATCAGCTCAAACAAGCTGCATAGTTATTTCAATTTTAATAGGTGTCAAGAAATTTCTTTTAAAACTTGTTATTTAATGTCAGCTGAGTTGTAGCCTGTAGTGACTACAGAGGCCTGTTACATGTTATAATTCATTAATGTGTCTGTGTTGTAAAAATAAAATTTCAAAAAATTTAATATCAGCAAGGTATTACTTGGAAGGAATATCTAACAGCATACATCAGTGCATAAAGTGTTGTTACATTTTTGAATAATTTAATGTTGCACTTCGGTACATCTACCCATTGTTAATTGTATCATGACCAAACAATGTACTTGCGATGTTAGAGAACATGGCATTGTGTCAACTTGTTGGCTCAGCATAAACATTTAAATTTCACAGTATTAAATCTGACCTGATCTTTGGTTTTAAATATGGTCAAATACCACTTGCCATAAACAGAACAGTCATATGTATGTCACTATCACCTTTCTAGAAATGTCTGACATTACTTCCACTTACTTGTGTCAGACATATTCTGTTTCCTTTCCTGTCGGTTTCTCTTGACCAACTCTTGATCTTTTCGACCCCAATGGTATTAGGTTGCGAGGCCAGAGGGTGTCTTTCATTTTCTTTATTTAATCTTCTCTCTGATGGATGGAGGACATGCTCATCTATTGAAGAACAAGAACAAGATGAAGAGGAAGTAGTTATGATACTATTTTATATCTCCTCAGTGTATGGAGAAACCCTAAGCAATGCATGTATCAGAACAGAGTGATGAGCATGCTGTGGTGGAGCATTATTAAATTTCCGTGAAGTTGTGCAAAAGGCTGGACATCCCTGATGGACACAAAAGTAATTTGGAGGTGCCAGATGTTTGGAGAAGACTGAAATAAAAATGAGGACAGGAGTTTTTGATGGAGCAGTGTTGAAAGTATATGAGGTACTGCTGTATCTCCTCTCAAGAGAGTATCTTCTTGCTAAACAGTGTCCCAGATGCTACTGTGTTCAGAGTAATGTCTCACATCACAGACCTCATGGATGTCTGCCCTGCTCCTATCATTTGTATTTTGGTGTCCATAATTGTCATCATGGGTGAATGTTCTCTAAGGCTGCTAACAGGAAGATGACACAAGGTCCAGCTAGCATTGACAGATGCCTGAAGTACCTTTACCTGCAGCCTATCACTTGCGGAAGGCACCAAACTGTCTCACATCAGAAGCCCTACTTGCTGAGCATCACACTTTTTCCAGCCATTTACATGCCTCACCTTCCCAAAAATGTGCATCAGCATTATAAAAGCCAGAGCACAAATGTATGAAGGGTAGCTCACGAGTTTCATCAACTACAAGTTGTGGATTCTCCATCACGCATTGACATTGTAGTTACTCACAGAATTTCATATTGGTCTGAATGCAATGATAAGTGGTTGTGGATATCACTATTGTCTGGTGTGGAAGGAACCAACTTAAAATAAATATTGTGCAAATTGCCAGTGTTATCCCTGCACTTCAGATGTGGAATTCCCTTCCAGATGTTTTAAAATACACCCAGTGAGACCTGGTGTAGTTAGGCAGGATCCCATAACTTCAGAATTAAATGGATAAAAGAAGTGGTAAAGTCACTATTTTGGTCATTTATTTATTTAGTTTTAAATACCATATGCTCTTGGGATATTTTCATTGGTGTTAAATACATTTAATGTAAAATATGCAATCTGTTGTAAAACTGCCACAGATTTCTTTTTCTGTACCCAGGGCATGTCAGAATTCCTATTATGGGTGTGTAAGAGTTATAGAAGGGACTTTGTACATTTACAGACATGGGTTCATTAATGAAACCTGGTGGATAAAGTTTTCTCTAGAACCTCTCTGTAATAGGAATTGTGAAACACTCTGGATTTTTAGTGACTAGATGGATGGCATGTGTTGAGTGTAGACTTAATGAGGCTCGATAGTCACAAAAATCTCGCACTTAAGAAGCTTTGCTTTAGTCTTACCTAATCGATATAAATATGCAATAATACAAAAACATCATTATTTGTTGAAGTCCATACAATTCTCAGTTTAGATGTTTTTGTAGTAATATTACCCCAGTTTGGAGTTGTCAGTTATCGACTTCCATGTTTCCCTTTTAAATTCAGTATTACAGTGGCAGAGAATGTGACTGAAACACAACTGGTAATATTACAATAGTTAATTCATAAATATATTCTGAGTGCATGTGCTGTCAGCAAGAATGTATATATGTTACACTTACTCTGTTAGAACAAACTTTTTTGTGGTTCACAAGTTACTGCAATAATGTCTTTGTATTCATAATATCATCCCTGTTGTGATAATCGTATGTACACCAATTATAGTGATATTTGCATGTTCCTGTTGTTCATAAGTGAAAATTTAGTACCTTACCATCTGGATTTTGTAAAGGTATCAACAAATTTCAAATTGTTCAGACTCTGATGCCCTTTTATACACAGGAGTTAATCTTCTGACTGGTTTGCAAATAAGTTAATGAGCTCAATGTTTCACTTAAAGCATAAATGCAAACATATGCTTAACTTTTTCTTCCTTACATGCTTGAAGTCATCAGAGGTCTGTAAGTGCACTCATCCTGAAATACTCAACAAATATTGTTACACTGCCTTGACATGCACACAGTTTCCCACTGTACTACTGGCCAATATCTACTCGCTAAGACACAAAACCTTATGTTAAAAATGTCTTGTTGTGTTTAAGTCCATCAATAACTAAGCAAAATATGTATGTAGTTCCTCGAAGGCATTAATTAGTCAACTTGTGACTGGTACTGGGTTCCTGGATATACAACTGAATCTCCAGTACCATGGTGTAAGACTTAACTTGAAGGTCAGTTACTGCAATAACATTAGTTCAATAAGTGATTATGTCATTCGTTGCTATGTAAGTGACTTCTGTGTATACAAAGTTAGTTTTGCAATACTGTCTGATTGTAAAGTGACTTATTATGTCAAAAAAACCTTGCGTTATTAATATAGTGCATCATCATTAGGGCTCTTGTCTGTTTTTATTACACTAGCCATTGGCTACAGGTTTTTCTTCATCAGATGCGTGTGTCCATGCATGTCCACTCTATGCACATTTCTTACTAACATTTCAGAATTTTGGGTGTATGAACGGTGGTTAGGGTAGATCTTGTTTGTGTACATGGTTGTTGGGTGATCATAAATCATTAACTCAATCCATTAATTTGTGTCTAATGTTAGAAGCAGTTCCCAGGTATGGAATTTTCTTCATTCTCCTGTGTCATATCTTTACTTCAACACATGTTTCATTCTTCTTGTGATACTGATCACTGCAATACAGGGGACCAAGTATACAAAGCGTCTGTTAACTGTTGTTGTTTGAATACAAACTTCTGTTCGTGGATACAGGACTCGGAGCGTGTGAGTGTGGACTGCCACAATCCAAAGACCCATGAATACCATCAAAAGCAGGAGACAGCTGTTTCCATAAGCGGTTCCTACATGATTTGCTTGTAATTATGTTGGCAGATCTGAGTGGTCATTACCAAGATAGTGAGCTGCAGTAGGTTTGATATAGCAGTTTACTCCCATTGACTGGTTGCCTTGCAATGTAAGGGAAGTTAGACATATTTGCGCACTTCCATTCTTCCACTGTTCCTCTCTATTAGTGTGATTCAGTAACTTTACGATTGGATAGAAGGCAAAGATCTGGAGTGTTTCTCTTGAATGTTTCTAAATGCTTTTAATGTGCCTATTTACAGAGATTGCTATACACACATTCATTTCCTGTGTTGGATTAAATGTACTAAGCAATCAGTAGGAATAAATGTAATCAGTACCAATGTAGAAATTTCTTCTTAAATCAGGATGATGAAGTATCGGTGCCTCATGCAGCTGGTTTTTAATTAACTCAAATGCTTCTTGATATTCCTTATTCCGTTTCCAGATGGAGATGGACTTGTGAAGATAAAAAAAATTGAGAATGAATACTGTGATAGAAATTGCATGAAATGAGAGATTTTCAGTTGTCTACAGCTTAGTTGTGGAGGAAAATTTGTCACTGGTTTCATTTTCGTCAGATCAGATTTGATTCCACACAAAGAAATTACATGCCCAGGGAAATTGTTTTGCTATTTGGCAAATACTTATCTATCCATCCTTAATGTGACTCTTGCTCCACTAGATACTTCAATTACATGGCATAGAATGTCTAAGTGTGCACCCTAAAGGCAGTGCTAATTAGTATACCACCTACATAATGTTAAGTGTGTCAATAATTCTTCTCTTTGAACTTCATTAAGTGCTGTCATAAAGGCCACTGATGATACTGACAGACCAAAGGCCATTCTTTTAAACTGGTAACAACTTCCACTCCACAGAAAGGCTGTGTTCTGCCTGCTATACCTTAGTCTTCTAGTTGGTCACATTGTACAGTAAACTGCATCATTTCTCCGTGAGCATCAGTTAGAAAATGCATACTGCTACCTTCTTTTGTTACAGTGTGAATTGGAATAGAACATTACCTACCTGAGTTATAAATTATCTGATTCTCCTACATATTCTTAATTGCTTTATTAACTACTGCTTTCTAGGGCAAGGGTACTGGGTACAATTTGCTATGGAATGACTCATGATTCTTAACTTGAGTTTCACAAGTGCATCATCTGATCGGACCAGGTGTTCTTCAAACAGATCAACATAACACCCTATATTTTTAACTGTTCCTCCCGTTTAGTTTCAGGCATGTCCACTAATGTTTGATTCACACTTTGAGTACTAGTCAGAGCATCATAATCATTCTTATTCTCCTGCAGACCAGCATTTCCTCAGACTTACTTGAAGATGCAGTTCCCAAGCTCATATTTATGAATGGAGCACTCTAATCATCACCCTTGATGAATCCAGAAACTATCTCCTCTTCTGTTCATTTTGTCTGGCTAGTGGAAGGAAGTGCGAGAGAATGCATTTACAAAGCTATTCAGAATCAGCCAACTCTGAGAACTAAACTGGTATCAAGTGACCCAAAAATGAATACACTCTGCTTGTACATACTCTCCTGAATTCTGAAATCTAACAGTGCCTGGCCTTTGGTGAGATTGCATTGATTGTTTACAGCAATGGCAATATGGAAATGATAAACAGGAAATAATCAAAATGCAAGGATGTAGATTTTCTGTAATAGCTCCTGTCTTGTTTGCATGAAAGGCTTTAAAATGTATTCATGTTTCCATTTTTTCCTTCCTCTATAAATCCTTATTCACTTCAGTGACAGGTTTCCACTAGGTTGTGTTCTGACTCATTTCTGACAATTTCGGTTTCTGAATAGCCCGCTTCCAAAATTCATTTAGTTTACTGTATCATAACTTCACATATTACGACTTCAGCTTTGGAATATCTGGCCACTGGTTTTGCACTCTGTCTGTGGCATATATTGGAAGTATTTCATTCTCAATCCTTTTTTTTTTTTTTTTTTTTTTTTTTTTTTTTTTTTTTTTTTTTTTTTTTTTTTTCACAGAACCAAAATTTCTTTAAGAAGGTGGTTTAAATTCTTCACAATTGGAATAAATTTTGGTTAAACGAATCGTCCAGGTATTTGCTTAACATTACATGTGGGTAATGCACATGTCTACTTTGCCCTGGTTGGTTTAAAGTTTCTGAAATAAATGTTTGAAATGTTTGAATCCAAACAAGGTGAACACCCTGTGCCCTTTTTTATTGTCCTGAAAGTTCCATTATCTACAGTTGTTTGAGGTGCATTGTCAATGTTAGTCCCTATTTTGTCTAATGCTGCATTAATCTTGTGCAGTAGAAGCTCTTTATTTCTTTTCACCCTATGTCACAGTCTGTGGATTTCCGGTGGATTTTTTTTCGTCTCCAGTAAGCACAAGCACAACCACAACCACCACCCACAACCTCTACAGACCTTTCTTGCCACACGTGCTACTGCACATTGATGCTTGCTAGACACCTTCCTCCTGTATGTACCTGATCTCCATTATTAGTATGACTTTGTTGTTGGACAACCATGTTGATAACATGCTTAAACAGAATCTTTCCCAGAATTTGGCATTTGGTTCAACTAATGCCTTCATTGTTGAGTTGACAAGTTTTAATACTTGGTCTCACTTCTGTAGGTGTTAGGCCCTGGTAAAGAGCTTTTGATGTGATGATGAGTCATTCCTTCCCTGACTGATATGTACTTCTCATGTAGTCAGGAGGTTAGCTAGTTGTGTTGGTTTTTTAGTAACACCCAGAGGTTACGTGTAGGGTCCATTAAGGTTGACATGTGCACGTGTGAAGCTGCATTGCTCCCTGAAATAATTTTACTAACCTTTTGTCAGTTATGAAAATTGTTAGGTATCTCTTATGTTGGATAAGTAGTTTATAAACATATTGTACAACACAGTCATTAATGATACAGTTATGGAATAGTAAATAACTATTCAAAACTGAACTATATGAGGAAACTACATAAGGTTTTCAGCTCAATGGGAAGGAGGTTGAAAATTTTTATAGCAGCATACATAGCATCTCTCTGCAGCAGTGACACTGCACACAATTCTTTTGTTTGGTGCCACACATGTGAATTGCTGAGTTGTGTCACCAAGGATCCAGTCTCTAGGAACAAGATTTTCTGTGGTGTATTAAATGTAATAAGTGTGCCAGTGGGAAGCTCTTTCATAGCCTCTCACAGTCAAACACCACTGCATTTTGTAACAGGCCTACTCTCCACTTTATCACCCTTAAGAACACACAGTTGCAGTAAATGTTTGTACACAACAACAGAAGAACCCACATAAGCCACAATCTTATTGGCAGATGTGGTCTGCCAGACTGCTGATTTGACTCGTGCAGCACTTAACATCCTGTTGCAGCTTATCGCTGTTTTCAACTTTTATTAGAACTATCAAACCTTCAGCAAGTAGATAAATTTATGTTCTTTTACACTTACATGCATTATGTTCAGCTGCATTGCCATTTGACCACTTTACCTAGAGTACCATCTGCTAATGACACTGTAATACACAGAAACGTATTATCGTTTAGGAACTCTTGGAGGATACATGTTGACTTGGACTGAATTTCTATTTAGTATGGTGAACAGCAACTTGTTCTACATGTAAAAAATGTAAGTGGATGTGGATGAGTAGGAGAAACAAGCCATTAACATTAAAATACAGTATCGGTACTGTGATGCTTGACACAATCTACATCCACATGACTGATCTGCAATTCAACTTTAGTCACACCATGTGAGCTCTACTTTAATCTGTGGTGGTGGTGGTGGTGGTGGTGGTGGTGGTGAATATAATCATATGTAGGTTGGTGCCAACAAAATATTTTCACATTAGGAGAAAACTAGTGATTGATCTTTCATCAGAAGATCTCACTGCGATGAAGATCATCTTGGTTTTAATGATTGCCACACAAATTCGCTTGTTATAACCATGACACTGTCTCCCCCTATTTCACTATAATACTAATTGTGTGGCTCTTCTATGGACTGATGTTTTTCCTCCGTCAATAATATCTGATGCGGATCTCACACAGCACAGCAGTACTTCAGAAGATGGTGAACAAGCTTGATTATATGAAGTCCCTGTTGTAGACCTGTGGCACTCTCCAAGTGTTCTGTCAATAAATTGCAATTGTTGGTTTCGTTCCCTCACAACATTGTCTATATGACCATCCAATTTAATTCGTCTGTAATTGTAATTTATAGGTATTAAGCTTAATTGACAGCCTTTAGATTGATAAATTGTCAAACTGAAATTTAGTGGGTATCCCCTCACCCATGTGGATGATCTCATTTCTCGTTATTGAGAGACAATCGCCACTCTTCACACCATACAAATATCTTGTATAAATCATTTTGCAATTTGTATTGATCATCTGATGACTGTGCTTGATAGTAAATGACAGCATCATCTGCTAACAATCTAAGAGGACTGCTCAGATTGCTTCCTAAATCATTTGTGTAGATCAGGAACAGCAAAGGGCCTATAACGCTCCGGTGGAGATCACCAGATATTACATCCATGTTACTCAATGGCTCTCCATAAATTATGGTCTATGACCTTTCTGACAGGAAATCATGAATCCAGTGCATAACTAAGATGTTACAACTGTGCAATTTTATTAGAAGTTGTGTCTAAGGAATAGTGTCGAAAGCCTTCTGGAAACCTAAAAATATCACATTAGTTTGGATCCTCCGGTCAATCTCAGTTGTTACTTTGTGGAACTAAAGTGTGGATGTGTTGCCTTGTTTAATGAGAAAAACATTTTCAGAATCCATACTGACTGTGTATCAACAGATTGTTTTCCTGGAGCAAATGGGTGTGTATGATTACTAACTTTGGAGTTATTGTATGAGCATACTCTGAAACAAACCTGAGTGGCATGCAATCCAGACCAGAGTAATGTAAGCTGCTTCTCAACATGGAGAATACCTGCTACCAAGTTATTCATATTTGCATTCTTGATTTGAATACTGGAATATTTTCTTGCTTTTTGAAATTCTTTCAGCAAAGAAAACTATGCTTTCTGCAACTCAGCTTTAGTCTCACTTCATCAGTAACATCACTGTTGTTATCGCACAGTGAAGGTATTGATTCCATGTTGGTGTTGTTGTACTTTACATATGACCAGAACCTCTATCGATTCTGCCAGTTTTAAGGGCAGTTTCATTGTGGAAACTACTAAAAGCCTCTCGCACTGGGAGTTTACGTTGTTTTACAATTGGCATGCATTTCTTCATAGCTTTTGTAATAGTGTTCTGATCTGTCAGTTTCGTGTACTAGGTGGGACCTCTTATTAATTTATTTTGTACATAGCTCTCAACTGCTGTTGATTCCATTTATTTGTATCCATGATCTCTGGTCTAGGCCTACATAGTCAGATCAGATGGAGTTCAGGCTGCCTCTTAGAAAGATGCCAAGTGCATTTTTAACTGCATTTCTATATGTATACTTTATGTTTATTTTTGTGTGTTTGGATCTTACAACATTTATTCTCTCCACAATAAGCATGTGGACACTAAACTGTGTATCCATCATAATGCTCCCTAATTGCTCATTATTATTTGTGGATAAGTAGTCAGCAATGCTTCTACAATAATTTACAATTAATGTGGGCACCTGCACTAATAATTATTGTTGTAAATACTTCTCTGAGAAAGCTTTTGGTATGCCAGATGACATACCTAAAACCGACTTGCAACATGTATTTTAGCCAACATATGTAGGCTAGATTGAAGTCATCACCAACTGTATTTGTATGAATGGGGTACCCATTTGGAATGGCTAAGTTCTTCTTTGAGCTGTTCAGCAACTCATTCAGGTGGTTGGTAAAACAAGGTATGTAAGCTTCAATGCTTTCTATTAGTGATTGGAGTTCTGCATTTTCCCAACACAGCCACAATAACTTACAGTTACAATACCGACTATATCTAGAACTACCTTCATCCTGTTTTTGCTCTGCACTATTTTAAACTGTCAACCTTTCTGTAGGTTACCGAGACCCTCTATCATATAAGACAGCCATTCACCTCCACACAGCCCCCAATATCCGAGTAGGCACCTCCTGTGTGTAGTGGTCCCCTGACATATTAAGCATAGCCCAGGAAACACACCACCGTAAGGCGCAAGTCAGAGAATCTGCAGACTGAGTGCAGGACTGTCATAGCCCTTGATACAGAGCTGAATTGGTGGTATGTTTCAAAGGACCATGGTCAATTCTGTCATGATGCTATTGATAGAGCTCCACCTTCAAATAGCAAGACAGGCAATCTTTACCATATCAGCTAGCCGCCAAAAAGCGCACACACACACACACACACACACACACACACACACACACACACACACACTGTGTGTGTTGCTTTGGATCAGATCAGTGTTAGTACCAACATGAGCCACCATCTGCAATTGGCCGAAACCATTGCTCGTCATGGCATCCAGAAGCACCTGTTCCATATCAGGAATAAGTACTCCTCAACTTTCATATAGGCTTGACCACAGAGTTCTGCAACATTAGTTGGTCCAGTCCTAGTCTTCTATTCCATCCTCAGTCATTGCCAGATTTCTTCACTGTAATAGGTCTTCAACAGTCCCATAAACATTTTATCCAGTGGCTTAATCTTACAGGTGCAGTGAGAAGGGAGTCTAACTATGTGAACATGATGAATCCTACTTGCAGATAAGAGTTCCATGCTTAGGTGGAGATTCACTGGTAACACAGTTCTACATGCTAATTTCATTGTTGCTGCCTCCTTCCCTGACTTAGCCAACAGAAAGCGTCATCCAATGGACATTGTGGCAGCTTTAAAATATTGCATTTTCTTTTCCCCACTAAGTTAACAGCTTTT
This sequence comes from Schistocerca piceifrons, assembly GCF_021461385.2. Lineage (NCBI taxonomy): Eukaryota > Metazoa > Arthropoda > Insecta > Orthoptera > Acrididae > Schistocerca > Schistocerca piceifrons. The sequence continues at coordinate 39,140,371 of NC_060138.1, read as the reverse complement.
GCCATTTGATCAGAATCCGGTTTATTTTGTTGTTGTTGTTGTTGTTGGTCTTGTGACACACATTTCTTGTGACTGCTAATAGAATCCCCATTTTCTCGTTAGCTCAGTGTTACTCAGCCTATATTTTACTGTAACAAACAGAAACCACTTTGAACACAAGAATTAAGATTTAAACATCCATGTGAACATCAAGGGGGTTACGGAACACTTGAAAGCCACACTGTTTCATAACCCCCCCATCAAATAAAATCTGACTTCCTAATTCTCTGGATGATTAACTTGTAGACCCTTCATGGGGAGTTACAAAATTGACTTGCTTTATTAAATTACTATCTGAGCAACTCCTGCTCCTCAAGGAGCTCTTACCTATAAATACTTTTTCAGTGTTTTTTGTAAGTGGTCAGCCAGCCACATACACCCCTGTATCTCCTAGTTTTCCGTTTGTGTCAGTTGTGTTTTAAATGACAGTTTTTAAACATCTCCACACTTTCACATTTTTTTCCATGTGGTTGAGCAGCTGTGGTTTACCCCACGAACACGCACATGTACCATACCACACCTGTATCAATCAGCGGCTGAATGGGGCAGCCAAAGGAAGAATAGCCAATGTACAGCATTCGGGTCTCCCAGCTCTTGCATCTGTTAGAGCTACTGCCACTCTGCTGATGAAAAGCAAGAAAGTCAGTTATTCACTGATCCATCCACCCATCCATCCATCCATCCATCCATCAATTTCACCTTTTCAGTTAGTAGTATTGCCTCTGACATATACTGTGTGGGAATTGTCTACAACAAACAGTTGGAGTGATGGACGACATAGGAGAAGATACGCATAGAAACAGATGAAGAAAGATCATCAGAACAGGACAGACAGACTGACTCCAGTTTAAATCTGTCGTATGACAGATCCAGCATTACTGCACAGGTACAGTGAAACAGTCCTCTGTCAACCAGCTTTCAGAGGTTATTCAGGGTTACCTCTTCAGTACCTTGGCATAAGGGATCTGTGCTCACCAGTAAGTCATTTCAGAGTTATTGCATTCCATTTGCTTTCGTGGCCGATTCACTCAGTATCTGTATTGCACTAAATATCACAACACTGCCAATGTTGAAGATGTGTGCTGTGCATTTTGTTTATTAACAAAACTCCTATTCCATCCATTAACAGTACTCTCTGCTCACGACATAATGCCCACCTTACTCTTCAACCTTGAACTCACAACCTCCAGGGGACTCGCCGATCTTTGGTGGGTTCATGCTTGGCTACCACAGGCTCCCACCCTTAGCAGCATCTTTTCCCTTTCATGCTGCATGTCTATCCTCTTTGGGAACATGTCTGGTCTGTTTTTGGAAATGTTGTACACTGTCCATAGCTGACATACAAACAGTCTCTCCACTGGTTATCATGCCTATTTCCCTTCCTTCATTGACCTTTTCCTACCCTTCCTTCTCTTGGATATTTGAGGCTCCTCTTTCTCCTTCTTCATCCCTGAAGGCCAGTCAACATATCAGTTCTTCACAGACTAGTCTCATTGAGCAGAATCTTCAGAGTGTTCTCAATCATTTTTACTCATGGAGCATAGAGAAATGGTTTTGTTTTTCCACTCACAAAACCATCTGTATGAATTTCTGGTGGTGTAAATTGTTTCTCCCGCCATCTTCACAACTAGAGCCTGATGCTCTTTCGTTTGATGAAACTATGAAATGTCTCTCACTCCTACTTGACAGGAAACTTTCTTGGTCCCCCAATGTGTCTTAGCAGGGAGCGCGCTGTATGTGATCCCTTTGTGTCCTTAGTGGACTTCCTGTGAAGCAAATCGATCTACATTCCTTAGTTTGTACCAGTGCCTTGTCTGGCTGAAACTAGACTATGGGTGTTTTGTGTATGCATCTGCGAGTCCATCACCCTTACACTGTCTCAATACTGTCCACCATTGTGGCATCTTTATGTCCACCAGCATCTCTTACACTAGACAGGTTGAGTGTCTGCTGAACAACCACTTTCCTTGTGCCATGATTTTTCTCCTCAGCAAGTATGCATGCCCTTTGTCTGCCATGCATGGCCACCCATCCCATGTCTCCTTTGATCTTAGTATGGGGTGCATCCCTCTTCTGTTACCTCCTGGAGTTCGTATCTGGATCTTGCTCTGGCAGCTTAACTTTATGCTCCCTGCAACTTTCCCAGTTGGTGTGAAACCTTCATCACCTCAGCTTTATGTGGTGGCCCATGTTTACTTTGGTCTTCATTCTCCTCCTGAGGTCACTACTTTAGCCTCACTCTATCCCCCTCAGTTTCATGACTTTCGCGTGGAACTCTGCGACTGTACCTTTGTGTATACTGATGGTTCTCGGATTGACCGTGGTGTCGGGTACACCATTGCCATTGGTGCCAACGTCTTTAGTTATTGGCTTCCAGTGCACTGCTCAGTATTTACAGCAGAGCTCTTCACCCTGTATCAGGCCACTGAATACATTTGGCAACACAGGCTTTTCAGATGTGCCAGACACTGTCTGCACCCTTCAAAGCCTCTGGGGGCTGTACACCACCCATCCCTTAGTGCAATTGTTCCAGGAAAACTGTCACTTGATCACTCATGATAGAGCCCCTGTGATGTTCACGTGGGTTCATGCCCATGTCGGTGTGACAGGAAACGAGGCTACTGATGCTGGTGCTAAGGCTGCAGTAATTGAACCTCAGCCCATTGGTTCTTACATTCCTTCTAATGATCACTGTGTCGCCGTCCCTCAGGAAGTGGTGTCACTTTAGCTTCACTGGTTCTCCATTCAATGGCTTTAAGCTCTGGGTTATTAAGCTTCTCCCTGTGGCTTGGACAAACTCCTGTCAGCCCTCCCTTCATGAGGTGGTCATTTTATCTAGGCTGCGTATTTTGCACTGCCTTTTCAGCCATCGCCATTTGTTAAGTGGCGCTCTCCCAGCATGTTGTGGACATTGGGTGCAATGTTAAAATGTCAGGCATTTCCTGACAGAATGGCGTTTTTTTAACACTTTCTGTTCCTGTTTGAGTTTTCCATCTGAATTATCACTCGTTTTAGCGAACGACGAGTGAGCTGTCGACCGCGTGTTACTTTTTATCCATAAAAGCAATATAGCGAAGACCATTTAATTTTTATTTCAGGGCCTCCATTCCTCTATGGCAAACTTTATACACTTTTCTCCATGTCTCTGTTTTAGCATTCTTCTGTTCCATTGATTGTGATTAAGAGTGTAGTTGTTTCTTCCTCCTCTCTTAGTCTTCATGTTGTATAGTTCTGATATGGATGCATATCATTATAGTTGCTTTTGCACCCAACTACAAAACAAAAGAAAAGGAAATAAACACCACACAAACTAATGTGTAGAAAGCAGGAGCTTTGAAATCAGAATGAAAGATGCAATTTCCATTTGTGCATGACAGCAGGGGGACTGAAACTCACACAGGTACATCTGGAAACACAATTCTGGTCTGCTCTTAGGCCATTTGAAGTGCTCCACGTTTTTCAGTCCAACGTGTCGATCTCATTGTGTGATTTTTTTTTTTTTTTCTCCTCTCTTCCATGTCCTCCATATGTGATTAAGACTTCATCTTACACTCTCCAAATTGAATTGTTAATATGTTGCTTGTGTTGAGCTTGACATTCACTTACATCTGTTAGAGAGAAAACTTGATGAAAGACATGGCAGTAAGAAAGCAAATACTGGGTTGGTGTATATGTTCGTATCATTTTTCCAATTTTGATAAACACAAGAGTCACACAAGAGATTTCAGTCTCCAGTAATGTGTTTCCCTTCACTGGGGCAACTTTACTATTCTGTGACTGTAGAAATCGTGTAGTTTTGAGGCAAAGAACTCACCAAGCCATGTTGACAGTGCCTTTTCATCCAGAAAGAAAGGAATCAATTTCCTCGAAGGTCATTAGACAGAGAGCAAAAAAGGTGAAAATCTGAGTGCACAAGATTAAGTGAATAAGATTGGTCTGGAATGACTTCTAAAACAAACTCCTGTACATTATTTTTTGTCAGTCTAGCAGAATGATGGAGGTTGTTATCATGGAGCAGCGTCACTTCATACAGTCTTTCTGGTAATTGTTCTTGGATTGCATCTGAAAGAGGTCATAGTTGTTGAAAATGAATGTATTTTCTTTGTGAATCTTTTGTTGATGTGTGCAGATCTTTGTAGGGGGAGTTGCTGCTTTGTCTGGACACAATCATTCCTTTCTTTTCCTTGTGTTAGCATAGAGACACTATTTCTCAAGGCCAGTGACAATACAGGATAGGAATGGTTGGTGTTCTTAATGAACCACTAGAATACAATCAAGCAGTGAGGTACAGATGTATACCTGTCGATTTTCGTGATTTTTGCCTTGGAGCACACGATACCTGTAAACAGTTTTTGAATATTCCCCTTTGCATGCAAATGTAACATATGGTCAACTAATCACACACAATTGTACTTCCCTGTTCTCAAGTACACTGATGTGGTTCATTGGGGGTTAAGGTGCCTTTAACTGAAAAAATGACAATATATGAACTTAACAAGCAATGGTGAACCTCAAATAAAAAAAAGCAATAAATAAATTCATAGCAATTGGAATAACAACATGCAAAACACAAAAGCTACAAAATTATACCCCAACCCAATACCTATTAAGTCATGGTGTGAAGGCATAAGTGCAATACTGTTTAGAGACCATACACCTGATTTCCTGCTGGAGCTGCTACATGGCTGTATAAGATGCATTTGCCCACTAGGCATTTGGCTGCATGTGATTCAGGTGTTGGACAGAGGTCGGGGTTCTCAGGTGGGGGCACACAACAGCTGAACAGCACGCTACCCAAATCAGCACACATACCAACACACTCTACATTAGTGATGGTGAAGGTACAGTACTATGTATGTTACTACAAACTCTCATTGCTTTGGGGGAAAAGTGACCAGATGCCAGCACCTTTGTGGTGCACTGAAGTTGACATGTCCATAGTTTTGAAGTGGTCATGACAGGTGTGAACAGTTCCCATTTTGTGTGAACTGCTGAGTAGGAATGTACGTCACGTGTGTGCAGAGATGCACAGCTACTGGCCTCCTCCACGAGAGTGGCACTGTGAACTGGAAAGCTGCAGTTTCTGGAGGTAACGTAGGTGGTGCCAGCAGGTGGATGGCAGCCACTGGCCTCAGTTTAGGAGGCACCTGTATGCATGTCAATGAAACTTCAGCGTCCCCTCCAATGAGAGAAGCCACTGCAGCTTTTGGGGACCAGTCTACTGGCAAAGGACCAAGAAACCACATTGGGAGGGTGGCCAGACATAGTCCGGAGGGCATGCTGCTCACAGTGAACTGTGATGATGGCATATGAGGCACCTACATGGTGGGTAGCACAGGGGCTTCTGTACAACCCTAGGACAGAGTCAATGACAGTGGTGCCCCACGGGCACTCATCAGTGTGCGCGCATGCATGTGCGCGCGCGCACACACACACACACACACACACACACACACACACACACACACACACACACACACACACACACACACACACACAAGCTACGAACAGTGCCTGGAGTCCGTGAAGACCAAAATGCGTGCTTACTTTGAGAAATTGTTTCACTGTGTATTTTAATGGCACCTGCAGGGAAACCATACCCCAGACAGTTTGGGAATAGGATTAGTGCAATTTAAAAAGTAACTCATCAGCTCATGGCAGGAGGTATGTGTCAATAACAGGACTCTGATAAATTTGATGTTTCCACAAAGTTGGAGGTGACATACATGTGTTTTTGATGATCATTAATAGTGTAGCCCACTCATTTGTCTTAAGCAGTCGAATTATGCCTGGTGACTCAACAGATTCAGTTGTTCTCATTCATGTAAGGACGTGAAAAAATGCAGCCAAACCAAATTGTTACATTGATGTGTGCTGTGAAGTTGTTCACACACCCTAATCCCACAGAAAACAAATCCAAAAATTCAGAACACAATTAATCTAGGTCTTGATAAGGAACCAGATCTGACAAAAGATACATATTTTCATTAATAGAAAATTCAAAAGTAACAAAAGCATGGAACCCAAACAGATTTTCTCTGTCAGTATCATTAATAACCAAATACACATCTGCAGTCTGTTCAACCACGTAAGCTGTGGTGGACAAAAACTGAGTGAGAATTGGAATATGCTGTTTGTTTGTGGCTGATGGTGGGAGCCGATCTATGTGTGGGTCTGAGAGCAGAGGAGTGAAACGGTTGATCTGGTGTTCACTTTTGGAGATAACGGTTTCTTCAGTGCAAACACTTCAATAAAAAGTTCATTGTAACCTGCAGACAATAATGAAATGGAATGAATGTCAAAGTCCATTTATATTGAGGTAAGCTGGTTGTGACAAATCGAAGCCATGTAGATTTTGTTGTCCCACAACCCTCACCATTTGGGACAAGCAGCCTCCTCATGCCGCACAGAGAGAGAGGGATATGTTGCAAGTGCCAAATGGTCTCCTCATCAGCATCATGATTGGATTTATCCATCTTGGCTAGGCTTTCCCGCTTGAGCAGCAATTTCTTCCTCATCATCCTGTGCCATGTGCTGAAGCATGCAAATGTGTAGCCGGGTTCTTTGATTTGGTAGGCTACAGCATGGGGGACTTGGAGACTGACCAGTATTAAAATTTCTTCTGAAGACAGATCTTCACTTCAAAGGGTTCTCTGATGAATTTCCTTATTGGGCACTAGGCAGATGATCATATCATCAACTGCAAAGTCTGCATAATATTCTGTGGAGCTTTTAGTAACAAAGTGTCACTTACAGCCCTCAAACCCTTCAGCTCTGCTACCTAATCCTGATAAGACTGACATGACTGCCTGCATTGCTTGTAAAACTCTACACAAGCGACACTGATTTGGATGCACTCGTGACTATAACGTGATGACAAACTACACGTTTCATCAAAAGTGAGAGTCCAGTTTGTTTAAAGCACAACTACTGTTGTACACATGGCAGGAATCCCCAACAAACCCTTAAGTTTCTATGTCCATTATCCTCAATACCATGAGGTGTTGGTGTAGCCAGTTTTCACAAGTTTCACTTCTTCAGCAGAGTTGTCGTATGACAGAAATATACCATCGTGCGTAGCACCTGTGATCGTGGAGCCTGAACCATCAATGTAGCCGCTAATTTTTCCGAAGTGGCCACAGTAAATTACAGTTGCCAGGCAAGTGGTAGAGGTACCACATTCATAAGTAAGACACAAGGAGAAACAGTCACAGAAACTAAGTGTTTGAAAGTTCTACTTGTTTCCACTTGTTTTCTAACTCTGGACCCAATAAAGTGTGTGGCTGTTAGAAATGGTCTAGTTAGTGAGTAAGGACGTGTCAGCATACGTACGAGGTAGGTAGCTATATGAGAAACATTTGCCTGCCAGGGACAGCTCTGTTTCAGCTGCAGGCAATAGAGGTGCAGGATTGAGATCAGTGGCTTCTGTTCTGGGCACAGAGCAAGTGAACAGTGCACTACTCTAATGATCAATAGTGGTGGTGGAGGTGCAGCAATGTAAGGGTTTCTACAGACTTCATATACGATTTCATTCTGTATGATATGGAATCTGCTTTCACCACATCATCTGTGTACTCGTGTATTTTTGTTCCTGCTCAGAAATTCGTGTTTGGACTTCACGGTTTAAATGCACCGTAAGTAATTTGCCCATATTGATGCTGCTTTGAATGGCTTTACTTCTTGACATTGAGTATGCTTTGCAATCTTGTTGACTAAATCATTCTTTCATGTAACTGCTAAAAATGCAACAGTAGTTAAACAAATGTGTTCACATGTTGCTGGTAGGAGCCACAAAGAGTATGTTTTAGTAGACATGAAGGTCCAACAATCATCCTTCTACTAGGATGAAAATATCAAAGGAAATAAAATTTTGGGAACTCGATTTATTAATAGAATTTATTAAGTCAAAACCTAATTTGAAAGGATTGTTGTTGTTGTGGTCTTCAGTCCTGAGACTGGTTTGGCGCAGCTCTCGATGCTACTCTATCCTGCGCAATGTTCATCATCTCCCAGTACATACTGCAACCTACATCCTTCTGAATCTGCTTAGTGTATTCATCTCTTGGTCTCCCTCAACAATTTTTACCCTCCACGCTGCCCTCCAGTACCAAATTGGTGATCCCTTGATGCCTCAGAACATGTCCTACCAACCAGTCCCTTTTTCTTGTCAAGTTGTGCCACAAACTCCTCTTCTCCCCAATTCTATTCAATACCTCCTAATTAGTTATGTGATCTACCCATCTAATATTCAGCATTCTTCTGTAGCACCACATTTCGAAAGCTTCTATTCTCTTCTTGTCTAAACTATTTATCGTCCATGTCTCATTTCCATACATGGCTACACTGCATACAAATACTTTCATATCCTCTTTACTTCGACCATCATCAGTTCTTTTGCTCCCCAAATAGGAAATAGCAATAATCTAATTCCTGTAGCATCACCTGACTTCATTCGACTACATCCCTTATCCCCCCCCTTGAACCATAGACCTTTCCGTTGGTGGGGAGGCTTGTGTGCCTCAGCGATACAGATAGCCGTACCGTAGGTGCAACCACAACGGAGGGGTATTTGTTGAGAGGCCAGACAATCGTGTGGTTCCTGAAGAGGGGCAGCAGCCTTTTTAGTAGTTGCAAGGGCAACAGTCTGGATGATTGACTGATCTGGCCTTGTAACAATAACCAAAACGGCCTTGCTGTGCTGGTACTGCGGACGGCTGAAAGCAAGGGGAAACTACAGCCATAATTTTTCTCGAGGGCATGCAGCTTTACTGTATGATTAAATGATGATGGCGTCCTTTTGGGTAAAATATTCCGGAGGTAAAATAGTCCCCCATTCGGATCTCCGGGCGGGGACTACTCAAGAGGCTGTCATTATCAGGAGAAAGAAAACTGACGTTCTACGGATCGGGGCGTGGAATGCCCGATTCCTTAATCGGGCAGGTAGGTTAGAAATTTTAAAAAGGGAAATGGATAGGTTAAAGTTAGATATAGTGGGAATTAGTGAAGTTCGGTGGCAGGAGGGACAAGACTTTTGTTCAGGTGACTACAGGGTTATAAACACAAAATCAAATAGGGGTAATGCAGGAGTAGGTTTAATAATGAATAGTAAAATAGGAATACGGGTAAGCTACTATAATCAGCATAGTGAATGCATTATTGTGGCCAAGATAGATACGAAGCCCACACCTACTACAGTAGTACAATTTTATATGCCAACTAGCTCTGCATATGACGAAGAAATTGAAGAAATGTACGATAAAATAAAAGAAATTATTCAGATAGTGAAGGGAGACGAAAATTTAATAGTCATGGGTGACTGGAATTCGAGTGTAGGAAAAGGGAGAGAAGGAAACATAGTAGGTGAATATGGATTGGGGCTAAGAAATGAAAGAGGAAACCGCCTGGTAGAATTTTGCACAGAGCACATCATCATCATAGCTAACACTTGGTTTAAGGATCATGAAAGAAGGTTGTATAAATGGAAGAATCCTGGAGATACTAAAAGGTATCAGATTTAGGAACCGGGTTTAAATTGTAAGACATTTCCAGGGGCAGATGTAGACTCTGACCACAATCTATTTGTTATGACTTGTAGATTAAAACTGAAGAAACTGCAAAAAGGTGGGAATTTAAGGAGATGGGACCTGGAAAAACTGAAAGAACCAGAGGTTGTAGAGAGTTTCAGGGAGAGCATAAGGGAACAATTGACAGGAATGGGGGAAAGAAATATAGTAGAAGAAGAATGGGTAGCTTTGAGGGATGAAGTAGTGAAGGCAGCAGAGGATCAAGTAGGTAAAAAGACGAGGGCTAGTAGAAATCCTTGGGTAACAGAAGAAATATTGAATTTAATTGATGAAAGGAGAAAATATAAAAATGCAGTACATGAAGCAGGCAAAAAGGAATACAAACGTGTCAACAATGAGATCGACAGGCAGTGCAAAATGGCTAAGCAGGGATGGCAAGAGGACAAATGTAAGGATGTAGAGGCTTATCTTACTAGGGGTAAGATAGATACTGCCTACAGGAAAATTAAAGAGACCTTTGGAGATAAGAGAATGACTTGTATGAACATCAAGAGCTCAGATGGAAACCCAGTTCTAAGCAAAGAAGGGAAAGCAGAAAGGTGGAAGGAGTATATAGAGGGTCTATACAAGGGTGATGTACTTGAGGACAATATTATGGAAATGGAAGAGGATGTAGATGAAAATGAAATGGGAGATACGATACTGCGTGAAGAGTTTGACAGAGCACTGAAAGACCTGAGTCGAAACAAGGCCCCCGGAGTAGACAACATTCCATTGGAACTACTGACTGCCTTGGGAGAGCCAGTCCTGACAAAACTCTACCATCTGGTGAGCAAGATGTATGAAGCAGGCGAAATACCCTCAGACTTCAAGAAGAATATAATAATCCCAATCCCAAAGAAAGCAGGTGTTGACAGATGTGAAAATTACTGAACTATCAGTTTAATAAGTCACAGCTGCAAAATACTAACACAAATTCTTTACAGACGAATGGAAAAACTAGTAGAAGCCCACCTCGGGGAAGATCAGTTTGTATTCCGTAGAAACACTGGAAGATGTGAGAAAATACTGACCTTACGACTTACCTTAGAAGAAAGATTAAGGAAAGGCAAACCTACGTTTCTAGCATTTGTAGACTTAGAGAAAGCTTTTGACAATGTTGACTGGAATACTCTCTTTCAAATTCTAAAGGTGGCAGGGGTAAAATACAGGGAGCAAAAGGCTATTTACAATTTGTACAGAAACCAGATGGCAGTTATGAGAGTCGAGGGGCATGAAAGGGAGGCACTGGTTGGGAAGGGAGTGAGACAGGGTTGTAGCCTCTCCCCGATGTTGTTCAATCTGTATATTGAGCAAGCAGTAAAGGAAACAAAAGAAAAATTCGGAGTAGGTATTAAAATCCATGGAGAAGAAATAAAAACATCTTATATCCTCCTTTCAAGACACTGTCCATTCCGTTCAACTGCCCTTCCAAGTCCTTTGCTGTCTCTGACAGAATTAAAATGTCATCGGCGAACCTCAAAGTTTTTATTTCTTCTACATGGATTTTAATACCTACGCCAAATTTTACTCCCCAGTGATAAGATTTCCAATCTATTTTTCAAGTGTTCATTTGTCAATGCAAATGCTAAATTCTTCAGAAAATCACATCAAATTTTGACGGTTCCTTTTGGTTTTGAAAGTGAATACAAAATTTGATAATTTATCCCAGATACATTTAGCTTGCTATAAAACACCATAGGCCAACTCTTTCTGATTTTGGAAACAGAATAATCTGTAATCATTTTATCTACAGTATCCACTCCTCCTTCAGTGTGAATGTAAAAAATAATAAAATGCTTCCCTGTTTTGGTGGTCGATATCATCCATGTCATGTGTTGTAGATAGGAGCATCAGCAAACAATTACTTTTTGTTGGGTACAAACAAAGGATTTATTAGCTTGGAAGCAACATTTTGAAACTCCACAGGTTGATCTCTTAGATGCAAAATTCAAGAGGTATCTCCTTTTCCTTCTTGTGAAGAGTGTCGAGAATTGTAATTTTTCTCCAACAAGTCTTCCATTAATGGCAGCTTGTGTACCAATTGTCAATGATGACATCTCTGTGTGTACTTTTGTTACTGACAAGCCTTCCTACAATTATGGCTGGGCTGTTTGATACTAGAAATGGTCCATCTAGCTGCTTTCCTACATATTCTTCACTATTACTGGCATAAAACTTTTTTTCAGTCACTCATGGCACATATTTCATTTGAATATTTTGTGGGTTTGTGTGGTATATATAGGGTCCAGGAGTAGTGGCCTCTAAACTGAGTCAACATTACATAGACTGTCACATCATCAGCATGATCATAGAATCACTTCAGGTTGACTGCAAAGGAATGTGGACACTTTCTTTCATTTGGAGTGGAAATGTCAACAAACCTCATGCAACTCATTACAAGTACAAATTTCTCATAGCTCATTATGGCATTTAGGTCATGACAGAGACCAGGCAGTATCAGTACATCATATTCTATGCATTGGATAAGACAATAATCCTGGCATTCATGTAGGGTTCGTAATTGAGACAATTCACATGCTTGAAAAACAAGAGAAAAATTATCCCAGATTACTTAAGCATTGATTGGTAATCCCTCAGTACAGGTATGGAGACCGCAATTTCCACAACTTTGTATGTGAAGTGGATCATCCCTTCTCCACTACTGTGGCCAATATAATAATAAGAGATCCAAAGTTGTGGCAATCTGCTGGAGCAATGCTGTTGTCTCACCTAACTCAAATATTGTAATTTTTTCACCAAAATAGTCAGTCCACCAATGAAATCAAAATGACACAGGAGAATTTACACGTCTATGTATGCAGACAATGAGCTCAGGTAACTTCCCATAAACTCACATTGTGTGAAAGTTTCTGGATTGAACTATGTCATTTAGATGTGAAAGCACTGGATAAAAATTTTCCCTTAGTTGTTTCATTGACATATTTCCATACTGATGTGTTCTTGGCAGCATTAGTTAAATGGTTCTGATAAACAGCATTGACCAAATTATCTGAATAGGCTGGAAGGTAAAGCTTCAAATTTTAATGAAATCTGTTGTCCATAGCATTTGTGGGTGTCAGCTGATCAAATGATGGAGCAAAATGATAAATGAACAGGAGATATTTTGGCAATATTGAGGTATCAAACAAGATCATAGGGTGACCTTACCAGTCTGTGGAAGTAGTGTAGACACCACCCTATTCCTTAAATTTTTATCAAAATTACACCATTCCCACATGCAAGAACAAAAAAAAGCTATCTTGATTTAGTTTACAATCTAATATGTAGTTGATGTATATAATTTTAAGGATTTTGAACATCAAATAAAAGTTTTATTGACATAATGAAACATTTTTGAAAATGCAACACTTTATCACCAACCACCATAATTTGTTGTCATAACATCATATAGAGGGAAGACATGCATCAGGTCAGTCTGCACTTCCCAAGTGATTGGAAGCAAATGCAGATTGACAGACTTTGGCGCTGATCAGATCAATCAACCCTTCTGTCACTCAAATGGTCACAGGGCATATATGAGAGCACAGGTTTTGGAATTCTAAAGGCTACTAGCTGCAGGAGTTTTAGGAGCTCATCTGTCTGAATAACACAATTTGAATTCAAACTTATTATTACACTGGAGGGTAATTGTGAAACTTAAAAAAAGCAAAAGATGCAACTGGCTGCACAACAAGAGTTTGTGCCTACAGGGATACAGTTAATGAATGTATCACACTTGCAGCACTGTAAAGTGCAAACTTCAACAAGGGCACCACTCCAAATGAGAAAATAGATTTGTTGAATCTTATCTGAATCTTTTGGTAGGTACCACACAGCATGTTACATTGGATGGAGGGTCATCTCCCAATATAGAAGTAATGTTGGATGTGCCTCAGGAAAGTGTGTTGGGACTCCTGCTTTTCATGTTTTGTATTAATGACTTCTTTCAAATGATGCAGTTACATATAATGAAGTACTACATGAGAAAAGCTTGATAAATATTCAATCAGACCTTGATAAGAATCCTATGTGGTGCAGAGCCTGGGCACTTGCTCTTAATGTTCATAAATGGAAAATTTTGCACTCCACAGGATGGATGTAATGGATGGAATGGAATGTTCTTAGACTATTGTATCAATGAGTCACTGGAAACTGAATGAGAACATAGGTTCAGCCATGGGTAAAGCAAATGGTTGACTTCACTTTATTGGCAGAATACCGGAGAAGTGCAATCAATCTACAAAAATGATTGCCTACAAATCACTCCTTCAATGTAAACTGTCCCTAGAAAGTCTGTTTCAAGGAATGGCTTTAAATGTTTACTCCAGGGATATTCTACAACCCCTTACATAACCCACACAAAGGGATTGTGAGAGTAAGGTTGGAAAAATTATTGCACCCACAGAGGCATTTAGTCAGTTATTCATCCCACACTACATATATGAATGGTAAAAGAAGAAACGCTAACTAGTAGAATGGGACATACCCTCTGCCATGTACATCACGGTGGTTTGCAGAGTACAGATTTAGATTTAGATGTAGAAATAGAAGCTAGCTGTGAGTACTGAGGAGTTGGCACCCCAAAGGTTGGATAGAGAACATGCCCTGAATTAAAAACAAAATTAAGTTTTTAAGGGATAGTGGTAGCACATAATTTCTCCATACCTCTAGTTGGCCAACCACTCCACTGATGCTTCATGCATTTTCTGTTGTGGTCTTGCGCTTCCCTGATGTCTCTGGCTAACAAGTTTGTATCCTTTCTCTTCTCCAACTCAGTTGGTAGTGACATTTCTGGCCATTACATTAACTCCAAGTTCTGTAGCAACACCGTTCGGCTGAACCTGAACGTTACTGCCCTTTCTATTACAACTAGCAACAACCATGTTCTACATCATTTGACACTACCCTGTGGTATCTTGTGAGTGGGGAGTGATGTTGCAGCACTGTTACCCATTTCTCATCTAATTCTAACCTGTTTAAACTCACTGAATTGCAATTAGCATAGACAGCAGGATTGATAGTATCCCATGATAAGATATTTTGTGTGTTTGTGGGTGGGTAAGTCAATGAGTGTGTGACAGGCCATTGTTCAGCAGTGTCTAGGTGGTGGATAAAGTTGCGATTCACTTCTCTGAAGTGAAGCTTTTCCCCTGGGACAGCTGCTGAGAGTGCCTGCTATTTGGAGAACTCTAGGAACAGCATTTACCTCTGGTATCCTGAATAGTGTCACTCTGCCTCTTCTTTGCTTTGTGTGCCTGATATCCTATCCTGGAGTTCCAAAGTTGACTTCCAATGGCCTTCAGCTTAATAATGTACCAGTCAATATGTTCTCAATATATGACATACAGCAATTTTTATAGTATTCTCCTGAATTGTAAGATGGGTTCCAAGACCGTTGCATAGAGGTTATCTTTGCGGATTGTGTAGTTCAGTACATAAAATATGTCATTAATGACTTCAGTAGAGTAACCCTTAGTGCATTTGCATAGAATGCACTTAAAGGACTGAACTGTTCATAAAGAAAATAGGCGTGATTTCATCCTTACATCCTGCCTTGCTCAACCAGTTAGACTAAAGTTTTACCTCAGTAATGCAGTTTATTAATGTATGGTCACTCTTTTGATTAGTTACGAAGAACATGGTTCAGAAACGTCTTAATTTCAGTCCATTACATAGCACGATACCTGTATCTGTGAAATGGCTCTGCAACAACTTTCACAGATGTGACATTGAAGAAAAAGCCTCTGGTCTTGGTTAAGAAAATGTTGTATTTGTATCAACACAAACCTGAATATTTTTTACACCCATATTTTATGTCACAGCTAAAAAAATTGTTGCACATTCTTTGACAGCCTTGACTGAAGTCAGAAGAAAACTCCTAGTCATAACTGTATAGTAATTGTAATAATCTGTGGCTCCTTATACAATGTGTGAAGTGTGGCAATCTGAACACTGGAGTGAGGTAATGCAGTGTTTGGACTGTCTGAAGGAACATTGCACTGTACTTCTTAAGATCACAAAGTAACAGTGCATCATATTTCTGAACAACACAGAGTGTGACTATCTTCTAACACGAGGTAAGTGACATTTAAATTAAAATGTGTATTTCAATTAAAATATTTCACCCATACAGGAGTGTACATAGTAAATGTAAGAGTGAGAGTTGAAGACACATTTTTGACAATAAGTGGAAGTTTGGGTTTCCCAATGAATCATGCTTGGATAGGCTAATGGTAAGGCTACCTTGTGCAATATGGAGAAATCTGGGTTAGAGTCCTGGTCCGGGAGAAATTTTCACGATTGTCATTCCATTATACAACTGATGGCTGGTCATATTTGAAACGGTGAATACATTTCATGAACATCACAGTGCCGACATACTGGTATGCCCTCCAGTGGTAAATGCAACAAAACTACCAGGATACCAGGTTGACATTTAAATTTGGTTGGATTCATTACCTCCTCCAATAATATGTTGCATCCTTGTAGTGCCAGTTGTTTCTCTACCTCCCTTTTTCATGACGTTGGAATCGCAAAATATCAACCAGTTACAGTATGCCTGAATCTGAAGAACTTTCAACCTGATGATATTTATACAGATTTGAAAAAGTGAATTTTCACTCTGCTGCAAGGTGCAAGATAATTATAAACTATAAATTTTTTGACAGATGGAAACTGTGAGATTCAATGTCTTGAACATGGCATCTTTTGTTTCTGAGGGCAAGTGCACTACCGATTGAGCTATCCAAACATGAGTCGTGAACAGCCCTCACGTATGTACTTCCACCGAAGCTTCATCTCATACATGATTACTGAAATTCTTTCTCATAATTTCTGAGACTAATACTCTTGGAAAAAACGGATATTTAGGAGGGCCAGCTTAACCACAGCTTGAGGGATCATTTGCAGGGGTATTAGTCCCAGAAAATATGCAGGAGAAATTCTGTGAAATTTGGAATTTAAGAGATGAGATCCTCCTGGACATCCGTCTGAAGGCTGGTCATGAGATGTATTTGGCTAGCTCAGTTGGTGGATCCCTTGACTATGAAAGGCCAAGTTTCTGGATTTAAGTCCCAGTCTTGCACACAAATTTAATCTGTGTGAAAGTTGTCTTGAGGACAATTCAGAACGTCATTCATGATCACAACATGACATTCCGATCTCACCTGTACCTCCATTAAAGGATCCAAGTTCAGTTCATGATCTAGATGGAGTGAGAAACCTCAGTTAATCTGTTCCAACATCTTGTCCCAAAACCCAGTTTTCAAACCATTTTCTTGTTGTGGGCTTCAGTGCAAATATGGGTTTGATGCAGCTGCTCTTAATAACACACAGATTCCATTTACACTCAGCTCTGTTTTTGCACCACTGTAATTCAATATTGCTTGGTGTTAATTTTAAAGATCTACTCCTACAACTGTGTATGACCTTTGTATGCCTGGGCCAAACTAATTAGCACTGAATTTTTCTCTTTCCCCCAATTCAAACTTCTCTTTCTCCACAATTGTGGCCGTAGCAACAATTATTTTTTGTGATTGAATTAGTGAGGTTTCACATCTTCACACTTACCACATGTGATACTTCTGATAACCTGAACACCACTTCATGCAAAACAGCAAGACCTCACCTACAAAAATAACAGAGTGAATGACTTTGCAGGATCTGTACCAGGTCAGATTAAAAAAGATTAAGAAGCATGCTGCAAGATATTTTACCCATGGGTTTGAACAACATGTGAGTATTACAGAAGTTAAATGAGAATCCCTTTAAGAAAGGGAACTTTGTTTTTTAGGAGCACTGTTGAAAAAATTTAGAGAACCAGCATTTTAAGCTGATTGCACAAGGATCCTACTGCTGGCAACATACATTTCACATAAGATGAGAGAGAGAAATTAGGGCTTGAATGGAGCAGTTCAGATTATTATTTTCCCCTTGCACTGTTTGCAAATGGAACAGAAATGGAAACGACTACTCGAGTTATGGGATACCTTCAACCATGCACTACACCGTGGCTTGCAGATTATGTATGTAGGTGTAGATGTATAAAAAATGGAACAATGTATATCAGATACCATCCCCTTATATCACCATGATGTAATAAGTGATTGCTACTAAGTCTGTTCTATTTAACCAGTATAGTGGCTAATAGTGCTGCCTTTGGATCACAGAGCCCTGAGTTTGATTCCCGGCCCAGTTGGGTATTTTCTCCACACGTGGACTGGGTGTTTGTATAGTTATCATTTCATCATCAGTCATGAAAGTGGTGAGATTGGACTCAGTAAATTTAAGGGTCTGTACAGGCACTGATAACGGCTCAGTTGAGCACCCCATAAACAAATCATCATAATGATCATGTCTTCTATCCTGACTGTTGACTCGACTATCACCTGTGTCATCATCCTTGCAGTTGTTGTCGTTAGTGTTGTTGCTTTTGTTGTTATGAGGTACTGTCTCCCATAGGATTATTTCCTCGTTCTGCAGATGCAATCTCGACAAACTTTTTTTACTCAATGGTGTTTCTACTGTACATACTGTCATAATTGTTGTTATTGTGCATTAGTGGGTTCTGAGGCTACTGATCTCTGAATCATACTCATTTAGGGATCTTCATCTTTGATTTCCAGTTATTTGGTCTGTATGGCTGTGGCAGCACCTCTAGCTTCCATCAGTGACTGAAGAATCATGATCAAAAATTCAAGTTGTAATACTCCAGTTTCTGGAGAAACCTTTGAAAGTTTTAAATATTATCCTTCAAATAGCTTGCTTGTATAATGTGCCTTAACTGTAGATGAGACATTCAAAAAATTGTTGTAAGTGTCCCCCACACCCCACCCTTTCACCCACCCTTACACCCACCCTTACGTCTATTATGTCGCTGGTCTGGAGATTCCAGGGAGAGGGCCCTGTAAAGGGATGCAGAGGCATCCAGTCACTAGTAGATGCTGGAGGAGGACACTGTGTGTGGGGAGGTGATGTCCCCAAATACAACACATAATAAAGGTATTTCTGGTTATCTATCCACAGTCATGGCAGAAAGCAATATCTTTGATATGGTATTAACATAATAGTACTTTTTCCAGGCTCAATAATATGACAGGCAAGCAAAGACCTGAAGTGGTCTGATTTTACATTCGTTAACTAGTGAAGCACATTTTGAGGATTGGAAAGTCGGTGGGTTTTTGTTAGCAGTTTCTGCAGATGGCACTCAATTACACCAATGCCCTACTGCTTCAGCTGACCTTTCTGAGAATTCCAGTGCCCACAAACAGGCTGACAACTACTCATCATTTTGCACTGGGTGGTAACAGTTGAGGCTTCACTTGTGTGCACCTGCATCATGAAGGGCTGCCACTGTGTATGATTATTATGTCACATGACTGCTGGAATTGCTGTGATTTTTTTTAACGGTAACAGTTTTAGGGTGGCAGTTCACTCCACCACTCCTGTCTGACACTGCTGCTGTAGTAGACACTTGCAACAAGCAAGGAAAGGAATTAATCTGTATAACAAGAAAGAAACTGTATCACTGCTGACACTGTAGTCAGTCGTGGGATTTGATGTGTGTGTAAAGGAATTAGAAGGGTTGTTCTGCAGCTGGACAAGTGGCAAATCTCCTGGCACTTATTTCTAGTTCTGTATCATCTGCATGTATTGTGGTTTTTTAGTGCACTGCCTCTGTTGTTGAAATGTCCATGATTATGCACTCACCTACTAATTAGGTTCAGTTAATTAGGTGTGAGGGGAGCATCATATGGGATGGAGTGTAAATGGTTGCACAAGACGAACAGTGCCTCCAGGTGCAGGATATCATCCCTTCAGTGTTGAATTTGCAGTTTAAAGTGCAGCCCGAAAAGGCGTAAAGAATTTCCTGTCTGTCAGCTATAACTTGCGAATGTCATGTGATGATGTGTTCAGCATGCAAATGTGATAGTTACCAGTATATTTTTTAACTGCCAGCCCTCTATGAATACAATGGCCATCCACAATTAAGAGTACTGGACTGGATTCGTTCCTATTGGCAGAAACTGCTGTTTAAAATGCTACAAACACTGCTAGAACACGTCCCGATTCATCCACCTGCATTCAGGAGCTCCACCAAAAAGTATTTCTTTTGAACATACCAATAATGGATTTTATTTTTTCCATTTCTTCTGAGGAAAAATGAAAATTGAAAAGTGCAGGTATAAAATGGAAGTGACATCCACTGTGGAAGTTTGTGTCAATACTCTACTGTTTTGAAAAAGTGAAACACTGAGAGATGTGATCACAGTGAAATTAGTACTACTGATTACAGACTTGACACTACAGACATGATCAACACCTGTGCACCTGTACCTGTGACACCATTCAACGTGCATATGAACATGTTGCTGGGGTATACTCTGCCTCACAGTTTTTAAGCACATCTACAAAGCATCAGCTGTGGCTGCAGTAGGCCTGAATATACACATTGTCACCCATTGAACTTATGTGGGATATGGTCATTTGGCATGTCAGGAAAACAGACAGGCAACAGAAGTGAGAGCACCATTTGTTCTTCGTAGGTGATTTGCACATTCCTTGCTACATTTAGCCAGATGTTGTCATGCTAAAATATGACACGTGGAATGGCCTGCATTAGTGCTGTAAAACCTCTGATTTAGCGGTAACTGTTCAGACAGTCCTCAAAACATAGGTGATGAGATCACATGTTCCAGGCAATGGCGCCCCAAACCTTCACAGTTGGTGATTGTCCACTTTCCCGCTCACCACACAGTCTGCATAACTCTTCACAACAGCGATGTCGAAAGTGTGTGCAGCCATTACTGTGGGACACCTCGTGGAATTTGGTATACATATACAGGCAAATTCGTGACCCCCTGGTATTCTGTGGCACTACCAGATTCAAGCGCTGCAACAGTTTGCCACTTCTTCTCTGGTGCTATCTTGTGTTGCATTAGGTCACTGCTATGGATTTACACCTTACCTTCACACTGTTGTTAATCTTCTGTATGGTTTTAGTGTCAATTGTTGTTGACTGCTTGTAAATAGCAAGTGACATTGTTGGGGAGGGGGGAATAGATCTACTGTGGGATATCACTTTTGGAAAGTGTCCCTGTTTTCCCATCACTTGCACTGTCAGGCATATCACAACACAATGTCTGTCTTTCCAACACGATAGTGTCTCTTTCAAAATGTTGGTCCGACAGGTTCAACAACTCCCTTACAATGTGTGTTGGAGCTGTGTAGTCTGAGGGTAGGTCTGGGTCACCTCCATCATTGGTGTTCGTACAAAGCTCGGGGATTACACACCATTTCAGTAATCTCAGTACAAAACCTCATTTTCATAACATTGATATTGAACAGTTGAATAGGCCTGTCCCAAGATTCATTATTCACTAATAACACCCACCACAATAAATGCCACTACTGTACAATGCGTGCACGTGAGTGCCATCTTCCACACATGTGACCCCTCATGTGATCTCGCAATGCATATGAGATATACTGTTTGTCCGTATAGGGCTGCAAGTACTTCTGGTGTGTGGTAGGGTGCGTTGTCTTGCACTCCCGTTTTTCTGTGGGATACATGTGGTTAGTCAAACATGTTTAACTTTAGTCCTCGTCCTATAAAGCTAATTCTCTCTCTCTCTCTCTCTCTCTCTCTCTCTCTCTCTCTCTCTCTCTCTCTCTCTCTCTCTCATGTAGGATGCTCATACCACATTTATCACAAACTCTGTGATTACACATATTACAATCAGACATCTCCTTTGCATTAAGTAGTCTGAGAATTGTGAACAGTTATGCCACCCAACCTGTTGGAAATATTATTTACCTGCCTGTAACCATGAAAAACCAGTGTATATCCTCATCATTCATGAAAGTCTAGCCCAAAATCATGTGCCACATCTAATGCACCTCATAGTTAAAGTTTGTGTGCTGAATCCAAAATGGCATATTTTAGTATTTCCACCATGATGAGTATTAGCACCATAAAGTGTGTCCCAGTCTACAGTATATCACCATTATCATACATATAATCTTCTTTAAACAAGCGATTTTCAAAGTAGGAAGTTAGATATGGACATTAGCCTACCACTGTGTTGCAAGCCGACGCCTACATTACATGTCCGGAGGTTGTGTGTGACTGTGAAAGGCCATGTTTTGCACAAATTGCTTTCTTTACAAGCCCGTTCACCTCTGTCTCATAAAAAATCACATCGGGAGATCGCATATCTTGTCTGGTATGTGATAAATTTCCTACCATCTCAAACTAACTGCTTCTTTCATTCTATTTTCATACTGTTATCCTCTATTATCCCTTCCCTCAAATTTTGGCACTTAACAAGCCATGCAACAATCAAAAGGGGATTTTAAAATACTATTAATAAACAAGAAAATTGGCAAAATAGGTGTTGTTTGTTAGAACAATGTTTTGTAATTGGAGAGGTACAGAATGTTTCAGTGATACGTGATTGCCATATTGTAACATTTTTTGACAGGGCTCTTAAATTGTTCAAAAAAATATTCAGTAGACTACTGTAGGCCTAAAATGTTTGTGTGCCTTATGTATTTAATCAACAGACATGTAAACACACACATAATATGTGATCAATGCCAATTAAGTTTGGTGGGAGGGATGAAAATTTTTTGCTGTGAATGACTCTCATTTGCAAGTGACTCGCTCAGCGCCAACACCACAAGTGACATGTATATGTTCTCACTCCAGAGGATGAGCATTTAAAATAATTTGATATACACACTGTGGTTAGTATTTTCAGGAATTCAAATGTACACTCTCACCCAATGCATTGACCTGCATGATTTTCACTACTTCAATTAGGTAAACAAACTTCATCCTTCATTTTACTTTTCCTGGAAAAATGGCAGAGCAGAGAAATGTGCTGCACATTTCTGATGACAGCTGTCTTTCCACACTGAAAAGCATAAATCACATTCATGGAAAACCTGCAGTCATTTCACAGATTGTCAATTTCATAGGCTGATCTCAACACTACTCAGATCATGAAAACTTGCAGATAGAGAAATGTGTTGTCCAGTAACCTATTTTACAGTCTTTCCTTAAAAAGTTGTATTGGCATGGCCCGAGCAGT
Source organism: Schistocerca piceifrons (assembly GCF_021461385.2). NCBI lineage: Eukaryota > Metazoa > Arthropoda > Insecta > Orthoptera > Acrididae > Schistocerca > Schistocerca piceifrons. The sequence continues at coordinate 39,117,672 of NC_060138.1, read as the reverse complement.
TTGTAACAGTAATTGAAGAGTTTTAAAGTATTCACCGTGTGTTAGACACAAGGTGGTGGTAATCTGTATCCTGGTATGTCATCAACTGCCTTTATTCTAGTGTTTTAGTCACGAATTTCTTCCCTAGAAGAATTTTTCATGCCATTTTTGTTTGCATATAATACACAGACACACACGTACATGAGTACAGCAGACAGTAGCCTGAGCCTGGTAAAGAGAGGATGACAGTGCTCTCCGGGACATGTTTTATACATTGTGTGTTACATCCTTTACTGTATTCTAAGAATTTTGCTAGTGTAAGAGGGTGTCTCCTCAAACAAGAAGGCAATATGTATATGCGATTGAACAGTCCAAAGTATATTAGTCTCAGGAAGTCAATACTAATCATGACTGTAAGTTTCCAAAGCAGACTGGAGACCCACAAAATCTTTTTGCATACCTGACTAAAATGTTCATCACAGTTAAGTTTGGAATCAATATGCATTCCTAACAGTTTTACAGATTTGTTTTCTGTGGTCTTGGGTGACCATAAATGAAGCTGTTTTATTTTCTCTGGGTTACGGAGTAATTTATTTGATGAGTACCAGTGGAGGGCAGATTTGAGTGATTGCTGTTTACTTTTATGCAAGGCTGAGATTTTCTGACATGAGGTGACCAGTGTTGTAATCCACATGGCATATGAGAGTACAATTCATATAGAGAGAAACGTCACTGATAGCGACGATGAAGAAGAATGGTCGAAGTAATATGCCCTGTGGAACACAACCAACATGGGAGTGTTTATTTTTAACTGTGGCAAGCTGTCTTGTACTGTGAAAATATGAAGCTAATACACCTAATTCTGTATTACATACCTCATAAAATTCTAGTTCTGTTATCGGGACATAGAAGGGAATACAGACAAATGCTTTGCTTAATTCATATAAGAAAAGTAATTGGATATATGTAAGTATTTGAAATATCTCTGACAATATTGGTATGATTTGTATTGGATCATAACTTTTAGATACCATATCTACTCAATTATAAGATATGGGTTTTTTTCCCCAATTTAATCTTTAAGGAAATATAGGGGTGCCTTATATTCATTGATAAAACTATAGCTGCTGAGGTCAACATTTTTCCGTTGTTTAACAGAATATATAGTGGTTGTCTTATATTTACAAAGCAAGCTTTGGCTATTGAGGTAACACAAAAATTTATTTTGAAGAATTCAGAAGGACAGAAATGGGCAATGAAACTTGGCTTTGAACAGGTTCAAGATTTCCACACCTGCTGAAGTGCCTACGTACACCATCGATGCTACATGAACAGTCATGTGACACAACTCGGGCAGTGCTAGTGTATGTGATATGTGAGAAACTATCAAATAGCCGCTACAAAAATCTGTTGCTCTGCATAAAAATGATGATTTTGTGGAACATGGGTGGAAACTGTGTCATAGTCTATCATTTATAAACTCTTGTTCTATTTGAACAGGTATGGAGTAAAAGGTCTCATACATGTGTGGATACCAGGTTCAAATAAAGTGGAAATGTTATCCTTACGAAAAAGTTACTGGATTCTGAAACTAGATCAATATTTTGATTGAGAGACTGTAATGATTTAATAAGTTGATTGCAAATGAGAAATTTGGTCACTGTTCATGTATTGTAATACCAAATAAAAACTTTATCAGTTTTTAATCAGCTTTAGAATGTGCTGCTGACATTCTGATCAAAAAAGATGGTACAAATGAAATAAATCATATTAAATGCATACGCGAGAATAAATTATAGTGGCAGGACGTGTCATAGAGATGGTACCAATAGACATCAGAAGATGGCGGCCTTCAGGAAGTTCGAGAATTGAATGTAATTGTAATATTAAATTATGTATTATGTATTATGTATTTACTACATATGACTTGGTCCCCAGAAGGTATTGCAATCAGTGTTCACAGTGGTTCAATCACACCACTATGGAAGGAGAACAGTGATATCAGCTTAGCTGAAAGCTTGATTAGTATGGACAGGGGAGTAGTGAGTAGCCAGCAAATTACATTGTTCTATTGGCAAACCAAGGGCATCTACCTTGCATGCTTTGGCTTTTTAGGAGCATATAACCTGTTTAAATTGCAGTTTGCCTTAATCAGTTTGTAGTTAGAATTGAACTGACTGAAAAATTTTACAAGAACTCAAAAAGAGCAATGCATCTCTGCAGGAGACATTAAAAGTCTAGTTGGGAATGGTGCCATACTTAAGTGTATCTTTAAGTTGTGTAGTTGACGGTCACCATGAAGTATGATGGGAACAAAACCAGATGTTTCAGATGCTGGATCAACGCAGTCAGTGAGAAAGCATTGAGCAGACAATATTTTTGGAAGTGCCACATTGTAACATACGTCAGAATAGAAGCAAAATCCTATATGCGTATGTATAAAAATAGCTGTATTCGGAGATTACGAGGTAACGACAACATCTAAAAAGTCAAAGTATTTGGAAGAAATGGCCAAATGTTTGTGACAATGATGATAAAATAATTGAAGAAAAATGGTTACGTAAATTTACTTATCTGTGAAATTTCTATTTCTCCTTACATTATCAAAATGTAAACAATCAACAAACAGCATAAATTTAGAATAGGTATTATATTAACGTTTTAGACAGATATTACAACAGTTTGTAATTTTTATTAGTCAGAATACGTTAAGAATTATTTTCTCTCAAGAATCCCCTTGAAAACAGGTGGTTGTCTTCTAGTCAGGGTTGTCCTATACCCTGCTAAATATGGTAGATTTGTATCACCCTTTTTAAATACTGGAAGAACTTTGCAGTCTTGTGTGTCTGCCAATTCCTTCAAAATTTCTAAACAGTTTTTAAGTATGGAAGCCAACTGTCTCCATATCAAATCTATTGTCATGTTTACCATGTAACTTGAGAGTCACTAACAGCCCATATTTAGGGTTCTATAGTTTTGAGACTTAATTTAATTTTAGTGGGTGTAATACTACATCAGTGGATAATATTATCTTCTGGTGGGTGGACATTAAAAATTTCATGCAGATGTGTCTATGGGAAGCAATAAATGAACAGAAGAAGCATCAGTATCAACATCTACTGATTACTAGTAAGTGTTGCATCCATTTTTCTGGCAAGTAATACTCCTGCTTAAGGCAGCTAATACCATAGAGCAACCACTACTCTTCCCTTATTGAAGTGTAGACCCAATAGAACTATGATCCACATCCTAGATACTCTCGAAATACACCATCTGGCAGAAATAAATGTGTGTCAAGTTTTCCCCCTTTCCAAAAGTGTGCATATATCCGTCTCTAAGAGAGTCATACTACAGGCCAATATGCATCAACAGAACCTGTTGTCCAACTTAATATCGAGGCAGCTTTCTGACACACTGTCCCATGTGTTCCTGATGCTTGAGCACCTTTGCATTCACTTTTCTTCACCCTCTGTGATACATAGTGAAGAAGTTTAGGGAACATATTGTACTGAGTCCCCATTTTTCCCGAATAGAGGCTTTACTACCTCAAATCATTTTCCTGCTGTACACTATTTGATAGGTTTGAAAGCACAATACTGATATGTTCCTTACAGTTATATGCTGATCCAGCATATGAGTGTCACCCCTCTGTCATTTGGCTGGTGTTCACCCAAAAATGTAAAATTTGGCAATTGTATGATGAAAGTGCGGTCTGCTTCCATTTGAAGGAAAGGTCATTATCCAACCTCCATGACCTACCGAAACATTGTCATATGCATGCATTAGTACTTGAAAGCTGCTGGTGCCACCATGCATGGTCCATAGTCATTCTGTGTGACAAGACACTGTGTGTCACAGACTGTGGTTGCTCATTAAATTTGGCAGACAGTGTCAGCAGAAGATGCTTCTTTCCACCCAGCAGTGCTCTTACTCGCCACTCACAGTACTCTAACCTTTCTTCTTACTGGTGGTCATCTAGCTGAAGAGCATTTTAAACATAGACCATGCTGCAATGAAGTGTGTTCTGTCACAACATAAAATTTCCTTCCATGCAGATGACAATGTAAATACATTAAACCATAGATGATGGCCAGGATCTCCCATTGTCAAATAATTTCACTGCACTTTATACTGAACTGCCTCAATATATATACTACTGGGTTTTCCTTGCCATCTGTATCTTGCCTGAGAATCCATATGACAGCCAAATAACTCACAACTCATGATGAAATTACTTACTTTTTAAAGTCTGTCATTATTGCTTGTTTTACATCATTGAACACAGCCTGATAGCCAGTAGACCACTGAATGTTTGCTCTTTTCTTTAATAAATGGTATTATGGCTCAACAACTTTGACAAAACATCTAAAAAACTTTATGTATTACTTACAGAGACCTAGAAATGATAGACACATTTAATTTCCAGTGTACATGATTCCTTGCAACCATGGAAAAAGCTGTTTCAGTTTCCAGTTCCTCTTGCATTAGGTATTCAGCAGATTGTGCACAGCACATTTAACAATGAAAGTTGCTAAATGTCACTTTGCTGCAAATTAGTCGAGCTGTAGATGCTCTTCCATATCCTTAGGAAATAGAATTATTTCATAAAGATAAGCCATCCATAATGATTTTATAGACTGTCGCCAAATAATACGTACACAGACCCAAATTGTTCGGACTCCGTTACATTCGGTATAGGATATGCATCAGTGGTGGTTCCTAAATTCAGTTATTTGTAGTAGCATCAAAAACTATACTTTATTTTTCCATCTGATGACCTTTTGGTCAACAATTAAAACAGCTGCATCACACAGATTATCACTACATTCAATAATGCCATAAGCAAAATTTTGATTGAGCAATTCTTACATTATTGGCTGTAAGGCTTTCAGGATTCTGTATGGTTTCCCATGAACTAGTCCATCACTACCCTTTGGTATCATATGTTGCATATCTGTTGTTGCTCACAATGATCCACCAGGATTTGAAAAAATCTGAATCATCAAAGCGTAGCTTCAACCACCGTTCTGTCTTTTTCCACGAAGTGAATCGCCTTTCCATGCAATGTAGATGCATCGACAGTCTGCGTGGGACTAAGGACTCTGCCTGATGTACCTAAATCATCATCCTGCAGGATGTCCAATTTGAATTCCCTGGGAGACAGACCTCATCTGAACTGAAGTTATCAACACACCTCAGGACTATACAACCTCAAACTATTTCTCTTACAGTTGCTATATTACCGCACAGAAAATAATACAATGTATTCATATCTTTAGTGGATTCCAACAGCTCCACAGGACTCATCATCTCACTTGATATTCTTGGTGGATGTGGTTAGTGACCTATCATTTCTGTACATCTCAGTATCAAACCGTGCAAACTGATCTTCAGTGGACATATCTGCAGTGTATTTGGTACCAACAGCATTATACTTGAATCTTGCAATGACGTCAAACTAGCAGTGGTCATTTGCAGATGGACTATTGCCCCATATCCAGAAAATATAGATAAAGGACCACACAGTATCCATCACTGAAAGGCACTACTTCCATGTCGTCCTGAAAATTTCATACTCCAACAATGAAACAGAGCAATGTTGATCACAATGACACTACATCATTGTCTCCCCCTCCCCACAACCTACATTGCATAGTATCAACATATTGTCTGTAAATTCTCGTAAAAAAATACATCCATCATCCACCAGAATAAATCTTATCAGTTCCAGCATTTTACCTTAATGCATAGGGTTGTGTATTGACCTTTGTAATTATGTCTGAAAATGCATCTACTGATTGATTCCACCCATGGGCATTAGTGAAACAGCATTAAGACACAAAACTGTTATTGTTGATGAAGTACAATGCTTGACATTCCTTCACTCCAGGCAGCTGTCTTTGGCTGGGACAGTGGCAGGAAGTGTCCACCCAGTACACACTGACAGGTGAGTGGCAGCAGCATCAGCTTTGGCTGTGTGACAGCACCAGACCTGTCAGTTCTTAACAGCTGACATGTTGAAAGTGTGCCTCAGTTACTGGGTATATTCCCTGCAGCTTGGTCCATGGAACATTATGTACCTTTGTGTCTCATCTTTGTTATCCTGCATAGGCTTGAACACATTGAAACCTACCCCTCACATTTGGTATGATGTATCATGGATTTTTGGGATCTAGTTTTAATTAATTTGTGTGTTTTTTGGCATTCGGTAACAATCGAGTCTGCAGCACTAAGATACAGCCTGTTGATGCATGTGCATTTGAGATGGCCAAATACCATCCTGTCAGCCATGCCTCGAGAATTAACAGACATAAATTATTGTCACATGACAGATACTTGGTTCAATATCACATTGTACAACATGAACGCCATGCAAGTGGATCTCCAAGTTAATGTCATGAGTAATGCAAAATTGCTAATTTAATAATCATGGAATGGGCTAGGCTATTCCCATTACTAAGTGAACTTCCCATAACTAAGAAAACTTAACATTTTTGTGACTACAACAGCTTCTTACATCATGTACATGACAAGAATTGAAAATTTTTTCAGTAATTAATACTCTGGCTATTCTCATCTGCATTGTGGTTTAAAATAATTATTGAATGATCTTCCAAACTTTCTAGACACACAACAAATTCCTTACTGACTGAGTTCTGCTCTTTCAAGAAAGAATTGAACGGTGATCTATGAAGCAGACTATAATCACAATAAAAGGGTGGGTGGAAGAACATAGTATTTGGTTCCACTCATACAGATACCAGACATAAGCATGTAACTTTTAGTTCATTGTGGAATATTATTCCAAACTGTGCAGTGCGGAATGCTAGACAGAAGTAACTTATACTATGCAAATGCCCATATGAGTACAATAAGTTTCTGTCACTATACCATAATGGCAATAGCATGTGCGTTTGAAATACTAATTATGGCTACATACTTCAGTATGCAGAGGGATATAGTTATTTGTCAACTATGACCCCAGTTACTAAGTTTCAAAATGTACGCTGGTCATGCTGCTGGTACTGATGTATGGACACAAAGAAATTTCATCTCTTTTTGTCCATTATCACTTGATAGATGATAAAATCTAAACTATTGGACCTATATAGTCACACATGGTGTCATTGTAACCTGTGCGAAGAAATTTGTGTACTTGCCTTGCTTAAAATGAATCTACATTAAATTCACAAATATGTGGCAGAAAGACGGTGCTCACTGGACATGTTTCAAATGAGTGATGATTTCTTAGAAGTGAAGTGATCAGTTGATTCTTTATGTATCAGTGAGATTAGTGAACATGGAAATGCTGTTAGATGCTTTTAGCTGAGTTATGTATAGAATTAAATAACCACGTAGTGGTTGAACTTGAGGGGGATAGCTTATACAAAGAAATGTAGATAACATCTGAAATAAATACACGCATCTCCTAATCTGATCAATGCAATCTAGTAACATGAATAAATCAAAGCTTATTCTGATTTATTGAAGCTTGATTCTTAGAAGACACTGCAGCTGTGCTAAATGCATTAAACACTCACTGGGGCCCAAGCAGCTTTGCCCATCAGCCCGCCTTACACTTTATGGGGTAATGGGAAGGAAGAGCATTGCCACCAGCTACACTTAACCCATGGGTAGCTGGCCATTCTCTCAATCAATGCAATCTCTCTCAATCTGCTTTGATAGGCACTCAGAACCTCACATTATGTGTATGGGATCCTTATCAGATAAGGTTGACAGAGGACACTGAAATCGTTTAAAGAAGGGCAGTTCATTTTGTACTATCACAAAATGGTGTGGAGTACTGGTGGAGGGAGGGGGGGCAGATGGGGAGTTAATGTCACTGATATATGATAATTGTCATGGCAGTCATTAAAACAAACACTTTCTTTGTTGAAGTGAGATTTATGTAAAAATGTGGAAATACTTGTTTGACACCCACGCAAAGAGAAATTATGATTGTAATAACATAAATCTTTCCATGTGGGCCCTGGGACCAATGGCCTTTGTAGTCAGGTCCCTTCAACCTCCAAAAACCAACCAACCAACCAACCAACCATGTTCGTTCTGAATTTGCTTAATCATTCATCTATCCTACATGTCACTGGAGATCGGAGTGGTAGAGATACAATGTGAGCGTGATCCAATGAACCCTCTGACAAGCACTTAGTACAGCATGTCACTGGTCTACATCTACATGACTACTATGCAACTTGCATTTTACAGCATCAGTCTCCACAGTGGGGCCTGCTGTTCCACAGAATTACATAAACACCTCAACGAGTAGACAGCAGGCCGACACAAGTCTCTCCTCCAGCCTGCTCAGCTGCAGACTGAGTAACTGTACTGGAAATGAGTAGTTTATGTGAGGCTGCTATGTGTTTGTTATGCACCTGGTCTGCTTTGCCCATTTGATTAACTTTCCTGAATACTCCATGATGACCCAATGTTAAATTTAAGTTGCCCTTGCTACCGTATTTCATAGCTTCAGTACACTGCTGATGCATATGATCTAGATTTTCTTGCTTGATAGGAGGGAGGTGCTGTCATTCTGTACACTAAGATATTTTGCTCTGTAGGTATCTGACTGCCCAGCTCATATGGTAAGCTGCAATATATTCCATAATATGGACATAATTACAATATCAACAGTCTTCACAAACTGAAACTCCACTCTGTTACTGCGGTTTGGCTTGCTTTCCTCTGCTTCTGGAGTTGCCAGGAAGATGTCTGAATTTTTACTTCGCTGCATCAATATATTCTTTTGTGGCACAGCACTTCATAGCAGAGTGCAATCAAGATTCTAGTAGAAGACTTAGATGTAGCAGCTGGCTATCCATTGGTCAATGTTATTACAGTGTTCAATATTTTTCAGATGTAAAAGAACTGGGTATCAGATTTCACTCACTTAACACCAACAGTAAGGCTCTTCAGACTGTACAACAGACGTTTATCTCACAAGCTCAGAACGTCTGGCCTCTGCCACACTCCCCTTGTGCCAGACATTGGAAACATTTTGTATGTACAAAATCACTATTTGAGACAGAAGGGTTCAGGGTTCATAATTGAGGTGATTCACAAACGAAAAACAAGAGCACGCATCCTGAACAAGATTAGTATTGATGGTGTCTCCGCTGGAGTAGTGAGAGATAGCCAGATTCCCTTTCTTTGTATTGTGAGGTGGACCATCTGCTCTCTGCTAATGGGGCAATGTGATATCCAGACATTAGAATTGGAGTGCGTCAGTCAACTCGTAAAATCAAAATGTGATGGCAAACATCCAGATTTGTGTATTTATCCAACCAGCTCAGGTAACTTGGCATGAACTCATGTTGTGTGACAGTTCCTGGATTGAACTGTGACTGAAGTATATGGAAGTGATACACCACACAGTGTTGGTCAGATTTGTATGTTCTGGATACAAACTAGAGGTCAGTATTTATGTATCATATTTCCATACCGAGATGTTTTCCGCACTAATAATTCAGGGATTTCATAAACAGCATTGATCAAATTATTTGAATAACCTGAAAGGTCAGGCATTACTGTCACACTGTTTGCTGCCTATAGCATTTGTGTGTGTCAGTTGATCAATTGATGTAGCAGAATAATACAAGAATAGGATATATGTTGCTAATGTTGAGGTGTCAAGTAGAAACAGAGTGCATCTCCTTCTGCTAGGTGGTAAAATACTTAAGTCAAATGGTGTAGAATTATTATACAAATTGTTTCCCGACTCTGAAGACATGTAATATTGATTTAGCTGGAACTTCAGCCATAATAGACATTCATGGAACTTTTGGCTTTTGAAAAGATCAAAGAAAGATTCTATTGCTGTAATGAAACATTTTTTGAAAGCAACAGTTCATCATCACTAACCAGATTCGTTTAATGTTTTGGAAGATCTCTTTTATATTACTCTACTGTATTGTAATATTGATTCCAAATCCACTTCCACAGAGGTGAACATTTATCATTTGTAGGTGTGGAGTCAATGACATCTTTGGTATACTGAACATTTTTTGTAGTGTCCATGTGTAGAAGAAACTTACAGGGCTGACCTACTAGTCATGAGTATGTGTGTGATGCCATTCTTGTTGCATTGCTCATCTACTTACACTACAGTGACTTAACATTAACACACCCGATTACCAAAATGCATTCTTTTGGTGTTCACAAACGGTATCGTAGAGAAACTATTACATAGCAAAATACCTCTGTCAGTATTCTTGGTCCAGTAAGATTTCAATAGATGAGTGTTCAGGAAACCCATATGCTCTTAGTTACCTGCTGGATTCAGAAAATATTTTATTTAATACTTATAATACAGCATAAAAGTCACAGCTACATCACACTTGCAGATTGTTTGATAGCTTTGATGATATTCTGAAGCAAACCGTTAGTATTTACTATATAGTAATTTTGATAAACTGTTTGCTTATACAACCCATGAATCATGACAATCTGAACATTGGAATGCAGATTGATGGCCATGCAGGGCAAAACTTCAGATGCTTAAAGGAATTTCAATGCAGACCTGGAAGATGTCTTACATTTACTATTCATGGTCATAGTTGTGAAAGTAAGAAAATCCTTTTCTAAGTGTGTGATTTTGGTTTTGGGGAGAGGGCTTGTAAAGTGAATACATGGGCACTGTCATCCTCTTTTATGTTATTCTCTGTTTCTGCTTAACAGGTGAGACACAAGTATAGAAAGTGTTCTGTCATAATGTTTTACACTTGCACAAATATGACAAGTGGTTTTATCTTCCACACTGATTAACTGGTTTATCCACTTTAACAAAAGAAAACTGTAGAGAGCTTCTGTATCATGTCAAATCTTTCTAGTTTCACTTCTTTCACCACTTCCCTCTCCTTTTGTTGGTATTTTGCAGTACCATCCTCAATTATAGACTGTCTCTATCTAAGGAACAACCGGCATTACCAGTGTCATCCTGAGTTGCTTTCAAGACCTCAGCAGATTGTTTACGGTCAAAACATGGCATTCTGACCTCACCTGTATATCCATCAAAGGATACTGGCTCATTTTGTGATGTAGATGCAGTGAGAAATGCATGCCAAATATACTCAGATAGAAATAACTTGATAATTGACACTTTATGTGTTGGCGATGGTTTTCAATTCTTTGTCTAGCATTTTTCCTTGAGATGCTTGGAATGTAGTTTCAGGCTTATCCAATGTAAGTCAGTCAAATTTTTAACGCGTTATGTTCAGTCATCATTGCACCACGGTTGCCATAGTCATAGATACAACTAGCTGCTGTGCAGTAGCATAGCACAGTGGTTAGCATTAAAATTTGAAATTGCGATTGTTGACCACAATTTTCTTGGAAAGATAGTAGATTGCAAGTTTGTGGTTAAGACCTGTTGGGAATTTGAACTGTAGCAGATGATGTGTTTTGTAGCCCTTATTTAGTCATTGGTCTCTTCAAATAAGCTGTCAACAGAGCATCTTGCATTTCCATCATACCTTATGGCGGATATTTTGAATATTGCTCTTGTTGCACATTAATTGCCTTCGTGAAGTGACTCACTGTGTTTGTGTGCCACCCATAAAAGAGCAGCAGCAGCAGGCTGCCAATGTGATATCAGTGCAGTGAAAAGTGACAAATGTAACCTGTCCTAATTTTAATCCAACTATAGTTGTGATATCTTGTAACAAAACACAATTTCCAGATTTTGTCCTTGTTGTCTTCAGTCGAAAGTATGTGTTGTTGAAGAAAGCTGCATCAAACCACAGATACCATTTACTGTGAGCTTTATTTTTGCGCTGCTGAAATTGATTAGGGCTTCTTGTTCGCTTAAATAATCTACCCTTAAAATTGTGTGTTGGGTAAGGAGTGCAATAGTGAGAAAAGTTGCTGCTAACTTAGGTCATTGCCACATGTAGTTTAAAGTAATTCACATTCAAACTTTCCTCCTCCCTCACAATTGTCCTATTAATTTCATTATTGGTTGTGATTAATTTGGCAAGATACCATCTTTCTCGCACATACCAAATGCAATATTACAAAAGAGCGAAACTAGTTATTCATTATCTCTGGCCTCTGTCCTCACTGTTGTGAATTACCACTTGGTTTGTCACTGTTGGGGGAGACTTTCTCTCAAATGATTATTTCCTGGGTACACGAATGTAGCCTTAACAATCTTAACATTATATGCCGCTGAACTCTGTTAGTCATGGCTTTCTTACTGAACTTAACTGACATAATTGTTTTTATTCCTTTGTGGGGGTACAAGAGCCAATGTGTGTGGCAGTTGGATGGTATATAAATATCATAACCAAGTAAGATTCAGTTATTCGGTCTATATGGCTGAAGCAAGATATTTGAGTGCCCTCCATAGCTACTTGGCGTTATCACTCAGGAACCCAATTTAACAAATTATGGTTCTTGTAGAAAGGTTTGGAATGCTTAAATATCACCCATGCAATGGTTTTCTGGTATCATGTGTCTTAGCCTTACAAGTAACTTTGTCAAATTTGTGATAACCAGTCTTGCAGGACTACATGGATTGTCAGAAACTATTATTTCTTTGGAACCATGTATCTGAGGAAATGGGAAACATTTCTAAAAAGTCAGATTGTTGGAGATTTCTGAGCATGATGTTTGATATCAGCTTATACTTATACTGGTTATAATCAGTAGCTCAAAAGGAACACATGACAGGATATGTAAGAAAGAGGACACATGCTGATACACAATTCCACTTCTAAGGACCTGCACATCAAGTTTGAGTTTGTGACTGATTTCTCACTGGCTCTCTTGTGCCCAACCTAACTGCTCTATCATAGTGCTAGGGTGGATATTACTACCAGCATTCCAAAACACCTGAAATTTCCAGGCAAGAAAAGAAGAGTTTGAACTGAAAACCATTGTAGTCTTTTACATACAAGCTTTTTGTGATATCTCAAATTGTGTGATGAATATATTGAATCTGAAAATGATCGTACTGTGGGAGCTTGTCGTAATGTTGGGAGTCATGTTGTTCATTATGGCACCCATCATTGCTTGCTACTGTTGTACTATCCTCTGTTAATGACCAAAATTTTGTTCCACCTCTATCGTTTGAACTAGAACAACATTGATGAAATTGGGTTATGATTCTGATGGCATGGGGGGATCTGGCACCTCTGGCATCATCATGGTGAAGCATTCTTCTGAGGTCACTTGCTTTATTTCTCTTTAATTACTTTCAAGTACTGGAGCACTACAGGGTTTACCTGCTGCAGCAGTAGGATCTGACAAAGAGCCAACAGCTGTGGGACCTGTTGTCCATATCTCATTCATCTATTGACATTTGTCATGTTACTGTGCAACCTAATGCTTTTGTTCATAGTAACAAAATTGTAAAGTGAAAATAAGCAAATGAAACTACAGTAGTGTATGTGTTCTCCAGCGGTTTTATAGTAACAACCTGCATACTAAGAGTCTATGAAGTGCTGTTAGTTTTTGGGGAATACCAGGTGGGCTGTGGCACGAATCGCAGTTCTGATTGAGGAGTGAAGCATGGAAGATAATTGGTGAGGTTATGCAAAACCACTTTGCCAGGTTATTAAATGTAGTGGTTAGCACATCTGCCTAACGAGCAGGACGCCTGGGTTCAAATCCTGCCATTCATAATTAATTTTCATTCTTTATTTCAGTCTCCATAATTATATAATTAAATATGTCTGCTTGTGTGTGTGTGTGTGTGTGTATATATATATATATATAATGTGTGTGTGTGTGTGTGTGTGTGTGTGTGTGTGTGTGTGTGTGTGTGTGTGTGTGTGTGTGTGTGGAGGGATGAACTAAGAGGTTACGAAGGTTAGGTGGATGGCGGAAAGAAACTCTTTTTGGAGTGGGGAGGATTTCATGAAGGATGGATCTCACTTCAGGGCAGAATTTGAGGAAGTCGTAACCCTGCTGGAGAGCCACATTCAGAGTCTGATCCAGTCCCGGAAAGTATCCTGTCACAATGGGGCACTTTTGGGGTTCTTCTGTGGGAGGTTCTGGGTTTGAGGGCTGAGTAAGTGGCTCTGGTTATTTGCTTCTGTACCAGGTTGGGAGGGTAGTTGCAGGATGCGAAAGCTGTTGTCTGGTTGTTGGTGTAATGCTTCAGGGATTCCGGACTGGAGCAGATTCGTTTGCCACGAAGACCTAGGCTATAGGGAAGGGACCGTTTGATGTGGAATGGGTGGCAGCTGTCGTAATGGAGGTACTGTTGCTTGTTGGTGGGTTTGATGTGGACGGACGTGTGAAGCTGGCCATTGGACACATGGACGTCAACATCAAGGAAAGTGGCATGGGACTTGGAGTAGGACCAGGTGAATCTGATGGAACCAAAGGAGTTGAGGTTGGAGAGGAAAGTCTGGAGTTCTTCTTCACTGTGAGTCCAGATCATGAAGATGTCATCAATAAATCTGTACCAAACTTTGGTTTGGCAGGCCTGGGTAACGAAGAAGGCTTCCTCTAAGAGACCCATGAATAGATTGGCGTACAAAGGGGCCATCCTGGTACCCATGGCTGTTCCCTTTAATTGTTGGTATGTCTGGTCTTCAAAAGTGAAGAAATTGTGGGTCAGGATGAAGCTGGCTAAGGTAATGAGGAAAGAGGTTTTAGGTAGGGTGGCAGGTGATCAACATGAAAGGAAGTGCTCCATCGCAACGAGGCCCTGGACGTGCGGGATATTTGTGTATAAGGAAGTGGCATCAATGGTTACAAGGATGGTTTCTGGGGGTAACGGATTGGGTAAGGATTCCAGGCATTCAAGAATGTTGGTGGTGTCTTTGATGAAGGATGGGAGACTGCATGTAATGGGTTGAAGGTGTTTATCTACGTAGGCTTGGGCTTGGTAACCAGCTACAATAGGGTGTCTGGGATGATTGGGTTTGTGAATTTTAGGTAGAAAGTAGAAGGTAGGGGTGCGGGGTGTTGGTGGGGTCAGGAGGTTGATAGTCAGGTGAAAGGTTTTGTAGGGGGCCTAAGGTTCTGAGGATTCCTTGAAGCTACGCTTGGACATCAGGAATGGGATTACCTTGGCAAACTTTGTATGTGGTGTTGTCTGAAAGCTGACACAGTCCCTCAGCCACATACTCCCGATGATCAAGTACCACGGTCGTGGAACCCTTGTCCGCTGGAAGAATGATGATGGACCGGTCAGCCTTCAGATCACGGATAGCCTGGGCTTCAGCAGTGGTGATGTTGGGAGTAGGATTAAGGTTTTTTAAGAAGGATTGAGAGGCAAGGCTGGAAGTCAGAAATTCCTGGAAGGTTTGGAGTGGGTGATTTTGAGGAAGAGGAGGTGGGTCCCGCTGTGACGGAGGACAGAACTGTTGCAGGCAGGGTTCAATTTGGATAGCGTCTTAGGGAGTTGGATCATTAGGGGTAGGATTAGGATCATTTTTCTTCATGGCAAAGTGATATTTCCAGCAGGGAGTACGAGTGCAGGACAGTAAATCTTTGACAAGGGCTGTTTGTTTGAATCTGGGAGTGGGGCTGAAGGTGAGGCCTTTGGATAGGACAGAGGTTTCGGATTGGGAGAGAGGTTTGGAGGAAAGGTTACCTACTGAATTAGGGTGTTGTGGTACCAGAATGTGTTGATTGGAATTTTGAGGTTTTGGAGGGAGTGGAGCAGGAAGTGGGAGATTGAGTAAATGGGAGAGACTGGGTTTGTGTGCAATGAGAGGAGGTTGAGGTTTGCTGGAAAGGTTGTGAAGGGTGAGTGAGTTGCCTTTCTGGAGGTGGGAAACCAGGAGATTGGATAGTTTTTTGAGGTGAAGGTTGGCATGCTATTCTAATTTGTGGTTGGCCTATAGGAGGGTGCTCTGAATAGCCGGTGTGTGTGTGTGGGAGAGGAAAGATTGAGGACTTTTATTAAGGATAGGAGTTGACGGGTGTGTTCATTGGCTGAGTTGATGTGTAGGTGAAGGATTAGGTGGGTGAGGGCAATGGATTGTTCAGTTTGGAACTGGTATAGGGAATGATGGAAAGAAGGGTTGCAGCCAGAGATGGGAACTTTAAGTGTGAGTCCTTTAGGGGTAATGCCAAATGTCAGACAAGTCTGAGAAAATAAAATATGCGAGTGTACTCTGGCTAGGGTGAAGGCATGTTTGCGGAGGGAATGTAAATTAAAACTTAATGGGGTCGTTGTGGGGGTGTTGTGAGGGTGACATGGTATTAGAAAGTGGAAGTGTAATATGAGGTTGAAATGAAAATGAAAATAACTGGAGAAAGCAACTGGAGATCTGTTGTGAGAAAAGGCGAAAAAGTGTTGGTTAAAGCTGGGCTATGTTGATCCTGTGGTGAACTTGGGTTGGTAGACAACGATGTGCACAAAGGTTAGGAGGTTGTGTTGCAGCCAAAACACGTTAAGGCATGGAGAAATTCGGGAAAATTTCGAAAAAACTGCGTGTAAATGTATTAAAAGGAGTGGTTTTGTGGTGGCAGATTATGAAAAAGAGGCTAACAATTGTCTGGCGAAGAACTAATGACGTTAAAACCCGTGGGAATCGGCTAAAAATTATCAGTGATGTTCGAAAAACGGAAATGGAAATAAAGCGAAAGTTATCAGAACTAGACGAAATGGTTGTTTAATAGGTGAAAGGAACTGTTTGTGGACTAGAAACGGTGGATCATATAGCAGCGGTAGTGTTGAAAGCGGAGGAAAAATTTTTTGTTATGGTCTTTTCTATTCTGTCGTCTTATTTTCTCTTTTTGCTTTTGCCAGTAGTTTCACTTTGTATTCACCATCTCCTTTTTACCGTAATCTACTATACAATTTTATCCCGCCTATGTATACTCAACAAAACGTCACCCACTTCCATACCATAACCAAAAAAAATTTTTTTTCCTCGCTTTCAACACTACCGCTGCTATAAAATCCACCGTTTCTAGTCCACAAACAGTTCCTTTCACCTATTAAACAACCATTTCGTCTAGTTCTGATAACTTTCGCTTTATTTCCATTTCCGATTTTTGCACATCACTGATAATTTTTAGCCGATTCCCACGGGTTTTAACATCATTAGTTCTTCGCCAGACAATTGTTAGCCTCTTTTTCATAATCCGCCGCCACAAAACCACTCGTTTTAATACATTTACACGCAGTTTTTTCGAAATTTTCCCGAATTTCTCCATCCCTTAACGTGTTTTGGCGGCAACACAACCACCTAAGCTTTGTGCACATCGTTGTCTACCAACCCATGTTCACCACGCCAATCTATTCATGGGTCGCTTAGAGTAAGCCTTCTTGGTTACCCGGGCCTGCCAACCCAAAGTTAGGTACAGATTTATTGATGACATCTTCATGATCTGGACTCACAGTGAAGAAGAACACCGGACTTTCCCGTCCCACCTCAACTCCTTTGGTTCCATCAGATTCACCTGGTCCTACTCCAAATCCCATGCCACTTTCCTTGACGTTGACGTCCATGTGTCCAATGGCCAGCTTCACACATCCATCCACATCAAACCCACCAACAAGCCACAGTACCTCCATCATGACAGCTGCCACCCATTCCACATCAAACGGTGCCTACCCTACAGCCTAGGTCTTCATAGCAAACGAATCTGCTCCAGTCTGGAATCCCTGAAGCATTACACCAACAACCAGACAACAGCTTTCGCATCCCGCAACCACCCTCCCGACCTGGTACAGAAGCAAATAACCAGAGCCACTTGCTCATCCTCTCAAACCCAGAGCCTCCCACAGAAGAACCACAAAGGTGCCCCACTTGTGACAGGATACTTTCCGGGACTGGATCAGACTCTGAATGTGGCTCTCCAGCAGGGATACGACTTCCTCAAATTCTGCCCTGAAATGAGATCCATCCTTCATTAAATCCTCCCCAATCCACCAAGAGTGTCTTTCCGCCATCCACCTAACCTTCATAACCTCTTAGTTCATCCCTATGAATTCCCCAAACCACCTTCCCTACCCTCTGGCTCCTACCCTTGTAACCACCCCCATTGTAAAACCTGTCCCATGCACCCTCCCACCACCACCTACTCCAGACTGGTAACCCAGAAGGTGTACACGATCAAAGGCAGAGCCACATGTGAAAGCACCCAAGTGATCTACCAACTGACCTGCCTACACTGTGACACATTCTATGGGGGAATGACCAGCAACAAACTGTCCATTCGCATGAATGGACACAGGCAGACAGAGAGAGAGAGAGAGAGAGAGAGAGAGAGAGAGAGAGAGAGAGTGAATTTTGTGTGTGTGTTTGTGTTTGTTTGTGTGTCTATCGACCTGCCAGCACTTTCGTTCGGTAAGTCAAATCATCTTTGTTTTTAGATATATATATAAAAATTCATTGGTGTGAGACTGGAACTATATAGTTCCACCTGAACAATTATATTGATTTAGTGGTTGTGCAACCTTACATTGTGCCCTAAAGATATATGATAATCATAAGGGAAAGTCAATGACTAAATTGCAAAACACAAATAAATGTCACATATTAAACCAGACGATATGGTAACAGGCTATTAGGACACGGATGTACTGACAACTACAGAGGCTAATACTATACACAGTGTAATAAATATAATTTGAAATTGCAGTGGAGTCAGAGGAAGCAGAGTATGCTCAGGCAGCATTGACATATGTCATTGCCCTTGTGTTGTGTGCCACAAAGTTGACAGGAACAAATTCCTCACTTTTAATAGTTACTGCTGAATTACTGTTCAGTACCAAAAGTCAGTATTTAGAATGAATTCACATTACCAACTCGCAAACTGATGCACTGAAGACTTCCAAACACAGATGACACAGTGTATGCTGGAGCTCTTAATACCTTGCACAGCTGAGAACAGTGACCAAAAGACAACAACACATACTCTGCCTGGTCCCTCCTCAACTATTTTGTCACTGACATCCTTCATCCACAGTTAGCGCATGCCTGACCACCAAATCAACTTTAATAGGGATTTTGAAATTTTGCAAATGTGAAGAACACAGTTGTTTAATTACTTTGTAGGTACATATTGTTAAGATGCTAAGATAAATACGTTTTATATTCTGCATGATCTGAAAATTTTATAGTTGCTCTAGATACTGTTTTTATTTTCGTCTTGTTTTATTCACTTATCTTTCTTGTAAATATTAATCCACAAATTTCTGAATGAATAACATGTTTTTGCTTTTATGTTCAATAACATGTTTTTGCTTTTATGTTCAATAACATGTTTTTGCTTTTATGTTCAAATGCAGTACATAATGGAGGTGTTGCCAGTGACCTGGATACAGTAGTGATATGTCGACACCATAGAGATTGGGTATAAACGCTACTACTTTTTTCAGGTTACAAACTAAGAGATGGAGGTGAAGGACAAAATTTTTTGATTTTTACATTTGTTATTAAGGCTTTACTGTATGATTAAATGATGATGGCGTCCTCTTGGGTAAAATATTCCGGAGCTAAAATAGTCCCCCATTTGGATCTCCGGGCGGGTACTACTCAAGAGGACGTCGTTATCAGAAGAAAGAAAACTGGCATTCCATGGATCGGAGCGTGGAAAATCGGATCCCTTAATCGGGCAGGAAGGTTAGAAAATTTAAAAAGGGAAATGGATAGGTTAAAGTTAGATATAGTGGGAATTAGTGAACTTCGGTGGCAGGAGGAACAAGACTTTTGGTCAGGTGAATACAGGGTTATAAATACAAAATCAAATAGGGGTAATGCAAGAGTAGGTTTAATAATGAATAGAAAAATAGGAATGCGGGTAAGCTACTACAAACAGCATAGTGAATGCATTATTGTGGCCAAGATAGATACGAAGCCCACACCTACTACAGTAGTACAAGTTTAAATGCCAACCAGCTCTGCAGATGATGAAGAAATTGATGAAATGTATGACGAGGTAAAAGAAATTATTCAGGTAGTGAAGGGAGTTGAAAATTTAATAGTCATGGGTGACTGGAATTTGTCAGTAAGAAAAGGGAGAGAAGGAAACATTGTACATGAATATGGATTGGGGGGAAGAAATTAAAGAGCAAACCAACTTGTATAATTTTGAACAGAGCATAACTTAAATCATAGCTAACACTTGGTTCAAGAATCATAAAAGAAAGTTGTATACGTGGAAGAATCCGGGAGATACTAAAAGGTATCAGATAGATTATATAATGGTAAGACAGAGATTTAGGAACCAGGTTTTAAATTGTAAGACATTTCCAGGGGCAGATGTGGATTCTGACCACAATCTATTGGTTATGAACTGCAGATTGAAACTGAAGAAACTGCAAAAAGGTGGGAATTTAAGGATATGGGACCTGGATAAACTGAAAGAACGAGAGGTTGTAGAGAGTTTCAGGGAGAGCATAAGGGAACAACTGACAGGAATGGGGGAAAGAAATACAGTAGAAGAAGAATGGGTAGCTCTGAGGGATGAAGTAGTGAAGGCAGCAGAGGATCAAGTAGGTAAAAAGACGAGGGCGAATAGAAATCCTTGAGTAACAGAAGAAATATTGAATTTAATTGATGAAAGGAGAAAATATAAAAATGCAGTAAATGAAGCAGGCGAAAAGGAATACAAACGTCTCAAAAATGAGATTGTCAGGAAGTGCAAAATGGCTAAGCAGGGATGGCTAGAGGGCAAATGTAAGGATGTAGAGGCTTGTCTTACTAGGGGTAAGATAGATACTGCCTACAGGAAAACTAGAGAGACCTTTGGAGAGAAGAGAACCACTTGCATGAATATCAAGAGCTCAGATGGCAAGCCAGTTCTAAGCAAAGAAGGGAAGGCAGGAAGGTGGAAGGAGTATATAGAGGGTTTATACAAGGGCGATGTACTTGACGACAATATTATGGAAATGGGAGAGGATGTAGATGAAGATGAAATGGGAGATAAGATACTGCATGAAGAGTTTGACAGAGTACTGAAAGATCTGAGACGAAACAAGGCCCCGGGAGTAGACAACATTCCATTAGAACTACTGATGGCCTTGGGAGAGCCAGTCATGACAAAACTCTACCATCTGGTGAGCAAGACGTATGAGATGGACGAAATACCCATAGACTTCAAGAAGAATATTATAATTCCAATTCCAAAGAAAGGAGGTGTTGACAGATGCAAAAATTACCGAATTATCAGTTTAGTAAGTCACAGCTGCAAAACACTAACGCGAATTCTTTACAGACAAATGGAAAAACTGGTAGAAGCGGACCTCGGGGATGATCAGTTAGGATTCCGTAGAAATGTTGGAACACGTGAGGCAATACTAACCTTACGACTTATCCTATAAGAAAGATTAAGAAAAGGCAAACCTACATTTATAGCAAATGTAGACTTAGAGAAAGCATTTGACAATGTTAACTGGAATACTCTCTTTCAAATTCTGAAGGTGGCAGGGGTAAAATACAGGGAGCAAAAGGCTGTTTACAATTTGTACGGAAACCAGATGGCAGTTGTAAGAGTCGAGAGACATGAAAGGGAAGCACTGGTTGGGAAGGGAGTGAGACAGGGTTGTAGCCTCTCCCCGATGTTATTCAATCTGTATATTGAGCAAGCAGTAAAGGAAACAAAAGAAAAATTCGGAAAAGGTATTAAAATTCATGGAGCAGAAGTAAAAACTTTGAGGTTCGCCGATGACATTGTAATTCTGCCAGAGACAGCAAAAGACTTGGAAGAGCAGTTGAACGGAATGGACAGTGTCTAGAAAGGAGGATATAAGATGAACATCAACAAAAGCAAAATGAGGGTAATGGAATGTAGTCAAATTAAATCAGGTAATGCTGAGGGAATTAGATTAGGAAATGAGACAGTTAAAATAGTAAATGAGTTTTGCTATTTAGGGAGTAAAATAACTGATGATGGTCAAAGTAGAGAGGATATAAAATGTAGACTGGCAAAGGCAAGGAAATTGTTTCTGAAGAAGAGAAACTTGTTAACATCGAGTATAGATTTGTGTGTCAGGAAGTCGTTTCTGAAAGTATTTGTATGGAGTGTAGCCATGTATGGAAGTGAAACATGGATGATAACTAGTTTGGACAAGAAGAGAATAGAAGCTTTTGAAATGTGGTGCTACAGAAGAATGCTGAAGATAAGGTGGGTAGATCACGTAACTGAGGAGGTATTGAATAGGATTGGGGAGAAGAGAAGTTTGTGGCACAACTTGACTAGAAGAAGGGATTTGTTGGTAGGACATGTTTTGAGGCATCAAGGGATCACAAATTTAGCATTGGAGGGCAGCGTGGAGAGTAAAAATCATAGAGAGAGACCAAGAGGTGAATACACTAAGTAGATTCAGAAGGATGTAGGTTGCAGTAGCTACTGGGAGATGAAGAAGCTTGCACAGGATAGAGTAGCATGGAGAGCTGCATCAAACCAGTCTCAGGACTGAATACCACAACAACAACAACAACATTTAGGCTCCCACACTTTGTCGATTGGGGGGGGGGGGGGGGGGGGGATCATGAATGCAATTGACATAAATTGGTAGCCACATTTTGAAAATTCCTCCTCTTCTATCATCTTTGTGCACAACTTTTTTTCGCCCCTTGTACAATGAGAAAATAGTGCTTAAATTAAAAGCACCATCTGCATCAGGAGCACCATATTTTTTATTCCTCGCAATAATTTCAACCACCACCTGCTCCCATATGATATTACATAGAAAATTTTCAGTAAGGTGCTCCTTCCAATATGGCTACAGTAGGATTGTGTGGTGATAGGATGCTCCAAAATCAGTTGAAATTAAATGGTTCTTCATACAGAAAGTGTAAAAAACTTGTAGTCAAAGGAATTCAATGCATTATGTGCAACTTTTTGTTACACAAATGTGTGTCTGAAATTTATAATTGATGATATTCAGTGAACATGCCTCAACTGCAATAGTGACGAAAATGTGTGACTAACATCCGCAGTAAGTTCTAAGGATGAAATTATTCATCTACTTCAAAGTGTCATTGATGCTCTGAAAGCAGAACTGACATTACTAAAGAAAGAAATTATTGCATTGAAATGTGGAAAGTGTTGTGCATGTGAAAAAACTTCAGTATTAGGACCTACTTCAACAAATACGCTGAGTGATACAATTGAGAACCAATGAAAAAATTCAGCTGCCATTAGAAAAGAAAAAGAAACTGAAGATACTGAAGAACCAAACAAAAATAAGTGGACCAGTGTTCTGTACTAATAAGACAGAAAGTGAATTCTTTATTGTAGGTGACTCATTGTTGACTCATTGTTGAAAAACAGTTGTACCAAACTCTGAAATCGACGTTCAACCTGGAGTCAGGACGCTTCAAATGCATACATACATAACGACGTCTTAAACTGAAGAGAGAATGCACCAGATAAGCATAGCAGAAATGTGAAAGGTGTTTTTATCCATGTGGGAACAAATTCACTTTGAAACAACAGTGGGAAATTGTAAACCACACAAGGAACCTCATCCGACTGGCCAGAAGACTCAACCTGAATTCTGGTATAACAATAAGTGGCATTGTGTACAGAAGATCGGTGAGTGACAGCCATGTGCAGGGAATAAGCAGCAATATTAAAGAACAGTGCAATAAACTAGGAGTTGTTTTCATTGCACTTAGAAATTTGTTGGGAACAAAGCGTCTTGCCAAAGGTGGTCTACATCTGAATAGGTTGGGCTCAAAAATATTCAGTAAGATGTTTCTAGATACTTGCCAGATCACAAAAAAATAAGGGAAACTTATAAGTAGTGATGGGGGTGAAAAAACTTGTGTAGCATTAAGAAAGACAGAACCAAACCATTATCTGGGTGGAAATGTGCTAAAGCCTGTTAGTGATATTCAAAGTAGGTATGTTATCCACTGGAATACAAATGGCTTTAACATTGATGCGTCTAACAATAAAAGCTCCAAAATATATGAATTGGAATTCATTCAGTCAGAATGTGCAAATATTAAAGTTGTTTCTATAAATGAGCACTGGTTTACTGCAGACACAGTTAAAATTCTAAACAAAATAGGGAACTTTGGTTTAGCAAGTAGCTTTTGCAGAAGAAACAAGTCACATGGAGGCTCATGCATACTTCTACATAGTTTCTGGTCTCATAATTTATATCACTACTTCTACACAACAGCTCTCAAACACACATTCTTCATTTAAATAATTAAAACATTGGACTCACTAGCATATGTTATAATAATCTCAATATACAGAATTCCAGGGATGTCAACAACAGAATTATTCTTATCTAAGCTTCAAATTATGCTGGAAGACCTTTGCAGAGAAAAAAAGAAAAAAGTTGTAATAGACGCAGATTTTAATAATGATATCACATGTGATAGTAGCCATGCGCCAAGTTTTCTGAATTAGTAAAGAAATATGGTTTCAAATTGACCAGAGACAATGGGCAATCAGCAACATGCATTGACAATGTTTAAACTAATTATGTATATGAAGATGTGCACAAATTTCGTCTAGTTCAATGAGCTGCCACAGACAGACAGAAGCATTTCACATTTTAAAACCCCTTATGAGAAGGAACTTTAGCAAAGAAAACTTGCTAACATTTAGTGAGAAGCTAAGACATAAAACATGGTCTTTTGGTTATTGTAAATCACGTGACAAAAGCTTTGAGAAATTCCTAAATAGTTTTCTTAGAGACTTTAATGAAACATTTCCACCTAGACTCTGCAGCAGTAAAATAACAAATACAGTAAAGGGGATTACCCAGGGCATAAAAATTTCCTGTGTAAGGAAAAGCCAACTGAGCCAAGAACTAACATATTTAAAATGTAATAAAAATTTCGATTTCATTAAACTCCACAAAGCCATATTTAAAAGAGTTGTCAAGGCAGCAAAACAACTAGAAAATAAGACGCTAATTTTAAATCACAAAAATAAGACAAAGGCTATGTGGTCTGTCATTAAATCTGAGTTAGGCATTAAAGCCTGTAACCAAGAAATGTCAAAAGTTGACATTGAAGGAAATACTACTTTAGATCCAGCTCAAATACCAGAGTACTTTAATGAATTCTTTATAAATGTAGCAAAGTCTGATGCAGATGTAATAAGATTATCACAACAAAGTAAATCCCTTTGACCTATGCGTAAACTCTGAAAACTTTACAAAATTCTCAAAAGTTTCTGTGGAGAATGTAGAAAATTCAATTCTAACACTAAGAAACAAAAAAATCTGTAGGTTGGAATGGAATGCCCACCAAAGTTATTTAAGTGCTACACAACAGAATTTAAAACCCACTAGCTCAGATAATAAATCAATGTTTTGAAGAGGGCTGTTTCCCAGAGGTACTGAAATATGCTGAGGTCAAACCACTCTTCAAGAAGGGATCAAGAGATATCATGGGAAATTATCATCCTATCTCCATTCTCCCAGTCCTACCTAAAATATCTGAAAAACTTGCTGTTGCACAAATCCAAAACTTCATTGCAAAATATTCTGTTATTCTAAACAATCAATTTGATTTTCAGCAGGGTAAAAACAACATCAATGCAGTAAACTGTTTCATTGAGAAAATAAGCACATCATTAGACAAGAGAAATAAGGTTGCAGGAATTTTCTGTGACCTCACGAAGGCATTTGATTCCGTAAACCATGCATTGCTTGTTTACAAACTTAAGCATTGTAGGGAACTGCCACTAATGCCATAATTTTTAACTCCTCCTTATCCAACAGAAAGCAAAGAGTTAGTATTTCTTCAAATGGCACACATTATTTTTCTGACTGGAATAAAAATATCACAGGGTGTTCCACAAGGCTCCGTATTATGCCCAGTCCTATTTCTTTAACGTTAATGACTTACCATTAAATATCAGCTCCCCATCAGTTGTGTCTTAGTTGAAGATCAGGACTCAGAAAAAATTCTCAAATCTGTGATCAGTAACCTTAGTACCTTAGAAATTTGGTTTCAGCTAAATGGGTTGAACCTAAAGTTATCTAAGACTCACATGATGCAGTTCAGAACCAAACAGTCAAAATGTGATCAGATTAAGATTGAGGCAACTTCTTCTATGCCTTGGTTGTTGTGTACAATGAAATTCTTAGGTTTAAATGTAGATAAAAATTTGAGCTGACAGGCACACATTGAATACCTGGCAAACAAACTGAGCAGCTTTGCATTTGCAATGCAAATATTTGTCAACTGCAACTGCATGGACACACAAAAAATAGCATGTACAAGCTACTTCCAATCGATTATTAGGTATGGTATAGTTTTCTGGGGTAACCCAACAAAAATAGTGCGGATACTAAAAATACAGAAAAAATCATATGAAATATGTTCACTGCAAATCACAAAGAATTGTGTCGATCATTATTCACAAAACTTTTAAAATATTAACTCTGCCATCCTTTCAAATATATGAGATTATCATATTTTTCTACACCAGACATGAATTATTTGAGGGAAACCATTTGTCCATTCACATGATACCAGAAACAAAGAAAATTTTATGCTCCCCACCCACCGCCTTAGACTATATGCACAAGGACCTCAATACATGGGAATGAAAATTTGTAATAAATTAAAAGGTAACAAGTTGATGCAGATGAATTTAGGTTTACTTCAAAGAAAACTGTATGAGGTACTGACACTGAAGTGTTATTACTCAGTGAATGAATTCGTGCAGGACAAACTGGCCTTCAGTTCGACTAATGCTTCAATGTTGAGTTGACATGTTTTAATACTTGGTCTCACTTCTGTAGATGTTTGGCCCTGGTAAAGAGCTCTTGATGTGATGATGAGTCATTCCTTCCCTAACGTATGTACTTCTCATGTAGTTGGGAGATTAGCCAGTTGCGTTCTATTTGTAGTACCACCCAGGGATCACATGGAGGGCCCTTTGAGGTTGACATGTGCACTTATGAAGCTTGTTAGCTACTTCAGGGGTCAATGCAGCTTCACAACTGACATATGTTAATAAAATTATATATAATGTTGGATAAGTAGTTTATAAACCTTCTATTACAACATAGTGATTCAAGAGAAAGTTATGTAGTTTAGTTTTTAATAGATATTTACTATTCCTTAAGATTTTCAGCTCAGTGGGAAGGTGGTCGAGAATTTTTACAGCAGCATACATAGCATTTCTCTGCGGCAGAGACAGTGTACATAATTCTTTGTTTAGTGACACACCTGTGAATTGCGGAGTTCTGTCACCAAGGATCCAGTCTCCAGGAACATGATACATTAGAGAAAATAAGTGTTGACAAGCAGTAGTAAATATTCTCAGCTGGCTAAATTATTTGCAATGGGAGTTTCATGGACTCATTCTATATATGACTATTTTCACTGCTCAGTAGGAGATTCTAGTTTGATTAAGGAAGAGTTCCCCCAGGACATATTCTGCTTCTGTGCACTCTACAGTGTCACATAGATATAAGCTACCTGTCTGACCCCTTCATCATCGAGAATGAGAGAGCAAAAGCTGCTGAGCTGACTCTCTGCTCAGTCTGTTAAATGTGACATTACTTGCATGATTTGCAGTGGATGTCAATGCCCAATAACGTGATGGTATCAACTGATTATGTGCTGGTTATTCAGTGTCTATCTTGATTTAATTTTGAAGTTAATGTTTAATTGATGTACATACTTTCTGAGGTTTTGAAAATGTCAAAGAAAAATTTTATTGATGTAGTAAAACTTATTTGGAAATGTCACAATCCTTTTTGCCAGCTAGCATAGTTTGTTGTGTCCCAACATAGGATAGACGGAAGTTATGGGTTATGGGTCAGTCTTCACTTCCCTAGTGATTTGGAGCAAATGCAATTTGGTAATGTGGTCTGTTATTGTTAGCCCACTCTTATGATCCTTTACAAAGTATGCAGCAGAGGAACTTCTTATTTTCAAACTATTACATTACTTACCTCTATCTATGAAATGGCTCTGCAACAAATTTAATAGATGTGATGTGTTGAAGAAAATGCATATGCTCTTTGTTCAGAATATGTTTTATTTGCATAATACAAACTTTCATGTCTTTTACACCCAAATCATATGTCACAGCTACATGTGTTGTTATTTTGTAAGACATCCTTGATGATAGGCTGAAGAAAACTGATAGCCATAATTCTGTAGTAACAATAATCATGTGGTTGCTTATATAAATGGTGAATTGATACAAGATGAACATTTGTTGACCTAATGCTATGTCCTTCAATGATAAATGTAGGACATATTAGGGGATGTCAGGTATGCATTTAAATTCCTCCATGGATTTGTTAAGTGTTGCACTGAATGCCATTTTTTCAATTCCACAAGTAAGTGTGTGACTTTTTGGATAGCACTCTTAAATTCACTGCTTGGGCAGTGTAATATGAGATCCACATTACCTTTTGTTTCTATTTGACACAAGCTGTGTTTGATGGTGTAAAAAATTTTGATAGAACACTACCTAAACATTTGTAGCATGTCATTTTATCTACACCAATGGTTCTCCTATTTGATGTGACTTCTAATAATTCAGAAATTCTCCTGTTTGTCAACTTTATCAGAATAACACTGCAAAGAGCATTTATTTTGCTCCCCAGTCTGTTACATCTTCTTAGTGCTGCATCATTCTCTGCCTCTCTCTCTCTCACCTGGCATTGGTAATGAAAAAATCAACCAATTACATTCTGTTTGTATCTCAGGCAACTTCAATATTAGCATATTTACCCAGAATTTGAGAATGAATTTTCACTCTATAGCAAAGTGTTTGTAGATTACAAACTAGGAACTTCCTGGCAAAATAAATCTGTGTGCCAGGCTGGGACTCAAACCTGGGACTTGCATTTGGTACTCGTGCTCTAAAAACAGAGATATCCAGGCATGCCTCATAACCCATGCTCACAGCTTTACTTGCACCAGAACCTCATCTCACACCTTGAGTGTTTCACAGAAGATCTGCTGTATACCTTGTGGGGCTAACACTTCTTGAAAACAGGGTATTGTGGAGACATGGCCTAGCAACAGCCTGAGGGATGTTTTCTAGGAGTGTTACTCCCATATGAGGAGAATTACTGTGAAATGTGGAAAGTGAGAGATGAAGTACTTAGAGATGTAAAACTGTGAGGGTGTGTAGTGCATCATTTTTTTTATTAAACATCTGTAGTGTGTCAGAATTTCATGGATGTTGCCAACATAAATATATACAATAGGTGAACAAATTTATAATTATCACAATTGGAATTTGTGAAGATTGTAACATGAAGATACATTGTTAAACCACTTAATAACACAGTTGATAATTTTTACATATATCTGTATATTTACATTATTCCAAATAATACTTGACAGTAAAAAAACACTTTTCCAAGAGATGTTTTTTAGTAAATTCCTGAAGTTATCTATTTTGCTTATGTCTGTGATCCCTTGTAGAAGATTGTTGTACAGTTTAATTCCATTATATAACATGCTATTTTCAGTTTTTCATTTTTTTTTCCTATAGAGGTGTAAGTGTTGTCTGTGTCTGGTTTTATGTGCATGTATGAACTGTTTATCGGGAACTGGTCAAAGTGTTTTTTATGTATATTACTGTCTGGAAAATGTACTCACATGGAACTGTCAATATACACAAAGATTTGAATAATGCCATACAATGGGATCTATTGCTACTTTCTGCTATGATTCGTACAGCACTTCTTTGCAACTTAAATATTGTTTGTCTGTTGTGCTCTGTTGATCCCCCAGAAGGATATTCCATAACCAATTATAAAGTGGACATACACAAAATAAGCATTTCTAGTACGTAAGCTACTACACACTGAATTTATTATCCCAAGTGCATAGCATGCTGAAGCTATTTGCTTTTAAGTACTGCAGTGTACTTTGTACTATCAACAAAATTTTTAGGCATGCATGTTGACTCTCAACTAAACTGGACAGAGTCTATGTGCCCTTCATTAACTTTTAGCTTGGTACTGTTTGGTTTTCTGTTTAAGTGGAAACAAATGCTGTTGGTTCCTTTTTTACATTTAGGATTAATTTATTAGTCTCTATCCACTGGGATGCATGCTTAAGTGTTTCCTCAGCTTTATCGTTGAGTACACTTGACAATAACATCTAAATCAAAGCTGAGTCACCATCAGCAAACAGTACTGATTCACCATGTTTGACACTTTGTGGAAAATCGTTGATGTATACTAAAAAAAAAAGGACTGCATCCAGCACACTTCCTTGGGGGGACTCTTATATTGGTGTATTCTGAATTTGAAAGGTATGATTTGAGTTAGTTTGAGTGATCTGCACCTGTTGGACCCTGTTTTGCAGGTATGAATGAAACCACACGTTTGTTGCTTCTCTTACTCCTAGTGCATTTAGTTTGACACCACAGACCACACAATTTTGCTAAGCAAACACTTTGGTCAAATCAAGGAATATCCTTGTTATGTGGTCTCCTTTGTCTAGTGCTTCGAGGATAACATTTGAGAAATGAGCTACCGCTGAATTTGTGCTTTTGCCAGCCCAGAAACCAAATTGCTCGTTACTCAGAAGATGGAACTTTAAGTACCCCATGAGCCTGTTCTTCATTATGGTCTCTATGACCTTTACAAAGGATAACAGTAACGAGATTGATCTGTAATTTTCTATGCTTTTTTTGTCACCTTTCATATATATAGTTATGATTCTTGTATGCTTCAGTATATCTGTGAAGCAACCTGAGGAGAAGGATTCATTGATGATGTACACTAAAGGGTCCTCAATGTTGTCCATGCAGTCCTTCAGTAAGCACCAGGGGTGCCGACTTATAAAATATATTGGGGGTCCCATACTGGGGATCTCGCCCTGGGAAATTTTCTAAATTTCAGATGGAAGAATGATGAGCTTCAAATTTTTTTTAAGCATTTTAGAGTCATTTGCTCAGCATTTGAACCAGGAGAAAAGGACTAACAATAACTTGACACTCCAGGAAACTCAACAAGCCTGACTTTTGTTTCTTTATTTCAAAGCCAAAAAATAACATAAACACGCACGTTATTTTTGTAAAAAGCTAATTAAATTTACTATGATAATCATACTTAGAGACTATTACAGAGCAGTGAATATATAGCTCTGAAAAGACTGAAATTATATTTAAATAAATCCTAAACTACCATGAAAAGAATAAAACATTAATCAAAGTGCTATTACTGTGCAACAGCAATATTTTATAAGTGAAATAGCTAATTTAAGCTTACTTTGAATAAGGCTCAGTATTCATTAAATAAAAATAATAAAATGATACTCAAAGTTAATGCTCTAATTCAGTTAATAAAGTTAATACAGTATGCCTAATAATTTCATTCAAAATGTTTGTAAATAGTGGTTTTAATTGGGTCATACGCCCTAAAAATATTTAAGTATTTGAAAATGACTAATACAGTACTTAATAAATAATACAGTAATAAACTAGTACTAATATTTTGAAACTGAAAATTTAGCATTATGTATGTATTTAATTCTCTATTTTATAAAGATTTTTAATATTGCTCTAAATGCCATTTTTTGGGCCAGAGTGTCTTTAAAAAGGTGCAAATGTTGACCCTCTGACTGGATTACTGAATATGAAGTAATTGAAGACTGGTCAGATATTCAATTCATCCAAAATATCTCATTGGGCATGAAGTACAGCCAAGTTGTTAAATCGCTTTTGTCCCATTCTTGATCAGAGATACGACTTCAGGCATCTATGTGTGCTAAATGACCATTCTGCTGTTGCTGTCATGACTGGAAATACTTGGAGAAGTTTAATGCACTTCACTACCTCACATAACATCTCTCCAACTGCAGGGTCTTGTGTAATGTACTTTCTTACATCATACATTATTTTTAAGACCAGTTGTTTTTTATTACCAATATCGGCTAACATATTTGAGTGTAAGCGCAGTCTTCCAATCTATACATCATTTTTGAAAAACTCAGTTGATTTTTCAAATTTGTTTCACCTCTGTTTATTAAAAGCAAGCACTCTTGTTCGACTGCAATGACCTGTGTGAGTCCAGTGGAAGCAAACCACGGAGTAACGAAAGATTACATCGAAGTTTGTGAAACGGTACAAACAGGTTTGTAGTATTCCTTTTGGGTTTTGAAAGTGGGTGGTGAGATGGCTCATTGTTTTTGTACTTCTTTGGTCTACTTAGATTCCAAGGAAGTGAAGGATCATCAAGTTGTGAAGGTTTTTCTTTTAAACACAATTCCCAAAAGTGTTCAAAACTATCATGCCTTCCATTCAATATACAAATCAAGCCCTCGTACATATTTTCCAGATTAGCAACACTTAGATGAGGGCATTGAATTTTTTCATTGACATCCTTGACTCGGTTCATTGCATGACAATAAAGATGTAAAACGAAATAAGTCTTGAATTGTAACATTGACTCAAGTTAGCCTGCACATTTGTAACCTGCCTCTGTTTTGTCCACTGAAGAATTTCTGGAGATTTTTGTGACATTTTCTGCAAAGTTTTTAAATATTCTCAAGGTACTACAAACTCATGTAGTACATAAAGTCGAGCAAAGGGGTCCTAGACCACCTTAGTCATTAGCACTCTCACAGCGTATGCTTCTGGAAAGTCCCATCCTTTTGTTTAATTCCCTTACGGTGTTTATTAAGTCCTTGGCTAAAGCCATAATGTCCCTCATAGACTTAAGATGGTGGAAACTGTCTACAACTTACAAGCCTAAACTGTGAGTAGTGCAGTGCACATAATGTGCTTTTGGTTGTAGTCCAAAACTAATCTTTTTAGTCCTTTGAACTTACCTCTCATATCTGAGGCATCATCATAGCATTGTCGTCTTAAGTTATGCATTGACAAATCAAGATGAGCAAAAATTGGACAGTCAGTTCTCCTAGTTGCGCGTGACTGCATGTGAGATCGCTCTCTAAGTTTTCATCTATTTTTAGGTTTCAGATATATATTTTAACTGTTTTTGTGATAATATTTACTATATAAGTGATTTATTAGTGGTTTCTTCATTCACCTCTGCATTTCTTGTGTTGTGGCCTGATATTTGTGAGGGTTTCGTATCGAGCAACTTAATCTCTTACCCGTATTTACATTCCGCGCTGACCAGTTGCAGCTGTAGCGGCGAATCGAAAGCTAAGTGCTAATTAATTGTTTGTGTATAGTAGTTTATTTAGGAACTTTAGTAGTCTTCAACGGATTTTCTTGGTGTTTTCCGGTGAAATATCTTCAGAAGAAATTTTTCGAACTGCTTTCAGTTTCGTTACTGTCATTAGATGTTTGATTTTCTTTCTGTGTTAGTATTTTGTTATATTCTCATTTGTTGTTGATTAATACTGTCAATAATAGTAGTTATTTCCCTTGTAGAGCAAGTTTGTGATAATTGTAGTCAGTTTTTAACATCTTCTTATTGTAGTACCGGAACTTAGATAAAGTTGTTTTCTTGTTTCAATAATTGTAAAATTTTACCATTAGTGAGAAGTGTGGGCTTTGCCGTAGGTTCGTGAGTAGTGGATTGTGGTGTGAGGCTTGTTCGAAGTATTTTCACTGGGGGGGGGAATGCAGTGGGGAAGCCAGTGGGCATTCTGGTGAGATCCTCTCCTGGAACTGCAGGTTATGTAGCAAGAGTAAGTTGATAGAGGAGCAGGAGCGTAAGATCTGTGCCCTTCAGGTGCAGTTGAAAAATGCACAGGAGGAGCTAGATAGGATGAGGAGGGAGAAGGGGGTTGGGGAATGGGAGCTGGCTGTTGGCAAGAGATCTGCTAGGAGAAGAAGATTTTCAGATAGTTTTACTATTGGTGTTTGTAATAGATATGACCAACTGTCAGAGTCTAGTGGAGAGGAATCTCTAGTAGCTGTAGATGTAGGGAGTATGCAGCAGACCTCAGCAGTTACAGTGGCTAGGACAGTTGCAAAGTCTAAGAGAAAGAAGAAGGTTCTGCTGTTAGGTAGTTCTCATGGTAGAGGTGTAGGCCAGCAGTTGCAGGAAGTTTTGGGGAGTGAGTACCAGGTCACCAGCATTGTGAAGCCTAATGCAGGATTGGCTCAGGTGACTTTTAACATAGGGGGGTTATGTAGGGATTTTACTAAAGAGGATCAGGTAGTGATTGTGGGTGGGGCTGGTAATAATATTGATAGGGATGGGGAGTATGACATAGATGGTGCCCTGGAAAAGCCACTCAGACTGGCAACACATTATAGAAGTTTTGCGCCCCAAAAAAAAAAAAACAAAAGACTGGCAACACGAATGTGCATTTCGTGGAACTGTTTCAGCGTCACGATCGGCCTCATCTTAATGCAGCCGTCAGGCGTAATAACATGAGACTTGGGGGTGCGCTGATGACAGACTCCACCGACACCACTGAAATGTGACTCATGCCTTCTATCAGTAGGACGGGTTTCACTAGACATGGCCTGCACCTCAACAGGTATGGGAAGGGGAGGTTGGCAAAACTTATAGGTGACAGCATAGGTGGGGGTGGTGGGACCACTCATGGGAAAATTCCGGTAGTTGTGGGTGTTAGAGCTGTACCTTTTTTAGATTGAAGTCAGCTGATAGGTATTCCTGCTTAAGGGAAGTATCTCTAACAAAGAAACCACTTTCTACAAAGCTTGGGTATCCAATTAATGAGGGAATTAGTATATTTCATCAAAATGTACAACGTATTAGAGATAAAGTTAGTGAACTGCTTATAGATGTTGACTCTGAAATTATTGGTATATCTGAACACTTCTTAAATAAGGAGATAATTCAGAGGTTTCCTTTACCAGGATACAGGTTGGCTGGCAGCTTTTCTAGGAGCTCTTTGCGGTGTGGGGGAGTAGCCATGTATGTGAAACATCAATTGACTCAAATGGGATACCGTTTTTCAAAGTACTGCACTGAAAAGGTGTATGAATGTTGTGCAGGTGTGGTTAAATTTAGTGGAGCTAAACTTCTTACTGTTGTTATTTATAGATCCCCAGACTCCGATTTCACAACATTTTTGCTAAAGCTAGAGGAGGTTCTTGGTTCACTTAATAGGAAATACAAAAAGTTAGTTATATGTGGTGACTTCAATATTAATTGTATAAGTGATTGTGCAAGGAAAAGGATGCTGGTAGACCTCCTTAATTCAAATAATCTTATGCAAACCGTATTCTTTCCAATGAGAGTGCAAGGGAACAGTAGAACAACCATAGACAATATTTTTGTTCATTCGTCATTATTAGAAGGGCATTCTGTTAGCAAAAAGGTGAATGGCCTTTCAGATCATGATGCACAAATTTTAAGTCTAAAAGATTTTTGTGCTGCAACACATGTTAAATATAGTTACCAACTTTTTAGGAAAGCTGATCCAGTTGCTGTACAGACTTTTGTAAACCTTATCAAGGAACAAGAGTGGCAAGATGTTTATAGTGCTGATACAGTAGACTATAAATATAATGCTTTCCTCAAGACTTTTCTCATGCTCTTTGAAAGTTGCTTTCTGTTAGAATGTTCAAAATGGGGTACTAGCACAAACAGACAGCCTGGGTGGCTGACTAAAGGGATAAGAATATCTTGTAGAACAAAGTGGCAATTATATCAAAACGTTAGAAACAGTCAAATTCTAAATGCAGCAGCCCATTACAAACAGTATTGTAAGGTGCTTAAAAAAGTTATTAGGAAAGCAAAAAGTATGTGGTATGCAGATAGAATAGCTAAGTCTCAGGATAAAATTAAAACCATATGGTCAGTCGTAAAGGAAGTGGCTGGTCTGCAGAGACAGGTCGAGAATATAGAATCAGTGCGTAGTGGGGATGTCCGTGTTACTGATAAGTCACATATATGTACAGTACTTAATAATCACTTTCTGAATGTAGCAGGTGAACTAAATAGAAACCCAGTCCCAACAGGGAATCATATAGCGCTCTTAGAAAAAAGTGTTTTGAGACTGTTACCTGAAATGCTCCTCCATGATACTGACAAGAGGGAGATTGAGTTAATAATTAAATCTCTAAAGACCAAGAACTCTCATGGATATGACAGGGTATCTAGCAGAATACTGAAGTATTGTTCCACGTATGTTAGCTCAGTACTTAGCCATATCTGTAACTTTTCCTTTAGGAGTGGTCGGTTTCCTGACCGATTAAAGTACTCGATAGTGAAGCCACTTTATAAAAAGGGAGACATGGGTAATGTTGACAATTATAGACCTATTTCTATGCCATCGGTGTTTGCTAAGGTTATCGAGAAGGTTGTATATACAAGGTTACTGGAGCATTTAAAGTCACATAATTTGCTGTCTACTGTACAGTTTGGTTTTAGAAATGGCTTAACAACTGAAAATGCTATAGTCTCTTTTCTCTGTGAGGTTTTGGATAGATTAAATAAAAGGTGTTTTCTTTGATTTAACGAAGGCTTTTGACTGTGTTGACAACAAAATATTACCGCAGAAGTTGGAACATTATGGAGTAAGGGGAGTAGCTTACAATTGGTTCGCCTCCTACTTTAAGAACAGAAAGCAGAAGGTAATCCTCCACAATATTGAGAGTGGTAATGATGTTCAGTCCCAATGGGGCACTGTTAAATGGGGCATTCCCCAAGGATCGGTGCTGGGGCCACTGCTGTTTCTTATTTATATAAATAATATGCCTTCTAGTATTACAGGTGATTCAAAAATATTTCTGTTTGCTGATGACACCACCTTGGTAGTGAAGGATCTTGTGTGTAATATTGAAACATTATCAAATAATGTAGTTCATGATATAAGTTCGTGGCTTGTAGAAAATAATTTGATGCTAAATCACAGTAAGACTCAGTTTTTACAGTTTCTAACCCACAATTCAACAACAACTGACATTTTAATCAGACAGAATGGGCATGTTACAAGCGAGACGGAACAGTTCAAGTTCCTAGGCGTACAGATAGATAGTAAGCTGTTGTGGAAAGCCCATGTTCAGGATCTTGTTCAGAAACTAAATGCCGCTTTATTTACCATTAGAACAGTATCTGAAATAAGTGACATTTCAACACGAAAAGTAGTATACTTTACATATTTTCATACGCTTATGTCATATGGTATTATTTTTTGGGGTAATTCTTCTGATTCAAAAAGGGTATTTTTGTCTCAAAAATGGGCTGTTCGAGCTATGTATGGTGTAAGTTCGAAAACCTCTTGTCGACCCCTGTTCAATAGTCTGGGAATTTTGACATTGCCCTCACAGTATGTATTTTCTTTAATGTCGTTTGAAAGCTGCTAACTCTTGGGAATAAGCTAATATTGCTAACAACACTCAGTTAATACAAGGCAGAAATCAAATCTGCATGTGGAATGCACTTCCTTGACTCTTGTGCAGAAAGGAGTGCAGTATTATGCTGCATCCATTTTCAATAAGCTATCACAAGAACTCAAAAATCTTAGCAGTAGCCCAAACGCTTTTAAGTCCAAACTGAAGAGTTTCCTCATGGCTCACTCCTTCTATTCTGTCGAGGAGCTCCTGGAAGAGCTAAAAAATTAAGCAAATTCCAGTGTTACATTCTTGATTTTTCTTTATTTATACTAACAACTTGTTGTCTGAATATGTTTCTTATATTTCATTTTATCTGTTTCTACAATTGTGTTATAATTTCATGTATTGACTCGTTCCATGACCATGGAGACTTCTCCTAAATGTGGTCCCATGGAACAATAAATAAATAAATAAATAAATAAATAAAATGTCTTTTAAAATACTAGAGTTTGTGATTCAATGTTGGGGGTCTCATCTTAGCCAATAAAGTCTTCATTGATAATTAGGGAATTATTAACAATATGGATACAAAATGACACTTATAAAAATATTCAAATGATTCTTTGATTCGTGAACATTATGGTTGACGAAACAGTCTTCTTGATTGAAGCCAATACCTTTCTCAACACAGACTTTCGTAGTAGATCAATGATATCATTTTGAATATCATGGGGTGTCCACTTATACCTGAGTTTAAAGGCTGGTTAGGTCATTTGGGGTATGTCATTCTTCTGGAGTTCCAGCAATTGGAAGAAATCTGAGTTAGATCTTCATGCCCTCTAATTGCTATTCCTTGTCACTGCATAGTAGTAAAAAGTGTCTCAAGAGCTAAACAGCCTTTCTTCATATCACTGCCCAACTGTTCATTCAATTGGGATGCCACACTTCTGAAACTAAATTCTATCACTAACTGAACACCTTCTTTATGCATAGACATATTTTCATGAAAACAGAGTTTTTCCAAAGCCTTTTTTCAGTTAGAACACCCTATGGAAGTAAATGCATCTTCTTTTTTTGAAGAATTGTAATAGATTTTTAGCATCTGCCTCTTTGCAGGTTTTGCAAAAAACTTTCGGTAGATTCTTTATATTCTAGCTATATGTATATAAATATAGCTCTGCAGATGATGAGGAAATAGATGAAATGTATGACGACATAAAAGATATTATTCAGGTAGTGAAGGGAGATGAAAATTTAATAGTCATGGGTGACTGGAATTCGTCAGTAGGAAAAGGGAGAGAAGGAAACATAGTACATGAATATGGATTGGGGGGAAGAAATGAAAGGAGGAGGCCACCTTGTAGAATTTTGTATAGAGCATAACCTAATCATAGCTAACACTTGGTTCAAGAATCATAAAAGAAGGTTGTATACGTGGAAGAATCCTGGAGATACTAAAAGGTATCAGATAGATTATATAATGGTAAGACAGAGATTTAGGAACCAGGTTTTAAATTGTAAGACATTTCCAGGGGCAGATGTGGATTCTGACCACAATCTATTGGTTATGAACTGCAGATTGAAACTGAAGAAACTGCAAAAAGGTGGGAATTTAAGGATATGGGACCTGGATAAACTGAAAGAACGAGAGGTTGTAGAGAGTTTCAGGGAGAGCATAAGGGAACAACTGACAGGAATGGGGGAAAGAAATACAGTAGAAGAAGAATGGGTAGCTCTGAGGGATGAAGTAGTGAAGGCAGCAGAGGATCAAGTAGGTAAAAAGACGAGGGCGAATAGAAATCCTTGAGTAACAGAAGAAATATTGAATTTAATTGATGAAAGGAGAAAATATAAAAATGCAGTAAATGAAGCAGGCAAAAAGGAATACAAACGTCTCAAAAATGAGATCAACAGGAAGTGCAAAATGGCTAAGCAGGGATGGCTAGAGGACAAATGTAAGGATGTAGAGGCTTGTCTCACTAGGGGTAAGATAGATACTGCCTACAGGAAAATTAAAGAGACCTTTGGAGAGAAGCGAACCACTTGTATGAATATCAAGAGCTCAGATGGCAACCAAGTGCTAAGCAAAGAAGGGAAGGCAGAAAGGTCGAAGGAGTATATAGAGGGTTTATACAAGGGCGATGTACTTGAGGACAATATTATGGAAATGGAAGAGGATGTAGATGAAGATGAAATGGGAGATAAGATACTGCATGAAGAGTTTGTCAGAGTACTGAAAGACCTGAGTCGAAACAAGGCCCCAGGAGTAGACAACATTCCATTAGACTGATGGCCATGGGTGAGCCAGTCATGACAAAACTCTACCATCTGGTGAGCAAGATGTATGAGACAGGCGAAATACCCTCAGACTTCAAGATGAATATAATAATTCCAATCCCAAAGAAAGCAGGTGTTGACAGATGTGAAAATTACCGAACTATCAGTTTAATAAGTCACAGCTACAAAATACTAACACGAATTATTTACAGATGAATGGAAAAACTGGTAGAAGCGGACCTCGGGGAAGATCAGTTTGGATTCCGTAGAAATGTTGGAACACGTGAGGCAATACTAACCCTAAGACTTATCTTAGAAGAAAGATTAAGAAAAGGCAAACCTACATTTCTAGCATTTGTAGACTTGGAGAAAGCTTTCAACAATGTTAACTGGAATACTCTCTTTCAAATTCTGAAGGTGGCAGGGGTAAAATACAGGGAGCGAAAGGCTGTTTACAATTTGTACGGAAACCAGATGGCAGTTGTAAGAGTCGAGAGACATGAAAGGGAAGCACTGGTTGGGAAGGGAGTGAGACAGGGTTGTAGCCTCTCCCCGATGTTATTCAATCTGTATATTGAGCAAGCAGTTAAGGGAAACAAAAGAAAAATTCGGAAAAGGTATTAAAATTCATGGACCAGAAGTAAAAACTTTGAGGTTCGCCGATGACATTGTAATTCTGTCAGAGACAGCAAAAGACTTGGAAGAGCAGTTGAACGGAATGGACAGTGTCTAGAAAGGAGGATATAAGATGAACATCAACAAAAGCAAAACAAGGATAATGGAATGTAGTCAAATTAAATCAGGTAATGCTTAGGGAATTAGATTAGGAAATGAGTCAGTTAAAGTAGTAAAGGAGTTTTGCTTTTTAGGGAGTAAAATTACTGATGATGGTCGAAGTAGAGAGGATATAAAATGTAGACTGGCAAAGGCAAGGAAATTGTTTCTGAAGAAGAGAAATTTGTTAACATCGAGTATAGATTTAAGTGTCAGGAAGTCGTTTCTGAAAGTATTTGTATGGAGTGTAGCCATGTATGGAAGTGAAACATGGACGATAACTAGTGTGGACAAGAAGAGAATAGAAGCTTTCGAAATGTGGTGCTACAGAAGAATGCTGAAGATAAGGTGGGTAGATCACATAACTAATGAGGAGGTATTGAATAGGATTGGGGAGAAGAGAAGTTTGTGGCACAACTTGACTAGGAGAAGGGATCGGTTGGTAGGGCTTGTTTTGAGGCATGAAGGGATCACAAATTTAGCATTGGAGGGCAGCGTGGAGGGTAAAAATCCTAGACGGAGACCAAGAGATGAATACACTAAGCAGATTCAGAAGGATGTAGGTTGCAGTAGGTACTGGGAGATGAAGCTTGCACAGGATAGAGTAGCATGGAGAGCTGCATCAAACCAGTCTCAGGACTGAAGACCACAACAACAGCAACAACATATATTTGATCAACCAAGACATCTGAAATGATACTTCCCTTACCAGATTGATCAGGTTTCAGCTGTGAAGGGTTCTTGCCTGAAGACAACAAAGCAATTGATGACACAATAATTGTTGGAGGCTGACTTGCGGCAGCAGCGGCAGCAGCAGCAGCAGCAGCAGCAGCAGTATCATCATCATCATCATCAACGTGCAAGTGCACATTTTGGTAACAAATTTATCCATTGCAAACGTAATCACAATACACTAAGAGACTAAAGTAAATGAATAAAATACAGCCATACAAAAAATAGTCCACTAGACACCAAAGTCAGAATACTAAACATGGCTGCAGCATGCACGGAATGAAACTACCCACAGTGAATGACTGTGACAGCAGGGTGGGCTTTATATAGCCGTGTCTTCCTAATGTCTCAAAGGATCAAGGCGACGCATGGCTGAGGGTTCCAGGCG
This sequence comes from Schistocerca piceifrons, assembly GCF_021461385.2. Taxonomy (NCBI): domain Eukaryota; kingdom Metazoa; phylum Arthropoda; class Insecta; order Orthoptera; family Acrididae; genus Schistocerca; species Schistocerca piceifrons. The sequence continues at coordinate 39,076,454 of NC_060138.1, read as the reverse complement.
CTTCTGCTCTAGTCCTTTGATGTCACTGCAGCCTCAGTGCTGGCCTGCTGGCACCAGACTTGACCCAAAGTTACACACACTGGGTCAAATGTTAAGTGTGCCTGCAGCACCGTAACACTATCATGATTCTCACCACTCATTTTCAGTTAACCTGCTTACTACCATAATAACTATTTGTTTTAATGCATTACTGAACATATTTTAAAAGGTAACTCTCACAAAGAAGGAAAATAAATTCCAAAATAATTTTGTTTTTTTAACAAAGCATAATGAAACAAATAATTTTCTAAACTTATTGGGAGGGTTGGCGGAGGTCCCGCTTCATCCCCCCTCCCACTCCCTCACCCAAATGATTTTTTGAGGGAGATTGGGCCCCCTCAGGCCCCATGGAGTTGATGCCTGTGTAAATTCTTTGTTTTGTTGAACTTTGGTTGCTATAATACTTATTGGCAGAGTTTGACAGTTTTTTGTGGTCATTTATTTTGGTATCATTGTGTTGGAACTGTATATTTACTGGCTTAAATTTTTTCCAGTTACTTTCCTGTTTGGTGATTTTCCATGCTGCTTTGATTTTGTTATTAGCTTTTTCTATAAATTTGTAATTTTGGTACCTTTTAGCCACTAACAATACTTTTATGTAGATCTTTCTGTGTGTATGATAACAGTTATGAAATGCTGAATTATTACTGTAGTTCTTCAATGAGCTAAAGTGCATTAGGGTTTCAGAGGGTTTCCTTATCCCATTGGTTACCCAGCTGTTGCATGATTTAGTGATTCTTAGAACTTTATTTAAATTAAGACTTGAAGAAGTGTTTCCTATTCACAGAATCTGTTGTACATCGCTCTTGACGATACAAGTGAGACTCTGTAGATACATGCAATGTAATGCTAATGGCGCCTTGCTAGATCGCAGCCATGGACTTAGCTGAAGGCTATTCTAACTATCTGCTCTGCAAATGAGCGAGGCTTCGTCAGTGAGCATCGCTAGCTAAGTTGTCCGTACAACTGGGGCGAGTGCTAGTCCGTCTCTCGAGACCTGCCGTGTGGTGGCGCTCGGTCTGCGATCACTGACAGTGGTGACACGCGGGTCCAACATGTACTAATGGACCGCGGCCGATTTAAAGCTACCACCTAGCAAGTGTGGTGTCTGGCAGTGACACCACAGAATCTTTGAAAACTTTCCATTTGTAATAGATTCTCTGTACATTTCCTCCCATGTTTCGCTGTTAATTAGTGAGGCAAATAGAGCTCTTTTTGACTTACAAAAAACCCTTACTGTACTTGTGTATTTTAGTGTTATTATCTAAATCTGTGCCTGATTTTAATAACTGACTGGAATGGTCTGAGATGCCAAGGTCATTTATCACAATGTCTCACCTATCTTTCTCTCTGTCTGTAGCGTATAATCAATACTTGATGCTGAATGTCTGGTTATCCTAGTGGCAGCATTAATTAATAGTGATATGCCATAGGTGTAGATAATGTTCCGAAAACTATTGCACGGCATATCTGGGTTCATCATGTTAATGTTTAGAACTTCACAAATGATGATTTTTGCGTTAGGGGTGGGAGACCGTATGTAATGCTTGGGTTAGCTTTGTAGTGAATGTGTCCATGTCACCACTAGGAGCATGATAACTACATAGTACATTTAGCTTGAGAGATAAAAAACCTACATGTATTCCAAAGACTGATATTTCTACATGTTTATCCTCACTTAATGCCGTAATGTCATTTCTAATTATTTACATAATCCCCTCCTCCATGTATGTCCATGATACACCACATTTCATAGTGTTTCTGCTGTAATGACAGGCTAGACTGTAGGAATATAGTGCTACATTTGTTAATTCTGCACTGTTACACCAATGTTCTGTTATGCAAACAAGTGAGCTGTCAATAGACTGCAGTTCCACCAATAATTGTTGCCTTTTGTTTCTTACACTTTGCATTTTTTGGTGCGAGACTGAGAAGCATTGGGCACTGCTTACCTTGTAGACTTTCTCTTGCCTCGGTATAAAAAATCCTTTTGGTGATGAGGTGTTACAGTTATCCTACCACCTGATGCAATGGACACTGTTTCTTCTGTTGGATCCTCACATTTTCTTGTTGTTCCTGCTGAAGGTGATTCTGGCACTGGCTCTTCTTGTTCAAGTGATAGTCAGTCACAGCCACAGCATTAGCACAGCCAGGATTTTCTTTTTATGGAGCTGTTATGGTGTTTTCATATTTCCTTGATCAAAGCTGGCTATATAGCAATTGTATTTCTTCCAGCATGGTCATCTTTCTGTATTAGTTTAGTCAGAATTTTGCCAATGCATGACTTTTCAATGCTGTTATAGTGTAGACCATTTGTGTGAACAGATCTCTTGAGTTGGGGAGATCAAAGAATGTTATGTTTTGATAAAACTTGCATATTTTACAAGTTTTTTTTTAAGCTCAAAGATTAAGATTGAGTTACTCTGCAGATCATGTCTGTGAGGCATGCTTGTCACTTTGAGGTTCAGTAGTGTTGTTTCTAGACAGTGTGTGGCAAATTTACTTCGTTGCTTCCAACCCATGATTATGACCATGTCATTCTCAGTTATCATTTAGTGAATTATTGCTTTTCGTTATCTTTGTCAAAGGTGTGGTCAGCTTAGTTATTCCTGTGGCTGTATATGACGAAATGTGTTCATTTTATCAGTGATTCTGTTGAAGGACTCACTTTTTGTAGTTCCCTTTTTTTATTGATTGTACAAATTTTCTTGACTGTGCACTTTATTTGACGTTTTGTCACTGATTTTGGTTCATCTGTGTTGCTGTTTTCTTACAGTCTTCATCTAGAAACAATTATTTACTTGATAGCTGTATCACCAGAGCTGTACTTACTGTATGTTTACATGCTTTAGTTGGCTCATGCCACATTTTCTGTGTAGAAAGACTGTTTGCAGCAACATCTTGTGCTAGGTGATGATTTTGCTCCAGTCCTTGATATTGTCTGAAAGAACCCTTATTGTTGTTTCTTCTGAATTTAGTGTGTTCTGTATTAAGTTTTTCGCAGCACTCGTAAAGCACTGATGACATGTCCAGTCATGATCCTCTTTTATATACTTCAGTTTCACTTTTACACATCTGGTCCCTTCCATCCCACAAACCAACCAACCAACCACTTTTACACATTTATCATGGTACCACAGGATACCTCACTTGACCTTTTCACACAAATTTTACACACATCACAATCACATTTTACAGTAACTGAGCCATCACTACATGAGGTGCTTTCACCCGGTGCCATCTTGAACTGTCTATAAAGGAGATAGCTTACAAATCACTTGTGTAATCAGTTCTAGAAAATTGCTGAAGTGTGTGGGACCCTTACCAAATAGGCCTAGCAAGGCATATTGAATCTATACACACAGGGGCAGTATGAATCATGTTTGTCTTCTGTGGAGTGAGCTGTCCAAAGTTTCCAGTTTAAGAGTCTGCTGGGTCTGGTGTACAGTCTTAACCTGCCATGAAGTAGTCTTGAAAAAAATTTGGGACACAAGTAAATTGTTTATGATCACAACATCACATTCTGACAGTCCTGTTCATCCATCAAAGAATCTTAGCTCAATTGGTGGCCTAGATGGAGTGACAAATCTCAGAAAACTAACCCTGGTATTTTGACAGAAAACACAGTTTCCACCATTTACATTCGATATTATTTTTGCACCACTGAAATTCAGCTGTGCATGCCATTTCTTAAATGAACACCTAGCAATATTGATCTTCTTCTCTGCTCGCTCTCTCTTGCTCTCCCCCCCCCCCCCCCCCCCCTCGCTCCTCGTGATCGTGAGACGTAGGTACTCTAAGAATACTTTTAGTTCACTGTTGGTGTATTTCAAAAAAAAAAAACTTCCATAAAGAACGTAATTATCAGTTCTCACATTAACATTAGACTTCTTGTAAGTCACCAGTGTCATCTCACATTAGACACAAATTAAGATATATTTACCACATAGTTGATTCAACAACCACAGAAATCATGAACAAGTATTGCCTCTAGCATGTCATTGTTAAAAGTTACTGAAAATCTTTATTTCAGCTTGACTGTTTTTTCATCACTGCTGTAGTCAAAGTTATAAAACAGCACAGATTAACACAGAAGTTCCTCGGGCTGCTGTGTTCTTTCATTACAACTTCCTTGGCCCAACTGACAAGTGCTTGTCAGTGCCATTTGACTGCTGTGTCTACGGTCTTCTCACTATATACTTTGGACGTCCACACACAGACAGGTGATGCGCAGTAGATAGGCTCTCTCACACTTATATTTAAAATATCATGTGTTCGAGATGGTAGATGGCTGAGAGGTTCTAGAATTTATGCACCAATTCTCGAAACACTACATATCCCCTTCCTCAGATCGAACACGTGATATTTTATACGTAATCATTATGTACATTAATATCACATATAATAACAATTCACATTTTAATAGTATACATTTATTACATAGGTTTATATATATCTTTCTCACATTAACAATAATTCCCCCCCCCCCCCCTCACAACAATAGTAAACTCCAGGTGACCATGACACATGAGTAATCTATTTTCTGTTGTCACTTTTTGTACTCCCTTTTCTAAGTATTTACTCATTCATTATCTGTTGTAGTTTGGAGGAACTCTGGGAAAAATGAGTGTGTTCCTTTTGACACTCCTAAACATACATAACAGTGACTTCTGTAATTTTAATGTTTGTGTATGAATGTAATTGTGTGTGTTCGTGTAGTCTGATTCTTTGGCTTTCTTATCTGAAGATAAGATGCAGATTATTGGAAACCTTGGAAACCAGGAAGGACTTCTGCAATAGAAGTAGGTGAATATGGAAAGAGGTAACAAAAGATGGGTCGTAAAAATGAGAAGTAAGAAAGAAAATAAATAGAAATGGTTTCCAAGATCAAAGAAGAGAAAGAAGATAGCCTCAAAGACAGGAAACCCTACCCATCCTCCCTTCCCCAGGATCCCTACCTCATAGTTACTTGATTTAATAACAAACCACCTCCGGCATCTCACTCATCTCCTACAGAACAGACATTCCCCCTTCACCCTTGAGGAAATCTTAGCAACCCTATGGAAACGGCAAGTGATGAAGAATGAGGCAAACTTGTTTGTGAGGGTTGTTTGAAAGGTGTGGTGTATATTTTGGGTTTGTCATGATATAGATGCTCTTATAAATCATGCTGTTATCCACAGTACCCTCCCCTATCAAAACTGATATAAACCCTCCCATCTACGTCACATTTCATAAAAGGTACCAAATATTCTGTAGAAAGTAGTAAACCTAAATACTATGTTGTCACAGTTATTTAACTAGTCATCCAATATTTTATGTTTTGCTAACGCAATATTTCCTTCAGTTCACTAAGAAAAATATGCATCAAGAAATATCAATTGGAACTCTGGCCTGAATATATTACATTCAGTATGAGAAAATTATTCTCATGACATCAGAAATTATTTTTAAAGTTAAGTGCCAGGACACTGTTCTCCCTATTTACCTCAAAATGGCTCTGAGTACTATGGGACTTAACATCTGAGATCATCAGTCCCCTAGAACTTAAAACTACTTAAACCTAACTAACCTAAGGACATCACACAGATCCATGCCTGAGGCGGGATTTGAGCCTGCAATCATAGTGGTCATGTGGTTCCAGACTGTAGCGCCTAGAACCGCTTGGCCACACTGACCGGCCTCTCTATTTACCTAGAAATATATGACCAATGAAAGAATTACCTGGCATCTTTCAAGAAAACCAGTGTTGGAGTCATCTTACTGACACCTTATATCAATAATACATACAAAATTGGTGACACTGATTTTACCAAGACCTCTTCACACAGGTTTGCAAAGCAACTGGTGAAGAGATTATATACCAAGATCATTCCAAGGAAAAATTTGACTTAATTATACATGGAGACCGTGCTGGTCAAAACAGAGGTCCAAGCAAAAATATGAACTAATTATACATGGAGACCGTGCTGGTTGAAACAAAGGGAAATAAGAGCTGACCAGGCACACTTAATGTGTCTTGTCCCAAGGCTGTGCCAAATGATGGAGTTCAGAGATAACGTGCGCAAATTTCCACCTCATAGTGCAACCGAGCATAGTTTGGACAAGACAAGATTGGGGACAGGTAGGTGCGCATGCACTGTGCAAATACCTACCTCATATGTGCTCTTGCTGGGTGCATAAGTGTAGTACCAGAAATGCGTATGCAGAAGTTTCTTTGACCCCCTATAAAATCTCTCAGGGGACTAGAGTTTGTTAGTAGTCTGACTGAATGGAATAAGGAAATACACCACCAGTAACTGTTGGGGGTGACGTAATCACAAATGCTATTTTTTTCTTTTTTCATCATATCTTTGAGTGTGGTTTCGTAGAGTAGCTTAAGATATTGAAGGAATTTGATGCATAAAAACTATTATAGAAGAAACACCAAAAACAACTCGGGACCTGACAGTAGTCACTCAACTGTTAATTCAGAACATTAATGTCCCTGGGGGATATGTAACTTTACATCCTTTACATTAGACTTTCCCTTTTCTGATCTAGTTGTAGATCCATGAAAAATAATGTCTTAGTATGGATCACCATTTGTACTCGGTATGGTCCTTCACATTTTTGGAAAAACTTGTGTGTCTCTTTCTTCAGGGCAGAGGTTTGAAGATGATGATTTACAAGAACTAGGTCATGAACCTTGTTCTGAGGTTCCAAAGCTTTTTTTTAATTATGTTTACTTACTCTTTGATGTGTCTTTTAGACTAAATTCTGAGAAACTATTTCCTGGTTCATTTTGTTCAGGCCAACTAAAACATCTAATGATAGTTTCTCCTGTATATGGTTCACCCATTACTTCTAAACGTGTAGCCCAGCTGATGAATGTGGTAATTCATTTAGAATAAGTTAAAAGTCTTTAATTTTCATTGCTCATAAAATATGTTTTTCATGGCAGTAGGTGCGGCATAGTTTTCCAATTTCCTTTGTTACCCGTTCACACGGTTTCAAGGATGTGTTATGGTTGGATATTAACACTTGACGAATACCTTACCATGCTATGAATTCTTTAAATTCATTATTCACGAATTGTGGGCCACTATCTGTAATAAGCCATTTTATTTTACCTACTTCTAGAAGGTATTGTTGTAAACGGTGTATAATTGTCTGCGTATTTGCTTGTGTGGTGGGATATAGCCTAACATATTTTGAGCAGCACTCTATGGTGACCAAAATGTATGACACTCCTCCCTTTCCTTCTGGAACTGTCCCAAAACAATCTGCTGCTGTGAGATCATGTCACGACTTAGGCATAATCTGATTCATTTTATATTTCACATGAGTATTATCCTCTTTCACTTCCTGACAGATTTCACAAGTTCTAATCAAAGATGCTACATTATGCCCTGGATTCTTAAAATAATAAAACTTATTCAATTTTTGATACTGAAGTGTCCACACCCTGTATGAAAATACCACATAAATGTGTCTTTCATTACTTTCGGAATGCATAAACACCAACATTGCGATGTTACACTGTCTCTCCAAAACAAATTATGACTCATAATTTTCCATTTTCCCACTTGATTAGGAGGTAAGGTATTCCAGATACACATAGAAAACATTTCTGTAAAATAGGGATCATGATGAATATTTTCTGTTATTCTTCGAGCCATCTCTTGTACCCTGATCTTCAGGTTTTCTACTGACATAAAATTGATTACAAAAATAATGCCTGGTCCTTCTGTACATGTCAACTCTTCCATTCCTATTGGTAATCTAGACAAAGCATCCAGTACAATATTCTCGGAACCTTTCACATATTGTATCCTCATATCGTATTCTTGTAGGGAAAGCATCAATCGCATTAATCTACTGTGTAACAATGAGGTGCTCATTCAAAAGGATAGAGCTTGATGATCTGTATAAACATGAATTTCTGACTGCAATACTAGTGTCTGAAACGTTTTGGTTACTCCATACAATCACCAATAGTTCTTTTTCAGCAGCCATGTAATTCAATTCATGCTTATTTAGACTACGGCTAGCAAAAGCTATGGTTCGGTGTTCTACACTATATAGATCCCATTATCCTCAGAAAAATTCTGCAGCAGTACCATAATCAGAGGTGTCTGTTGAAATTCTGAACAGTTTGCCCATAACTGGATGATGTAATATGGGTGATTCAACAAGTGCACTTTTGACCTCTACAAATGCATCATTTGCTTCTTGATCCCATTACCCCTTCCTTAATAAACATAAAATTTTCAGGTCATTTCATTTGTGACCTCTTCTGTACTGTTGATAGTATCCAGCCATATCTATAAATCCTTCAACTGTCTTAAATTTCTGTGGTGTAGACACTCTTTAATAGCTTTAATGCATTCAGGGTCCGGTTCAATTCCCTGCACCCATACAATATGGCCTAAAAACCTAAGCTCTTGGCATGAAAAGTATGATTTAGACAGTTTCACCATAATACCTTTCTCTTTAAATCTTTTCGGAGTTCTGCATAAGGTGAGACAATGTTCTTCCCAAGTAGTTGATATTAAAGGATATCATCTACATACATTATTAAATCCTTCAATAAATCTCTCCCTAATGCTTCATCCGGCACACATATAAATACATATACAGAAATATTAAGTCTGAATGGCAATACATTGAAATGATATGAGCCATGAAATAAGAATGCTGTGTACTTTTTTGATTCTGGATGTAACCTGATTTTCCAATATCCTGCAGTCGGGTCAACTGTGCTGAAACACCTTGCTTTCTCAAATTTGCATAACAATTCTTTGATGTTAATCAGTCTGAATAATCATTTAGAGACAGAAAGACACAATGTCCATGCATCTAACACTAATTGTACCACACCCGTAGCTTTTTTCAACTTGACCAAAGGGTTATTCATGACTCTGCAAGCTACGTTATATTATATTGTTATCAATCATTTGGTTGATTTCCTCCCTCACTGCTTCTTTCCAACTTACTGGTATTGGATACAGCTTATAGAAGAATAGAGTGTTATCTCTGATTTTGAATTTACAAATGTAGCCACTGATGTCACCGGGACAATCGTAGAACACTACTTCATACTCCATTAAAATTTTATATAAATTTTGCTTTTGTTATTTTGTCAATATTAGTGACTCATTAACTTTGTCTTGTATGTCAGTTTGTAGTGTTCCTGGAACTACATTATCACTCTCTGGTGACAATTGTGCTGTAGCTGTTAATCGCATACACTGACGTTCGGTTGTTTGTTTACTTATGTAGCTTCTGTCACAAATGGTATCCAGCGTCTACTGTTCCTTTTACCAAAACAAAGAAGATTCTCAAAATTAAAGATGACTTTAAATTCTAATAACCAATCTAAACCAAAATATACATCACTATTAATATTTTATACTATTAAAAGTGTTTGACGAAATAAGATATTTCCAGCACTGCAATTCACTTGGGTTTCCTGTTTCACAATTTTACTTTTCGTTCCTGTTATACCAACTATGTAAACTCCAGTTACTGGTAATAGCAGTAAGTGCTGTTTAGTGTGTAATAAATTAAAGAATGCACTAGATATGAGTGATACTTCAGTCACTGAGTCTATAAATATGTTAACTTCAGAAGTTTCCACAGTCCCTGCCATTATTGGTTATGGGTTGTTGAAAACTAGGTTTGGTTCTTATAGTGATAACCAAACTTTTGTAGGTAGTCTGTGCATGCAAATAACATACTTATCATTAATCAGCCCTCCTAGTGAATCTCAATGACCTTGGCCCTGGCCCTGGATCCAGATCGCACCACGTTTCCCTCATTATTTGTAATCACAGGTTGGTAACCAAATCAAGATGGTATGATACCACTTTGTGCTCTATTATTACTTCGTACAAATTCTTGTGAAGTTACTGGACCTACATTCTAAGGTGGATGCTTCTTCTGATGATGGTTGTTACAATTTTTCTATTGCACTGGTGAACTCTAGGTAGGTTGACTTCGTGCTTTTTGAAATTATCCCACTATTCCTTTCGAAATTTGAATTTTCCCCTTGATGTAAAGTTTCATAACAGTCTTTATTTAGAGCTTCTAGTGTGTCAATGAAAGATAACAATTCTTCAACCATTTTCCAGCCACTAAACCAGATGTCATTTCTTGCATAGATGGGTAATTGTCTAATCAAAATTTGAATTAAACCCTCTTCGTCCGTCAGCTTATCTAAATACTTTGCCCATATTAGATGCCAGTCTAAATATTTACTCATGGTACCCCAAGTATTATTGTAATATTTTGGGTCCCACAAATCTGATATTAGTTTCTCCTGTGTACTAGCAGACCAATATTTCTCTTTAAATTTCTTCTGAAATTCTCCCCACGAAGAAAAGTTCTCAATATTTACAGTTCCCCATTCTGAGGATTCTCCTAAAAGGTACCCCACAGCAAATTCAATAATTTTAGGTATTTCCCAGTTTTTCATGATAGCTTTTTGAATCTTTTAAAAAAATGAGTCAGATGCACCTCTCTGTCGGGCTTTAAATTAGGGAATTGTCTCGATAACCCTGAATCCCCCCACACACACAATTGCAAATCAGAAACTACTTCACTAGTCAGCACAACATTTGGTGAAGTTCCTCATTCTTCTACATGTTCCTGCATAAGTTTGCCTTTTCTCCAGAGTTAGTCTATGCCCTTTCTGGTATCAGTAAATTTGGATGAAGCCATAGGCAATGCATTCCTCGATGTTATTCTCTGTGACTTTCCAATCTATAATTTTCTCTACCTGCTCTTCCAGACAACTTAAATTTATGATACCAGAGCTAGCCATCTTCTCTTTTAAGCTTCTTTCTAAACTGTCTACTCGTGTACTTACACTTATAATTTGTGAATGAATGTCGGGCATTAATTCGCTATGCTTATAGTGCTCTCTTTCAGTGTATACCATCCCTGGTTTACAGCATTAAACTGAGCATGACATACATCCTCCAATGACCCTAACTTTTCATTAATCTCTAATTCTACACTATTATATTTCTCCTCAATATTCAAAATATTCCATTCTAACTTTCTGGTCAAATTCTGAAAATTAATATTCTGTTTTTTGTTGAATTCAGCAAACATTTGTTTTACATGAATGCTTCAAGAATTAGTCAGTTCCTTCTTTAAATCTAATTTCAGATATTCAATTTTACCATTTAGAGTGTCAAATTCAGTCTTTAAAGCATCCATTCCTTTGCATTGATTACTAAATTATCTACTCTGTGCATCAACCTTCGCACTTAATAAACCCAGATTGGTTGCTTGACTATTCAAGATCTCACTCTGGGCATCTATTTATCATTTAATTGAGCATTTACTGAGCCTATTTTTTCACTTATTCTAGAGTCCCAAGTTAGATATCCAAAGTTGCACATAGTTAGTAAAACTAATCAAAGCTCAAAATGCTACTTTAAGAAAGGAACTAAGACCAGTCTGGTCCTTCTTTACTAATTTTTATAGCCATGCCTGGTTCTGAAGTTTCTCCAACCTGGTGATCCTGATCCATAATTTTACAAGCTTTATCCCTTGTGATCATCTTAAAATCAACTTTAAGTATAATAACTACACTAATAACTTTATTATATTAACACAATGTGGTATAATCTGTTGAATGAACATTAGGTTTTATTCTCACCGGGCTTAGAATTTGGGCTGTGTCATTGAGCGTAAGTGTAATCAGCATCGGTGAACAGCAACTGGTGCTGGTGGCATTGGTTGTTGGTTTCCACGTAGGCGTCAGTTAGTGGACGTGGAAGTAGGTGAACACCAGTGAACAGCAAGTGGTGCCGGCAGCATTGGATGCTGGTTTCTGCATCTGTGAACCCACGATGTGTGAAAAGTGTATACTCCCCACACCGGATCTCCTTAGTTGTACTATGCAAGGCATATCTCTTCTGAATCTAATATGTCAAGATCTTCTCTCCAGTTTTTCATGTTGTGTTTTTTTCACTTCTTCTCCCTTATTTACTGTTACAAATTTTTCCATTAGATATTTGGGCAGAATCCAATTCCTTGAAATTGATGTTTAGTCTTGTTATGCTCAGTTGCTATGGAAACACTTGATAGCTTTTTCTCTTGTTTTCATCTCAAAATTCCTTTTTTTCCTTCGGTCCTTTCACACTGGTCACTACATTCTAATGTTTTCGACCACAAGAATGTGTGAAGTTGGATTGCAACCTGCTCACTTCTTTTACATGCATAGACTTACTTGGCATGCACAGCTGATCTTCTCTGGATAGCCGGCTCTGTCAGTCTCCAAAAGCATTCTTCTCCAAAGAATGATGCTAGTGAAAGGAATATATACAGCGTGGTCCATCTGAAGTTCCAAATGAGATTATCTCGAAAACTATACATTGAGCAAAAATTGTGGGTAAGACAAGTTAATAAGCTCAAAGGGGGACATCAAATGATACTACACGTGACCTGCATGCCCTGCTTCCTTGGGTGGTGCAGGGGGCAACTTTTAAATCTTCAATGGAAACACCCATTTTTTATTCCAGATTCAGATTCTCCATGAAAAAGTAATCAAGTCTTGTCTGAAACAGTTTTTTAAACCATTGACAGATGGCACTGAAATAGAGAAAAAAGTAAAATTGGAAAACAACTCTAATGCATCTTTCTTGGATAATTCTAGATAAATCAAATCAATAAATAATGTGTACAAATTCCTTCATTATGTCGAATTAACCTATTTTTTGTATAAAATTGACTGTATCACACTTAAGCATTACCCAGGAACAATGACATGGATGTAGTGGAATCATGTTCCCATGGGGTGCTTCATTAACGAGTCCCCTTGCCTCTCACACATTAGGGTGCTTCATTAGTGTGGTTGTTTTTGTGGTCTTCAGTCCTGAGACTGGTTTGATGCAGCTCTCCATGCTACTCTATCCTGTGCAAGCTTCAGCTCACAGTACTTACTGCAACCTACATCCTTCTGAATCTGCTTAGTGTATTCATCTCTTGGTCTCCCTCTACGATTTTTACCCTCCAATACTAAATTGGTGATCCCTTGATGCCTCCGAACATGTCCTACCAACCGATCCCTTCTTCTAATCAAGTTGTGCCACAAACTTCTCTTCTCCCCAATCCTATTCATTATCTCGTCATTAGTTATATGATCTACCCATCTGATCTTCAGCATTCTTGAGTAGAACCGCATTTCGAAAGCTTCTATTCACTTCTTGTCCAAACTCGTTATCGTCCATGTTTCACATCTATACATGGCTATGCTCCATACAAATACTTTCAGAAATGACTTCCTGACACCTAAATCTATACTCGATGTTAACAAATTTCTCTTCTTCAGAAACGCTTTCCTTGCCATTGCCAATCTACATTTTACATCCTCTCTACTTTGACCATCATCAGTTATTTTGCTCCCCAAATAGCAAAACTCCTTTACTACTTTAAGTGCCTCATTTCCTAATCTAATTCTCTCAGCATCACCTGACTTAATTCTACTGCATTCCATTAACCCTGTTTAGCTGTTGTTGACGTTCATCTTATATTCTCCTTTCAAGACACTATCCATTCCGTTGAAGTGCTCTTCCAAATCCTTTGCTGTCTCTGAGGTTTGCCGATGACATTGTTATTTTGTCAAAGTTTTTATTTCTTCTCTATGGATTTTAATACCTACTCTGAACTTTTCTTTAGTTTCCTATACTGCTTGCTCAATATACAGATTGAATAACATCGGGGAGAATCTATAATCCTGTCTCAATCCCTTCCCAACCATTGCCTCCCTTTCATGCCCCTCGACTCTTATAACTGCCATCTGGTGTCTGTACAAATTATAAATAGCCTTTCGCTCCCTGTATTTTACCCCTGCCACCTTCAGAATTTGAAAGAGAGTATTCCAGTCAACATTGTCAAAAGCTTTCTGTAAGTCTACAAATGCTAGAAACATAGGTTTACCTTTCCTTAATCTTTCTTCTAAGATAAGTCATTGGGTAAGTATTGCCTCACATGTTCCAATATTTCTACGGAATCTAAATTGATCTTCCCCGAGGTCGGTCTCTACTAGTTTTTAAATTCGTCTGTAAAGAATTCGTGTTAGTATTTTACAGCTGTGACTTACCAAACTGATAGTTAAATAATTTTCGCTTTTGTCAACACCTGCTTTTTTTGGGATTGGAATTATTACATTCTTCTTGACATCTGAGGGTATTTCGCCTGTCTCATAAACCTTGCTCACCAGACAGTAGAGTTTTGTCATGACTGGCTCTCCCATGGCTGTCAGTAGTTCTAATGGAATGTTGTCTACTCCCGGGGCCTTGTATCGACTCAGGTCTTTCAGTGCACTGTCAAACGCTTCACACAGTATCTTATCTCCCATTTTGTCTTCATCTACCTCCTCTTCCATTTCCATAATGTTGTCCTCAAGAACATCGCCCCTGCATAGACCCTCTATATACTCCTTCCACCTTTCTGCTTTCCCTTCTTTGCTTTGAACTTGATTTCCATCTGTGCTCTTGCTTTCCATCTGTGCTCTTGCTTTCCATCTGTGCTCTTGCTTTCCATCTGTGCTCTTGCTTTCCATCTGTGCTCTTGCTTTCCATCTGTGCTCTTGCTTTCCATCTGTGCTCTTGCTTTCCATCTGTGCTCTTGCTTTCCATCTGTGCTCTTGCTTTCCATCTGTGCTCTTGCTTTCCATCTGTGCTCTTGCTTTCCATCTGTGCTCTTGCTTTCCATCTGTGCTCTTGCTTTCCATCTGTGCTCTTGCTTTCCATCTGTGCTCTTGCTTTCCATCTGTGCTCTTGCTTTCCATCTGTGCTCTTGCTTTCCATCTGTGCTCTTGCTTTCCATCTGTGCTCTTGCTTTCCATCTGTGCTCTTGCTTTCCATCTGTGCTCTTGCTTTCCATCTGTGCTCTTGCTTTCCATCTGTGCTCTTGCTTTCCATCTGTGCTCTTGCTTTCCATCTGTGCTCTTGCTTTCCATCTGTGCTCTTGCTTTCCATCTGTGCTCTTGCTTTCCATCTGTGCTCTTGCTTTCCATCTGTGCTCTTGCTTTCCATCTGTGCTCTTGCTTTCCATCTGTGCTCTTGCTTTCCATCTGTGCTCTTGCTTTCCATCTGTGCTCTTGCTTTCCATCTGTGCTCTTGCTTTCCATCTGTGCTCTTGCTTTCCATCTGTGCTCTTGCTTTCCATCTGTGCTCTTGCTTTCCATCTGTGCTCTTGCTTTCCATCTGTGCTCTTGCTTTCCATCTGTGCTCTTGCTTTCCATCTGTGCTCTTGCTTTCCATCTGTGCTCTTGCTTTCCATCTGTGCTCTTGCTTTCCATCTGTGCTCTTGCTTTCCATCTGTGCTCTTGCTTTCCATCTGTGCTCTTGCTTTCCATCTGTGCTCTTGCTTTCCATCTGTGCTCTTGCTTTCCATCTGTGCTCTTGCTTTCCATCTGTGCTCTTGCTTTCCATCTGTGCTCTTGATATTCATGCAAATAGTTCTCTTTTCTCCAAAGGTCTCTTAAATTTTCCTGTAGGCAGTATGTATCTTACCCCTAGTGAGATAAGCCTCTACATCCTTACATTTATCCTCTAGCCATGCCTGCTTAGCCGTTTTGCACTTCCTGTTGATCTCGTTGTTGACGCGTTTGTATTCCTTTTTGCCTGCTTCATTTACTGAATTTTTATATTTTCTCCTTTCGTCTATTAAATTCAATATTTCTTCTGTTACCCAAGGATTTCTATTAGCCCTCGTCTTTTTACCTACTTGATCCTCTGCTGCCTTCACTACTTCATCTCTCAAAGCTACCCATTCTTCTTCTACTGTATTTATTTCCCCCATTCCTGTCAATTTTTCCTTATGCTCTTCCTGAAACTCTGTAAAACCTCTGGTTTAGACAGTTTATCCAGGTCCCATCTCCTTAAATTCCCACCTTTTTGCAGTTTCTTCAGTTTCAATCTGCAGTTCATAACCAATAGATTGTGGTCAGAATCCACATCTGCCCCTGGAAATGTCTTACAATTTAAAACCTGGTTCATAAATCTCTGCCTTACCATTACATAATCTATCTGAAACCTGTCTGTATCTCCAGGCTTCTTCCATGTATACAACCTTCTTTTATGATTCTTAAACCAAGTGTTAGCTATCATTAAGTTGTGCCCTCTGAAAAATTCTACCAGGCGGATTCCTCTTTCATTTCTTAGCCCCAATCCATATTCACCTACTACGTTTCCTTCTCTCCCTTTTCCTACTACCGAATTCCGGTTACCCATGACTATTAAATTTTCATCTCCCTTCACTATCTGAATAATTTCTTTTATTTCATCATACATTTCTTCAATTTCTTCATCATCTGCAGAGCTAGTTGGCATACATACTTGTACTACTGTAACAGACGTGGGCTTCGTGTCTATCTTGGCCACAATAATGCATTCACTGTGCTGTTTGTTGTAGCTTACCTGAACTCCTATTTTTTTATTCATTATTACACAGACGCCTGCATTACCCCTATTTGAGTTTGTATTTATAACCCTGTATTCGCCTGACCAAAAGTCTTGTTCCTCCTGCCACCGAACTTCACTAATTCCCACTTTATCTAACTTTAACCTATCCATTACCCTTTTTAAATTTTCTAACATACCTACTCGATTAAGGGATCTGACATTCCACACTCCGATCTGTAGAACGCCAGTTTTCATTCTGCTGATAACGACGTCCTCCTGACTAGTCCCCGCCCAGAGATCCGAATGGGGGACTATTTTACCTCAAGAATATTTTACCCAAGAGGACGCCATCATCATTTAACCATACAGTAAAGCTGCATGCCCTCGGGAAAAATTACGACTGTAGTTTCCCCCTTGCTTTCAGCCGTCCGCAGTACCAGCACAGCAAGGCCGTTTTGGTTAGTGTTACAAGGCCAGATCAGTCAATCATCCAGACTGTTGCCCCTGCAACTACTGAAAAGGCTGCTGCCCCTCTTCAGGAACCACGTGTTTGTCTGGCCTCTCAACAGATACCCCTCCGTTGTGGTTGCACCTACGGTACGGCTATCTGTATCGCTGATGCACGGTAGCCACCCCACCTACAGCAAGGTTCATGGTTCTTGGGGGGGAGTAACCTCAAATCTCACATTTTGGGGTGCTTCATTAGTGTGGATCCCCTTACCTCTCACGGTTTGGAGTGCTTAATTAATGAAATTAGCCACTAGGAAATTGTTCAAAATTATCTACATTTGCTTCATTGCATAAAGTCAATTGTCTGCAAAAGTTGTCCACAGTTTTGAGCAGCACATCCTGTGGTAAGGCTGCACATGCTCTTTGAATGTATTGCTCCATATCACTTCAGGTTGTGGGCTGTCTTTCATAGACAATATTTTTTAAATAACCCCACACAAAAAATCAGGAGATTTCACGTCTGGTGAACATGGAGGCCACTGAATTGGTCCTCTGTGTCCTATCCACTGACGAGGGTACCATAAATTTAAAATGTTCCACACATTTTTAGCATAATGGGGAGCTGTTCTGTCCTGTTGGAACCACATTCATTGCCTAGTTTCAAAATCAACATGTTCCATTAGTTCAAAAAAATCTTTGCAGAGAAGTTGTAAATAAGATTCCCCGGTAATATTTTGCTCAAAATAATATGGTCCTATCAAGTAACCATTTAAAATTCCACACCAGACCATTAACGACCATTTGTGTTGATTGTCAATGGGTCTGTGCCAGTGTGGTTTGAGAGGGGACCAATAATGACAATCATGATTATTAATTCGAGCCTGCACACACAGACAGGTGACACACAGTAGATAGGCTCTCTCACACTTATATTTAAAATATCATGTATTCGAGAAGGTAGAATGCTGAGTGGTTCTAGAATTTACACAGAAATTCTCTAAACACTACATAAACTTGCTCTGAGCTTTGTAATATCCAACAATTCCTCTGCACATGAACTTAGGTGTGCTATACAGAAAAGTAGGCTATAATAAGAAATAATAGCTATATATATATATATATATATATATATAAACTCTTTGTCTTTAAATATGTCTGCTTGTGTCTGTATGTGTGGATGGATATGTGTGTGTGTGTGTGCGCGAGTGTATACCTGTCCTTTTTTTCCCCTAAGGTAAGTCTTTCCGCTCCCGGGATTGGAATGACTCCTTACCCTCTCCCTTAAAACCCACTTCCTTTCGTCTTTCCCTCTTTCCTGATGAGGCGACAGTTTGTTGCGAAAGCTTGAATTGTGTGTGTGTGTGTGTGTGTGTGTGTGTGTGTGTGTGTGTGTGTGTGTGTGTGTGTGTGTGTGTGTAACCTCATCTTTGTTTTTATATATAATTTTTCCCATGTGGAATGTTTCCCTCTATTATGTGTGTGTGTGTGTGTGTGTGTGTGTGTGTGTGTGTGTAGACACAAACAAACACAAAAATTCAAGCTTTCGCAACAAACTGTTGCCTCATCAGGAAAGAGGGAAGGAGAGGGAAAGACGGAAGGCTGTGGGTTTTAAGGGAGATGGTAAGGAGTCATTCCAATCCTGGGAGCGGAAAGACTTACCTTAGGGGGAAACCTGTCAACAGATAACCCAGCATTCTGATTGCTCCTTCAGTATGGTTTTAGTATCTCTGAGGCACACGAGCCACCCCACCAATGGGAACGTCCATGGTCCATGTTAACTAGATATGTATATCGTTGAAATGCAGAAATTGATAAACCTATGCCTCCGAAATAAAACTAATCGAAGAGAAATTTGAAAACCCTCCTTTGAAAGACATTGCCCTGTGACAAACAAACTACAACCTCACAATAAATGAAAAAGCTCATAAAAAATTCAGAACCATAAACACATCGAAATTTATCAAGGTTGAGCCAGAAAACGTACTGCACATGCATGCCTACAAACACCCCCCCCCCCCCCCCTCAGCCAGCCACACTCACACTCACACACACCACACTACAAACAACAAAATAGTCAACACATTCGGAAGAGAAAGTTGGTGACTAAAATTTTGTAAATAGATCTCGCCGCGACGAAAAACGTCTTCACTTTAATGGCTTCCATCCCAACACGCATATCTTATCTGCCACACTCTGTCCCCTATTACTTGATAATACAAAACGAGCTGCCCTATAGATGCTTAGTGGCAGAAATATGTGCTGCATGAGCTCCGTCCATGGCAACGTTATTTGTGTTTGTCTTTACTACCCCCTCCTACATCTGTTCAAATGCAGTAGAATAGCAACCACCTTAGTTCAGTCAGCTCACCTATGTACTGCAAATCGTCTGTTTGGCCTTGATGTGGTATTTATAATCTTGCTAGTACTGTTGGGGTGATAGAAGACCAACCATCAATGCATCATATGGTGAACTGTATCTTGCAACAATGCTAGTTCTTGCATCACTCAAGCTATCTGCCAACAAGTGAAGTAACCTGGTTACAACAATTCTTTCAGCCAACAAATTTGGTCAACTTTTTATCCAGTCCAATCCAATTCATTATTCACTGTGCCAGAGGCATCTGCAACGGTGTGGTGAAAGTGGTAGTGGGAAAGGGGGAGGGGGGAGGGGGGGAGGGGGGGAGGGGAAGCACTAGCCCCCTTGTGGAATCTGAGAGTACAGACCTTACTCTTGCACATTTCTAGCAATGGTTGCCTGCAATTCTACTATATCCCATTTAATCATTACCGAGCACAAAGGAAATTTCTATGATTTTCAAACTTCAATTATATTTCTACTCTTTTGGGAAACAGGGTTTTGAATTTTTAAATTTAGTTCTATTTACGTAGTTTCACTACTAGTAATTTGGATTTATTTTATTTTATTTTACTTTATTTATTATTAACTGTTGAGTTACAACATTTGAAAAAATTCTAACATTTCCAGTTACAGTAAGCACCTTAAGCCATAGTGGCATAAACATATTTATCATAATTGCCTTCACATGATTTACCTGTCATTTCAGGAAGTATATTCATTTAGAAGAGTCAACTTGTATGACAGCCACATATAACGCACTACCTTAGTGCGTATGGTGGTTATCTGTGACAATGCTGTATGTAAATTATCCAGTTAATAAGTACCTTAAAAGAAATAGAATCATATTTGTAATAAGGTAATATGAAAAGGTAGTCTCTCATTCATAATTAATATGGTAAATTCATAAAATATAGATATGAATCTGGGCATACATGATGCCCTTTTGTGTATAAGTCTCTTTTGTGTTAAATTTTTCCACAAATAGTACGTTTTAGTGCAAAAGCAACATGCAGCATCAGAAAGTGGTGGAAAATCCATTCCAACGACATCTAATTCATCCCAGTATGATTGTTATGTGTTGAGAAAAACGTATGTGGATTTGAGAAATAATGTACACTAATACAAATGGGTTTCTTTGAGGGATGAAATAGTAAAGACAGTAGAGCATGAAATGGATAAGAATATGAGGCCTTGTAAAGTCCATAGATATCTCCAGAGCACAGATGACTACAAAATGAAATTGACAGAAAGTGCAAACTGGCCAGGTAGGAATGACTACAAATTAAAAATGCAAGTCTATTGAAACATGTAGATGATGATAAAGTGGGAGATATGATACTGTGAGAATAATTTGGTAGAGCAGTGTTAAGACCTAGGTTGAAACAAAGACTCTGGCATAGACATCATTCCTTCAGAGCTACTGATATCTGTGAGGGATCATCCATGACAACAATTCCACCTAATGTACAATATGTGTGAGCTAGATGTAATACCCTCAGACTTCAAGAAGAATCTGACAATTCCAGTTCCAAAGGAAGCAGCTGCTGGCAGCAGCAAATATTACCAAAATATCAGTTGCAAAATTCCAGCTTAACTTAGTTACAGAGGAATGGAAAAAATGACAGAAACTGATCTGTTTAAGTTCGAGAGACATGCAAGAATGTGCAAGGTGATATTGACTCTACAGCTTTTCTTGCAAGATTGGTTACAGAAAAGCAAACCTACACTAATAGCATTTATACATTTAATAACATTTTGACAGTGTTGACTAGAATACACCACCTGAAATTACAAAGGTAGCAAAGGTAAAATACAGGGAGCAAAAGTTTGTATACAACTTGCACAGAAATCAGACAGTAGATGAAGGATATGACAGCAAAGCAGTGGTTGAGAACAGATTGAGACAGGCTTGAAGCGTATCCCCAATGGTTTTGACCCTTCACAATGTAAACAAGTAATTGAGGAAAGCAATGAAAAATTTGAAGATGGAATTAAAATACAAGAAGAAGAAATGAAAACTTCTGAAGTGAATGGAATGTGCATTGCCTGCATCCTATTACGTTTGTTTTGAAAGGAGGATTTAAGACGAACATAAAAGGCAAACTGATTCAAGCGATGCTGAGGGAGATAGATTAGAAAATGAGACACTAAAAAAGTACATAAATTTTCCCATTTGAGGAATAAAATAGCTAATTATTGCCAATGTTGAGAGACTACAAAATACAGAGAAGCAATGTCAAAAAAAGTGTTTTTTAAGAAGAGAAACGTGTTAATAGCAAATATAAATTTAAAGAGCCAGGAAACAATTTGTCTGGAGGATAGCATTTTAAGGAAGTGAAATGTGCACACTTCAGACAAAATGAGAATAGCAGCCACTGAAATGTGGTGCTACAGAAAAATGCTGAAGGTTGGATGGGTAGACCACATAACTAATGAAGCATTCAATCAAAATGGGAAAAATGTAATTTGTGGCAGAGCTTGACTAATAGAAGGGATTGTCTCGTTGGACACAATTGGAGGCATCAAGGAATCGTTAGTTTTGTTTTGCAGGGAAGTGTATGGGGAAAACTGTAGAGAAAGGCCAAGGGATGAACACAGTATGCAGGTTCAAATTTTTGTAGGATGCAGCAGTAATTCAGAGATGTGTGCATGAAATGAAATGTGCTTGTATTGAGAGCTGCATCAAACTAGTCCGCAGACTGAGGACAATAACAGCAACAGCAACAGCAACAACAACAACAACATATTTAGTTCTCTATTAATTTGAGTTTTAGTGCATTATACATTTTCAAACTCACAGAAACAGTTATATAAAAATGACAGTTTTAGAATTTTTCCCTTGTCTCAGATAAATTTCTATGGATGCCCATGCAGTATTCCCAAAGTATCCATGATAGGTCTTGCCAATTCTATAGTCAGTTCCTGTACTATCCTGACATTATTAAATACATTATGTTCCAGATTTGTCACTTATATGGTATGCTATTCTACTATTTTCCAATTTGCATCTGCTATTGCTTGTAATTCCCCTATCATGTTGTTTAACTCCAGAATGTCATCATTGCTGACTGTACTAAGAATGGTACTCAGCAGCTTCCCACCTGCATCTAACCATTTTCATTTCTTTTGTATCAGTGTCTGTGCTGCCATGACTACTATACGACATAAATGCTTCTCCAGTTCTTCAACAGTGGGAAGCAAGAAAGTGCTTAATACATCAATGTATGCCTGTGCTGTGATAGTGCCATGCAATACAACAAGGGTTGCAGGCCCCCTGCATGAAAAACATGACCACACCATAATGCCAATGCCTCTGAATTTAGTTGTTGGCACAACATGCACTGGCAGATGATGTTCACTGGGCATTCGCCATACTAACACCTTGCCATTGGATCACCACATTGTGTATCGTGATTTTTCACTCCACACAACAGTTTTTCCACTGTTCAGTTGTCCAATGCTTATGCTCCTTGCACCAAGCACGATGTCATTTGTCATTTACTGGCATGATATGTGGCTTATAAGCAGCTGCTCAGCCATGAAATCCAAGTTTTCTCTCCTCCATTGTAACTGTCATAATACTTGCAGTGGATCCTGATGCAGTTTGGAATTCCCCTGTGATGGTCTGGATAGATGTCTTCCTGTTACATGTTATGACCCTCTTCAACTGTTGGCCTGTAG
Organism: Schistocerca piceifrons; assembly: GCF_021461385.2. NCBI lineage: Eukaryota > Metazoa > Arthropoda > Insecta > Orthoptera > Acrididae > Schistocerca > Schistocerca piceifrons. The sequence continues at coordinate 39,053,519 of NC_060138.1, read as the reverse complement.
GCTTTTGTGCTGTACATGTCCCTTAATGTTTCCACTTCACTACCACATTGGAAACACTGGAACTAGGGATAAATTTCAAATACAGACGTATGATGCACATGACTCCCAATCACCTGACCGTATTCGAAGTACATGAGTTCTGCAGAGCACCCCATTCTGTTCTCTCACGATCTCTAATGACTGCTGAAGTTGCTAATATTGAGTACCCAGCAGTAGGTAGCTGCAAAATGCACCTAATGTGAAAAAAGCGTGTTTGGGGAGTGTCTGGATACTTTCGATCATATAGTGTACTAGAACGTTTTGGCTATGGACAGTTGCTTTGAATCCTGCTATACTTCCCATCCTTTAAATACTTAGCTTACACAGATGGCGAAATAGTCCAATCATCTTTCCATTACTACACGATCATGATCATATCAAAATCCTGTCACAGGGATGCCATTTTACGGTGGAACTGCTGATACTAGTATCCTGTTTAGTCTTATAATATTATGCTATGTTTGGATATTGATCAATCTTTCCTTCTCACAGCGTTCACCCAGGGAGCTTTTGAGTTGGATTGATGAGAAATCTAAAGCTAAATGACAAAAATAAAACCAATATAGTAAAAGCAAACAGCATGACCGAAATTCGTATACATCTAAGAAGATATTGCTTGAATGAGTCACAATATAAATGATGTATTTATGCTACATACTCAAATACCAATGATTACTACACCTGTAAACAACTGAATCTGGCATTTTTGATCAAAATACTTCCACCAGAAGTTAATGTTCAAGCCCACATCTGCCGTGTTAGTTGCCATGAAGTTTTGGGCTTCATGACAAATCAACTACTTTCTGAAATGAACTCCATAAGGTACTGTACGATGTATGACACAAGGTACCACAAGTCAAGGTACTACTAGTCATTTCCTTTCCTATTCCATTCACATACTGAGTGAGCGGAAGATGAAACTACCTAAAAGCCTCCGTAGGAGATCTGGTTTCTCACACCTTGTCTTCATGCTCCTATGGAAAAATACATGCTGGTGGTTGTAGAATGATTCCGCAGTTGCCATCAAATGCTGGTTCTCTAAATTTCCACCACAGTGCCTCACTGAAAGAGTGTTGTCTTTCCTCCAGGGTTTCGAGTTTGAGTTCATGAAGATCTCCATAGCAAATGCTTACTGATAAAATCTAGTGGTAAGAAATTTAGCACACCTCTCAATTGAATTGCTTCAATATCTTCCATCTTCCTTCAATCCAATCTGGTGGCCCCATCCAACACCCCCCCCCCCCCCCGGCCCCCCCTGGGGCTCAAGTTCTTTTGCGAGTCATACATGGAACAAATGGGGCCCCGAGCTATTGTAGCCAATTCTTTCTTCCCTGGCTACCCTCCCTCCCTATCCTCACTCCTTACACATTGTCACCTCCTTCCCCTCTCTCTGTCTTGGTTTTTGTCAACCAGGATATCCAACTGGTTTCCTGTATTGGTTGAAACTTTGTTCCTTTTGCCTATTCTTTCATCCTTTTTGGTGTTTAGGCCCCCACTTGAGGTTGACCTCTACTTCCAAATTTCCTGCTTCTAGTGTGATCCATATGGGGAAGAACTCCCTCCCTAGCATCTAAAGTGTGTATTCCTCTCCCCCCTCCCTTCCCCTCTCCTTTCCCCACTCTAGCCCTCTTCCACCCTGCTAGGTCACCAGCACATGCAGCCAGTCTGTGTGGTGGGGCTGTTAACGTACCCACATGGCTGAGCCCCCTGACAACACACAGATCACACAACTGATACCTGAGCTGTTCCCATCCCATGTATGCCTAGGAGTGGTTGCTTGTCTCCTTGGAGCATCGGAAGTCCTGGCAATGGCTGCTGTGCCACACAGCAATTGTTGTGGGTGCTGTGGGTGGCGGGTGGGTGGGTGGGTGGGTGGATGGTACCCATGGGGAGAGCCCCTAGTCAGACTGGGTGGTATCAGGGCAGTTGCTTGGCACATGAAACATATCAAGCTGCAGAAAGCTGCCGTTCTCAAGTGGCCTTCTCTTCGGATGGTGAAGGATCACTGAATGCTGCTTTGCATGATTTGAGGACAGCCAGGCACACTGTCTTCAAATGAAACCTTTTCCCCATTACCCGATCTGCATTAGGACGGATAGGATGGATTTGGACACATTCACTGCTTCAAAACCATGGTTTTTTGTAGAAACTGAAGTGTTGGCAGAAAAGCCAACACCGTTTTGCTAGAGGAGGCCGAAATGCATGCTTTTATGCTCACGCAGTCTGGCTTGAGGTCTGGAACATTACAAGGAAATGAGAACGTAGAAAACGGACGCAGTTGCTGTAATACTTAACTTTAATCCACAATTGGTGAACATTTCTCATTACTGTACAAGCTTCACAATATTAATTATCAAATGCTATGGCGCCTTGCTAGGTCGTAGCAAATGATGTAGCTGAAGGCTATGCTAACTATTGTCTCGGCAAATGAGAGCGTAATTGTCAGTGATCCAACTCTGGCAAAGTCGGCTGTACAACTGGGGCGAGTGCTAGTACGTCTCTCTAGACCTGCCGTGTGGTGGTGCTCGGTCTGCTATCACTGACAGTGGCGACACGCGGGTCCGACATATACTAATGGACCGCGGCCGATTTAAAGGCTACCACCTAGCAAGTGTGGTGTCTGGCGGTGACACCACAGAAACTTTGACAAGGTTGTGAAGTAGGGTCTCTTAGTAAGATGCAGTTGGGCTCCCTATTGATCAAACCTGCTTCTGCTATCCAATCTGCAGCTCTTCATGCCTGTGATCATCTTGGCAATGTCTGTATGTGAACATACTGATGATAGATCAGATAAAAGTAAATTTGTCTACCCTTTGTTCCTCCATAAACACAACAGACACTCTAATAGAAGGTAACTTAACAGAAGTATCTGCATCCTGTACATGGTAATAGTTACTTATTTAACACTGCTGATGATCTATTTGACATCATCATTCGTTTGTCAAATTTTTTACAGTAATAATTCTAGTCTAACTGTGCTTCTATATTATATTTACAATCTTTAGTACAGCAATGTTTCTTTTATGCAAATAGTCTGATAGTAACTGTTAACAAAGTCTGACTTTGCTTCCACTTACTTGTCGATCTTCTGTTTTCTTTTCTTGTTTTTTTTCACCCCCAATGGTATTAGGTTGTGAGGCCAGAGGGTGTCTTTCATTTTCATTCTCACCTTCCATGAGAGGGGTGGGGAGTGGGAGGGGCCTGCCTCAGGTGTGGTGAAGGGTAAGCCAGCATTCCTAGGGGGCAAACCAATCAGAGAAAGCGTGGTCCTCCAAGCTGGGTGTTATGTGGTCAAGTTGGTAAACAATCCATGTACAAATCATCATAGTCACAGGCCTGAAAATAATCATCTGATGTGAAGGCCAAGCAAGAAATGGTGAGGTCGGAACAAGCCATACTGGATGTGTAGACAGTAGTGTAAGTATGATCATACACTCACAATATGCCTGGTTTTGGAACAAAATTTAAATCATATTTGGTGATGTTTCTCTGCATTAGTAAATGGGATGGAAAAAGAGCCCTTACACATCACAAAGAACCCTATCCAGAAGGATGTAAACCACATCAAATGTTAAATGTTGCTGCTATTGGAGGTGTCATCACCAATAGAAATATTGGAGAATATTAGAATCAAGTAATTCCAAGTTGCTGCAATTACTACAGGGTCAATCTTGGACAGATGAACAGTGCTGAAGTGACCTTGAAGGCTAGTGAATAAATGAAAGTGAGACAAGAGCAGGCTGATGTTTCAAACTTCCAGTGATATTGTGCACCAGGCTGTTGATGGCTCACAAGCACTGTATCCTGAGGCCCAGTAGGGCAGGATGGGAGCAAGTCGAACAACTACAACAAACGCATCAGATATAGCCCTTTTTCTCAAACAGCGTGCATGTTTCCAGCAGTGGGGGCAATCAGACTGAGAGTGTGTGGTAAAGCACTGTGGGCAAGATGGAAGTGGGCTGCATGATTAGTGACGCGGGGTGACCAAAGTCTGTGATGGGATAGAGACGTCAAACAAAGAGGAATCCTGATGGCGCTGGCCTCTGTTGGCCAGGCTATGTCTATGTCACAAGGGCAGAACCCACAAGACACAAGGATCGCTGCCACTTGCGGCTGTGTCATGAGATGCTCATTAGCTGCCTGAGTCATTTCAAATGAGAGGTCAATGCGGAAAATCTCTTCCAATGAGGGATTACCGAGTTTCAATGCCACAGTGCAGACTTAAGGATCAGGAGCCAACTGAACACCTACACTGCTGGCCACTGTAAATGCAACACCCTTAAGGAAGCATCCGAATCAAGTGAAATTTACACCATGGGTTTGCAGCGATGAGATATGCAACTGATTAGAATTTCAGCGCAGATGCACATCACGCGCGCCTGTGGCGCCACCTCATAGCGCCATTTAATGCTTGGCGGTTTCGACGAGTGTACGTTCTGCACGTGTGTTTACCTTGTGGTTGTTTCACAAGACGATCAGTTATGCCTCGTAGACAACAGCGAACATCGTTTGATCAAGTATCCGAGTTCAACAGAGGAAGGATAGTGGCTTACCGAGATTGTGGATTATCATACAGAGAAATCGCTAGTCGTGTTGGATGAAACCAAACAACTGTAATGCGGATATGTGACCGTTGGATGCAGGAGGGTACGACGGACTGACGTGGTCGATCGCATTCACCTCGGTGCACCACTGCACGTGCTGATAGGCAAATTGTGCGCATGGCAGTGACGGATCGCTCAGTGACATCCCGAACCATAGCACAGCACATTGCATCTGTAACGCATCATCCAGTGTCTGCGCGTACCATTCGACGCCGTTTACAGCAGAGTGGTCTGTCCGCAAGACGTCCATTGCTTCGTCTACCATTGATGCAGAACCACAGACGTCTCCGTCGTCAATGGTGTGATGACAGACGGATGTGGACGGCAGAATGGAATGACGTTGTCTTCATTGACGAGGCACGCTTCTGTCTGCAGCATCACGATGGTCGGATTCAAGTGTGGAGACACCGTGGAGAGAGGATGCTGGACAGCTGCATTATGCACCGCCACACTGGTCATGCACCGGGTATTATGGTATGGTGTGGTATTGGATATTACTCTCGCACGTCTCTAGTACGCATTGCCGGTACTTTAAATAGCCGGCGCTAAATATCCGAGGTGCTGGAGCCAGTTGCCCTTCCTTACCTTCAGGGCTCGGCCACAGCCATATTTCAACAGGATAATGCGCGACAACACGTGGCACGAATTGTCCAAAGGTTCTTCGTCAATAACCAGATTGAAGTGCTTCCCTGGCCGGCTTGCTCTCCGGATCTTTCGCCGATAGAAAACATGTGGTCCATGGTTGCTCAACGAGTGACCCAGATTACATCCACAGCTGCCACACCAGATGATCTTTGGCAACGTGTGGAAGCTGCTTGGGCTGCTGTACCCCAGGAACACATCCAACGTCTCTTTGACTCAATGCCGAGACGTGTGGCAGCGGTGATCTCCAACAATGGCGGCTACTCTGGCTACTGATTCTGGCAGGAACCACATGTCACAGACGTCTGTAAACGTAATCATTTGATATTTGGTCAACATGTTATCTACAAAATAAATTTTGCTGTGCTATTTCCTGTCTTTCTTGGTGTTGCATTTACGGTGGCCAGCAGTGTACATCCTGGATGAGAGAATCTGCATACAAAGCCTTAGACTGTTGACTGGCGCATGTAAAATTGCAGCGACGGCTGACTCCCTGCAAGTCCGTGACCCAGGAACAATATGATTGAGCAGGCTGTTTATGGCACTGGTGGAACTCCAACTGAGAGGTGACCACATGGTAGTGCTGAGAATAATAGTTTGTCAGCAAAAAGCATATCTCCTGGAAAGAGACAGAGCCACAGGTTCGTACAGGGGTGACAACTTGATGAGAAGAAGAAAGAATGTGTCTGGGGAGGCCCATGGCAAAAACAATGGGGCCATCCATAACCTGAAAAGGCATGAAATGTTGTTTCAGCCAATGTAAGTGTTTCCCAGTATTCTTTAGCATCATTAAATGGTGGGTATGACGGCGGGTGTGGGAAAGCATCGGACACCCGAGGACTCGGAAGCTGTTGTGGAAATGTGTCCCAGACATCGACATTGTCTGTTGGCAACCACATTGACTTTCGTAAGATGTCTAACTGGAACTGCTGCTGCTGTTGTTCCAGAAGACAGACCAATGTAGCCCCCATGCTAACAACTACCACTATTTACCTCGTTACCACAATGTTGTAATCGTGTCATGAATGGTTGTGGGGTTGCCACTAATGAAATTGTGGCAGTACTGAACAGGAGCGGCCTGCAAATCATTCTCCATGTTCACCAGGTTGCCTGGCTTATACTCCTGTATCTTCTTTTCCTTCTTATAAGTTCCTTGATCGTCTAACCTATACTAAGGCTCATAAGAAGTATGAACGTCTTCACCCTGTGTCAATGACATCTAGCTATGCTTAGGTACATCTGCACCCCTTCCTCCCCTTTTCTTACCCCAGTCCCAAAGCCCTTCCCCCCTCCCCTCCCCCACTGCAGTTCACCCACCACTCCCTCTCCCTAGCTGGTACCTGGAGAAGTGTCCCCCTTCTTCGGCGTCTGCCGGCCAAGAGCACCCCTGCCGGGTCTCACTTTCCCGGCACATTCCAGGCCAAAGGTCTGCTGCCACATGACGACCACGAGAACCACAGTCTGTGGGGCCCCAGGTCACCCGCTCTCTTTCTGTCTCAAATCTTGCTGCAGCTGGATCCCTTTTGCAGCACTGTCCTCCTCGATCTCAAAAAGAAAAGAAAAAGAAAATAATTCCCAGGACAAGAAGCCTCTGGTGTCACCAGAGGTCCCATCCCCTCCTTCACAACCTGACTCTGACCTGCTGTTCATGGACGTTGCCCCCTCCTTGCTGGTGATGGATGGTGACCTGGCGCCGTGACTGACTTTAGACTGTTTAGCCTCCCCATTTGCATCATCGTTCTGTGGTTATCCAATGGAATAGTACTGGATATTACCATCACCTTCTGGAGTTGAAATCCCTTATTTCGTTTCACTCTGCAGCCTCTGTGGTTCTACAGGAATCTCATTTTAGTGATGATCACTCACTGGCCCTCAACGGGTTCCGTGCTTTATCAAAATTGGGTTGGCCCCCTCCAGGCATCTGGTGGCGTTTGTACATTGAAGAGGAATCCACTTGCTAGCAACATCCATAGGCACCAAACTACATTGGAAGCAGTTGCTGTTAGGGTCCACCTGGACTCTGGGGTCACAGTTTGCAACCTTTATCTCTCTCCTGACAGGACTCTTACACCTGCTGCCATAACTGCCCTTCTTCAGCAACTTCCTCCTTCCGTCCCCATACTGGGGGATTTTAATGCTCATCATCCCTTGTGGAGCAGTGCATTTCCATCTGGTCAGGGTCTTCTCATAGACCAGTTCCTTGCAGACCACGATTTGTGCCTTCTTAATGGTGGCTCCCCAACCCATTTCAGTGCCGGTCGTGGTACCTTTCCTGCCATTTATTTTTCTCTTTCTTCTCGCTGCCCCCTCCCTTCATTACACTGGTTGCCATATGACAACCTTTGCGATAGTGACAATTTCTCGTTGATTCTCTCACTACCTTCATGCTCCCCAATGGGCAGGTTACATCGTTGGTCTTACCAATGTGCCATTTGGCATCTATATACTGCACAGGTATTATTTCCTCTGTCGGTTTGTATTGATGATGTAGTGTCGGTAGCTGGACCGACACCGTGATGTTGATTGCTGAAAAGGAATGCTAAACTAACGCTGTGGCCGATAGTGCACGAACGGCAATAAGCATACGGGCGTGAAGTCTGGAACATAAAAACTTATGAATGAATAAGAAGAAAAGTATGTAGATGCTTTTTACTTAACTTTTAATAATTCCTTGGAATACATCTCTCTTGAATACTCGTAAGCTATAGGCACTGATACAAATGGCTCCTTGCTAGTTCGTAGCCATTAACTTAGCTGATGGCTATTTTGTCTCTCGGCTAATGAGAGAGAAAGGCTTCGTACAACTGGGCGATAGCTAGGTTCGCGTACAACTGGGCGGTAGCTTGGTTCTCGTACAACTGGGGCGAGTCCACACTCGTATCACGAGACCTGCCTTGGTGGTGGCGCTAGGTCTGCGATCACAGTGGCGACACGCGGGTCCGACATGTACTACCTGGACCGCGGCCGATTTAAACTACCACCTAGCAAGTGTGGTGTCTGGCGGTGACACCACATTCCTCCCCCGCAAATCGGCGAACGGTCGTGAGATAAGGCTTCCGCCCGCCGTGGGGAGGACCACATGTTGACGTATGCGATGAGGTGGGGAGCCTAACAACAGGCGAGGCTGTGCCACCCGCACCCGGCCATCCGGTCCGAGGGGAGCTAGGAAACGCCTGCAAAACTAGTCCAGGGTGCACGTCAACATGCGGTGTATGCGCCCGTAAAGAAACAGGAGGGGCCAAAGTGTCGACCTCCATTGCGTCGGGGTAGCCGACGCGCGATGACGTCATGTGGTCCGGAGCGGTCGGGAGTTCCATGGCGGAGGACAGCTGGTCACGGGAAGCGATCGGCGGCGCGTGACCCTGGGAGGCGCTTGGCGGCTGCAACGAAGCGTCGAATGCGGGCGCCGGCGGCGGGAGAACAAGCGGCGGCGGCGGCGGCGGCGGCTGCTGCTGCTGCAGCGGCGGCGGCGCGTCGCCATGGGGCAAAACGGAAGGCATCGTCGGTAACACCTGGGGATGAGGCGAGCCAGTAGATGGGTCCCCAGGGCGCTGACCGGACGGCACCGTCGCTGAAAGCAGACGGGGAGCGGCAGAACCCGAGCGACGACAGAGGCGCAGCTGATTGAGATGCCGACGCACCTCACCAGAGGCCCCCAAAACCAAATACATCGCGCGGCCGAGGCAGCGAAGAATGCGCCCTGCGAGCCAACGCCGTGAACCTCGATAGTTGCGATAAAATACAACGTCGCCTGGAGCAAAAGCAGGAGTCTGCCGCTGCGCAGGAACCTGATGCGGCGGATGCAGCAAAGACATCAAGGTGCGATGAGGACGACCGTGGAGCAACTCAGCCGGCGAGCGACCATCTCGGGGCTGAGAGCGATACGAAGACAAAAAGAGCAACAATGCGTCCTCCCGAGAATGCGACTCTTTCAATTTCAACATCTGTGACTTGAAAGTCCGGACCAACCGTTCAGCGGCACCGTTGGACTGAGGCGAAAACGGCGCGGATGTCAGATGTTGAATGCCATTGGCCTGGCAGAATGACTGAAATTCTGCGGACATGAATTGTGGGCCATTGTCGGAAACAATAGTCTGCGGAAGACCTTCAATGCAAAAGATAGCAGACAACGCGTGGATGGTGGCGGAGGACGTCGTGGAAGACATCCGGACAACAAAAGGAAAATTACTGAAGGCGTCGACCAGAACCAACCATCGAGCATTCCAGAATGGACCAGCAAAATCAATGTGCAAGCGTTGCCAAGGGGAAGTGGCTTTTGGCCACGCAAAGACTTTCCGCGGCGGTGCGGACTGTTGTTCGGCACTCGCCGGGCACGAAGAACACATATTCGTAATCGCAGCATCGATTCCGAACCAAGTACAGTGCTGACGAGCAAGTTGTTTCGTTCGCACTATACCCCAATGTCCTTGGTGAAGAAGCCGTAAAACAGAGGACTGTAACGAACGTGGGACCACGACTCTGGACTGATCATTATCAGAACGCAACAACAAAACACCACGTCGAACAAAAAGTCTCTCCTTGTGAGCAAAAAATCGGCGAACCAACGGATCCTCGATCCGAGACTTTGACAAAGGCCATTGCGTAGCAACAAAACGTAAAACAGTAGCAAGGACAGGGTCAGCAGCTGTGGCTGTAGCGACACGACGAAAATCAATCGGAAACGATTCGACCACTGCATCAGTTTCCGAATCAATGAACATGCAAGCAAGTTCGGAAGAATCGAATGCTTTATCCTCAGCAACAGGCAAACGGGACAACGCATCGGCGTTTCCGTGCTTAGCAGTGGACCGATACAAGATATCGTAGCGGTACTGCGAGAGGAAAATAGACCAGCGAATGAATTTCTGCGCTGTACGTGGAGGTACAGGCTTGTTCGGATGAAAAAGCGACGTCAAAGGTTTGTGGTCTGTGATGATGGTAAAGTGACGACCATACAAGAAATCATGGAACTTAGTAACACCAAACACGAGAGCCAAAGCTTCTTTCTCTATCTGTGAATAATTTCTTTGCGCAGACGAGAGCAATTTGGACGCAAAGGCAATAGGGCGATCATGGGAGCCAACTTTGTGCGCAAGCACAGCACCGATCCCGAAATCCGAGGCATCTACCATCAACAAAAGGGGTTTCTGGGGATCGAAAGGCGTAAGGCAAGTATTAGAAAGCAACGCCGATTTCAACTGGCGAAAGGCGCGTTCGCATTCCGTCGGCCAGAGAAACGGAACACCTGTACGGCGTAAGCGATGAAGCGGAGCTGAAATAAAAGAGGCATTGCGCACATTCACTCACACCTTGTGATTCTACATTGTTCAATGTTCTTGCGACCTCATCACGCAATGCGTGGGGAACATTGCGCGCCCTGAAAAATTTCGGTTGCGCGTTTACCTTCAGTTCTAAATGTGCTTCATAGTTTTTAGCGCAACCTAAGCCCGGTGCAAAAATGTCTGCAAATTCGTCACACAGCCGAGAAACACTGTCTGTAGGCACAGTCTGATTCACTGATAGGACCTGATTTACAATAGACATGTTAAACAACTTAAATAAATCTAGACCAAACAAATTCACTGCAGAAGAAGAACGAAGAACGTAAAATGACACAAGTTTTGTTTGTCCCTTGTATGTTGCAAGAAGGCTGCACTGTCCTAACACAGGAATTTTCTGTCCGGAATATGTAGTTAGCTTAACATTTGCGGCACGCAACGGAGGTGCGCCCAGTTGTGTGTATGTGTCGTGATTGAGCAATGAAACTGCAGCTCCGGTATCGAGCTGGAATGGTATCACTTGGCCGTCAAAGTCTAAGTCCACAAAAAGTTTATTGTCCTGCTGACGACAAGAGCGACTGTTTTGTGCAATTGGAACAGACACTGGGACAGAATCACTTGCTAATTGACGTGATTTCCGGCGACGTCGACGCACAGTTTTTGTGGGACGATCACAGTTACTGTTAGAGAAAGTGTCACTGGACGAAGCGGAATTAACGACATGAATGTCCATAGGCGAAGGTCCACGAGCCTGAGTGTCCTTTGTTCGATTCCGGCGCGAAGCAAAGGGCCTGGAACGATTGTGATTGTCTGATCTGAGCTTTTTCTGGCAAACACTTTGAACATGTCCTTTCTTATTGCAGAAAAAGCAAATAGCTTGGCGTGACGGGCAATGTTCACGCGAATGTCTAGTAGCACACCGCGGGCATGATTTCACTGCATTTGCGGGCTGGCGCGGCACACCTGGCGTAGCACGCGACGGTCGCTGTGTCGCCGTGCGCGAGGCCCGGTTACCGGGCCGCGCAGTGCGTCCAGCGGGCCGGTTAATGTTACACACGGCTGGCGAAGTTTCAAAAGATTCCTGAGCACAGTCCAGTGTGTCCTGTCTATCCAATATGTCTATCACTTGTTGAAGGGAGGGATTAACTAGTTTCAAAATTTGCTCCCGTATGCGAACATCAGAAACGTTCTGTGCAATTGCATCACGCACCATTGTATCTGAATAAGAAAGACCACAGTCACATTCAAAGGCACAGTCCCTAGTAAGTCCTTGCAATGTTGCTACCCACTCCCTATTAGTTTGACCGGTCGTACGTTTTGTACGAAAAAACGTATACCGTTTTGCAACCACATTAACTGTTTCTTTGAAATAGGCATCTAATGCAGACAAAATTTCCTCGTATGACAAAGTTGCTACGTCGCGTCGGGGAAACAATTTCACTATCACACGGTATGTGGACACACCGACACAAGAAAGCAAAAACGGCTGCCGCTCATTACCTTGAATTCTGTAGGCAGCCATGTGAAAGGCGAACTGACGAGACCACTCTTGCCAGGTCTCATCGGCTGCCACGTATGGTCGAAAGGGAGGTGCAACAGCGTTCAGTGGCAGCGGTAGCGAAGAAACGGCGGCGGCCGCATCGGTGTGCAGCGCACGTTGACCCTGGACGAGCTGTCCAAGGGCATCCAGTAACGCCTGCGTCTGCTGATTCTGCAAGCGATAAAATTCGGACAGTACATCTGGAGATTGTGGCGAAGCCATGACACAAATAAATGTAAGCAATCAGAAATAAATGTAAGCAATCAGAAAAAGGTCCTTTTCCCTCGTCGCCAATAATTGTAGTGTCGGTAGCTGGACCGACACCGTGATGTTGATTGCTGAAAAGGAATGCTAAACTAACGCTGTGGCCGATAGTGCACGAACGGCAATAAGCATACGGGCGTGAAGTCTGGAACATAAAAACTTATGAATGAATAAGAAGAAAAGTATGTAGATGCTTTTTACTTAACTTTTAATAATTCCTTGGAATACATCTCTCTTGAATACTCGTAAGCTATAGGCACTGATACAAATGGCTCCTTGCTAGTTCGTAGCCATTAACTTAGCTGATGGCTATTTTGTCTCTCGGCTAATGAGAGAGAAAGGCTTCGTACAACTGGGCGATAGCTAGGTTCGCGTACAACTGGGCGGTAGCTTGGTTCTCGTACAACTGGGGCGAGTCCACACTCGTATCACGAGACCTGCCTTGGTGGTGGCGCTAGGTCTGCGATCACAGTGGCGACACGCGGGTCCGACATGTACTACCTGGACCGCGGCCCATTTAAACTACCACCTAGCAAGTGTGGTGTCTGGCGGTGACACCACAGATGACATCCTATGTGACGTGTCTGATGCAATTGTTCATACTGCTAGCCTTGCTATCCCACGCTTATCAGGACCATCTCACTGACGGCATTTCCCGTGGTGGTTTAAGGCCATTGTCATTGCCATTGCCATCCGTGACCACTGTCAAGTTTGGCAACACACCTTAAAAGACACCCATCCACTGCCAATCTTACTACCTTTAAATGCCTCCATGACAAAGCCGGTTACTTAATAAAACTGAGCAAACAGGTGTGTTGTGAATGCTTTGTTTCTTCCCTCGGTTCTACTGTCCCACTGTCATGAGTATGGGTTTCACTTTGCTCTCTCCAAGGTTGCCATCGGAAGTCTTCCCTCTTGGTCCTTGCCCTCCCGGATGGCCTTCACATGGACCTCTTGAATCTTGCGGGATGTCTTGTGACCCATTTTGTAACAGCATCAGCATCAACCTGCTATCTGGCTGCTTTCCTTCACCAGAAACAGCAGGCCAAAGCATCCACCTTACATTTTACCCCTTGTCAGTCAGAACCTTACAACGAACCTTTTACTGAATGGGAACTTCTTTCCACCTTTTCTTCTTCTCATGACATGGCCCCTGGCCCAGACTCCATTCACAACCAATTGCTTCAACATCTCAGTGCTCCACAATAACAATATTGTCTCTGGGTGCTTAACCATATTTGGCTCCAGGGTGACTTCCCTTCTGAATGGAGGGATAGCATCATGGCTCCCATCCTTGAGCCAGGTAAGGACCACCTGTTTGCTGAAAGCTTTTGGCCAATTAGTCTGACATATGTGGTTTGCAAGTTACTTGAATGGATGGTAGCCCGTCGGTTCAATTGAGTCCTTGAATCTTGGGATCTATCGTCCCCTTACCAGTGAGGCTTCTGAGAGGGATGGTCTCCAATTGTTCATTTACTTTGCTTGGAATCTGCAGTTTGTCAGGCTTTTTCCAAGTGCCACCATTTCATTGCAGTATTTTTCGACCTTTGCAAACCCTATGATATGTCTTGGCACCATCATATCTTTCTTACACTTCATGAGTGAGGTCTTCGGCACCCACTTCAGATTTTTATCTGCCAGTTCTGTTCCATCGGTCATTCAGAGTTCAGGTTGGTTTTGTTTTTAGTTCTCCATCGACCCAGTAGAATGACATCCCACAGGGTTTCGTATTGAGTGAACTTCTTTCCCTCATCGCTATAGATGGACTTGAGGCCTCCATCGGTCCTTTGGTCACCACTGCACTGTACGTGGATGATTTCTGCATTTGGGTTGGTTCCTCTTTGATGGCCTCTGCAGAGCACCAGCTCCAGGGTGCTATAAGGCGTGGCTATTCATGGACCCTCTCACATCGGTTTCAATTCTCTCCTTTAAAATTGTGAGTGGTCCACTACTGTTGCTGTACTGCAGTCCACACCAATCCAGAGCTCTACCTTGATGCACAACAATTACCTGTGGTGCCACAGTTTCGTTTCCTGGGTCACATTTTCGACAAGAAGTTCACTTGGCTGCCTCATATCAGACTTGTGAAAATAGGATGTTTCCGTAAACTCCATGTCGTTTGCTTTCCTGCCCACACCTCTTGAGGTGCAGATCATTCTACTCTTCTCCACCTCACGGTCTTCCTTACTCTTTCCCTTGTCTTCTTCTCATTGCCTTCTCAATGCCTTCTTCTCCTTGCCTTCTCATTACCTTCTTCTCCTTGCCTTCTCTGGTCTTCGCCTCGGCGCTTGAGACAGTCTGTCCTCTCTCTCCCTCTCTCTCCTCCTTTTCCTCTTCTTCCTTCCTCCCTGTGCGTGCCTGAAGGTCGACGCACGCGTTCGCACGTGTAGCCAGTGACGGGGTAACGCGTAATTCCCCGCCCTGGGTAGACATGTAAGGCACGCGCGTACCCCCTGGTAAAGGCCAGGAGGCCAGGCCCGGGGAGGGGTGATTGCCTGAGCTGATACCTTCTGACCATGCCGATTGGTCCATCCGTCTGTTTCTCGGGAGGTGTGACCTGAGGTGTAAACATTCACCTAAGGCGGGAGTGCCCTCTGAGAGGGTCCCCACAAGAAAGGAGCGCGCCATCGGAGACGCTGGCAATCATGGGGGATTCCTCCGCAATGGATTTCACTCCATCTGTCTCGTCTTCTGCCCAAAAACGGAAACGTGACCAGCCACCAGTGACAAAAATACTACCGCCTGCCCCACAGTTCCTCGTCGTTTCTCGATCTGAGGATGGAAAGG